>NC_133549.1:1530705-1836846 GCF_048773025.1 Camelus bactrianus | reverse complement strand
GGAGAGAAGTTCATTCATCTAGCACAAAGTTAACGGTTTGCAGGAGAAACGTTTTCTCTGGTTTCTCTGTCTGTTTCCTAGTGCCGTTTTCAAGTTCCTGCAGTTTTCCTTGTAAAACCGATTTGGAGCTATTACCTCCCCATATATATTTATGGAGTTTAGTTTGCAACTGAAAAGGAACTTTGTGTTCCCAGCAAACCAGGTGAAGTACGGCTTTCACACACAATTATCTCTCAGAAATGAGCATGTGGAGAGAAGATCATTCATCTAGCACAAATGGAACGGGTTGCAGGAGAATTTTTTACTGTGGTTTCTCAGTCTGTTTCCTAGTGCCGGATTGAAGTTCCTGCAGTTTTCACTGTAAAACCGAGTTGGAGATTGTACCTACCCATATATATGTATGCAGTGTAGTTTGCCACTGAAAAGGAACTTTGTTTTCCCAACAAGCTAGGTGAAGGACGGCTTTCACACACTTATCTCTCAGAACTGAGCATGAGGAGAGACGTTCGTTCATCTAGCATAAATGGAACGCATTGCAGGAGATACATTTAGTCTGGATTCTCAGTCTGTTTTTTACTGTGTATTTGAAGTTTCTACAGTTTTCACTGTAAAACCGAGTTAGAAATAATATCTCCCTATATATATTTATGGAGTGTAGTTTGTAACAGAAAGGAAATTTGTGTTCCCAAGAAGCTAGGTGAAGGACGGCTTTCACACACACTTATCTCTGAGAACTGAGCATGTTGTGAGACATTCGTTCATCTAGCACAAAAGGAAAGGGTTGCAGGAGAAAATTTTACTCTGATTTCTCAGTCTGTTTCCTAGTGCCGGTTTAATGTTCTTGCAGTTTTCACTGTAAAACTGAGTGGAGCGTGTACTTCCCCATATATATGTATGGAGTGTAATTTGCAACTGAAAAGGAACTATGTGTTCCCAACAAGCTAGGTGAAGGAATGTTTCCACACACACTTATCTCTCAGAATTGAGCATGTGGAGATACGTTCGTTCATCTAACACAAAGGGAACTGTTTTCAGGAGAAACTTTTACTCTGGTTTCTCAGTCTGTTTCCTAGTGCCGGTTTCAAGTTCCTGCGGTTTTCACTTTAAAACCGAGTTGGAGCTAGTACCACCCCATATATATGTATGGAATGTAGTTTGCAACTGAAAAGGAACTATGTGTTCCCAACAAACCAGGTGAAGGACGGCTTTCACACACAATTATCTCTCAGAACTGAGCATGAGGAGAGACGCTCATTCATCTAGCACAAAGTTAACGGGTTGCAGGAGAAACTTTTACTCTGGTTTTTCAGTCTGTTTCCTAGTGCCGGTTTCAAGTTCCTGCAGTTTTCCCTGTAAAACCGAGTTGGAGCTAGTACCTCCTCATATATATGTATGGAGTGTAGATTGCAACTGAAAAGGATCTTTGTGTTCCCAACAAGCTAAGTGAAGGACGGATTTCACACAAACATATCTCTAAATCTCAGAATGTGGAGAGACGTTCGTTCATCTAGCACAAAGGGAACGGGTTGCAGGAGAAACTTTACTCTGGTTTCTTTGTCTGTATGCTTGTGCCGGTGTGAAATTCCTGCAGTTTTCACTATAAAACCGAGTTGGAGCTAGTACCTACACATATATTTTATGGAGTGTAGTTTGCAACAGGAAAGGAACTTTGTGTTCCAATATAGCTATGTGAACAATGGCTTTCACACACACTTATCTCTCTGAACTGAGCATGTGGAGAGACGTTCGGTCATCTAGCACAAAAGGAACGGGATGCAGGAGCAAATTTTATTCTGGTTTCTCAGTCTGTTTCCTAGGGACGTATTGAAGTTCCTACAGTTTTCACTGTAAAACCGACTTGGAGCTTGTACCTCCCCATATATATGTATGCAGTGTAGTTTGCCACTGAAAAGGAACTTTGTTTTCCCAACAAGATAGGTGAAGGACGGCTTTCACTCACACTTATCTCTCAGAACTGAGCATGAGGAGAGACGTTCGTTCATCTAGCACAAATGGAACGGGTTGCAGGAGACACATTTACTCTCGTTTCTCAGTCTGTTTCCTAATGCCTATTTGAAGTTCCTGCAGTTTTCACTGTAAAACCGAGTTGGAGCTAATACCTGACCATATATATGTATGGAATGTTGTTTTTAACATAAAGTAAATTTGTGTATCCAAGAAGCTAGGTGAAGGACGGCTTTCACACACACTTATCTCTCAGAACTGAGCATGTGGTGAGACATTCGTTCATCTAGCACAAAGGGTACGGGTTGCAGGAGAAACATTTACTCTGGTTTCTCAGTCTGTTTCCTAGTGCCGGTTTGAATTTCCTGCAGTTTTCACTGTAAAACCGAGTTGGAGTAGTACCTCCCCTTATATATATATGGATTGTAGTTTTCAACTGGAAAGGAACTTTGTGTTCCCAACAAGCTAGGTGAAGGGCGCCTTACACACACATATCTCTCAGAACTCAGCATGTGGAGAGACGTTTGTTCATGTAGCACAAATGGAACTGTTTGCAGGAGATAATTTTACTCTGTTTTCTCACTCTGTTTCCTACTGCCTATTTGAATTTCCTGCCGTTTTCACTGTAAAACTGAGTTGGAGCTAGAACCTCCTCATACATATGTACGGAGTGTAGTTTGCAACTGAAAAGGAACTTTGTTTTCCCAAAAAATTAGGTGAAGGGCGGCTTTCACACACACTTATCCCTTAGAACTTACCACGTGGAGAGACGTTCGTTCATCTAGCACAAAGGGAACGGTTTGCAGGAAATACTATTACACTGATTTCTCAGTCTGTTTCCTACTGCCTGTTTGAAGTTCCTGCAGTTTTCTCTGTAAAAGAGAGTTGGAGCTTGTACCTGCCCATATGAATATATGGAGTGTAGTTTGCAAGTGAAAAGGAACTTTGTTTTCCCAACAAGTTAGGTGAAGGACGGCTTTCACACACACTTATCTCTCAGAACTGAGCATGTGGAGAGACGTTCGTTCATGTACCACAAATGGAACTAGTTGCAGGAGATTCTTTTACTCTGGTTTCTCACTCTATTTCCTACTGCCTATTTGAAGTTCCTGCAGTTTTCTCTGTAAAACAGAGTGTGGATCTCGTACCTCCCCATATAGATATATGGACTTTAGTTTGCAAGTGAAAATGAACTTTGTGTTCCCAACAAGCTAGGTGAAGCATGACTTCCACACACACTTATCTCTCAGAACTGAGCATGTGGAGAGACGATCGTTCATCTAGAAAAAATGGAACGTGTTGCAGGAGAAACTTTTACTCTGGTTTCTCAGTCTGTTTCCTAGTGCCAGTATGAAGTTCCTGGAGTTTTCCCTGTAAAACCGAGTTGGAGCTAGTACCTCCCCATATATATGTATGGATTGTAGTTTGCAACAGGAAAGGAACTTTGTGTTCCCAACAAGTTACGTGAAGGATGGATTTCACACACAATTATCCCTCAAAACTGAGCATGTGGAGAGACGTTCATTCATCTAGCACAAAGTTAACGGGTTCAGGAGAAACTTTTACTCTGGTTCTCAGTCTGTTTCCTAGTGTCGGTTTCAAGTTCCTGCATTTTTCCCTGTAAAACCGAGTTGGAGCTAGTACCTCCTCATATATATGTATGTAGTGTAGATTGCAACTGAAAAGGATCTCTGTGTTCCCAACCAGCTAGGTGAAGGACGGATTTCATACAAACATATCTCTAAAGCTGAGCATGTGGAGAGACGTTCGTTCATCTAGCACAAAGGGAATGGGTTGCAGGAGAAACTTTACTCTGGTTTCTAATTCTGTATGCTTATGCCGGTGTGAAGTTCCTGCAGTTTTCAATGTAAAACCGAGTTGGAGTTAGTACCTCCCCATATATTTTATGGAGAGTAGTTTGGAACATGAAAGGAACTTTGTGTTCCCAACAAGCTAGGTGAAGGATGGCTTTCACACACAAATATCTTTCTGAACTGAGAATGTGGAGAGACGTTCAGTCATCTAGCACAAAAGGAACGGGTTGCAGGAGAAAATTTTTTTCTGGTTTCTCAGTCTGTTTCCTAGGGCCGGTTTGAATTTCCTGCAGTTTTCACAGTAAAACCGAGTGTGGAGCTCGTACCTCAACATATATATATATGGAGTTTAGTTTGCAAATGAAAAGGGACTTTGAGTTCCCAGCAAGCTAGGTGAAGGACGGCTTTCACACCCACATTTCTCTCAGAACTGAAAATGTGGAGAGACGTTCGTTCATCTAGCACAAAAGGAATGGCTTGCAGGAGAATCTTTTACTGTGGTTTCTAAGTCTGTTTCCTAGTGCCGGATTGAAGTTCCTGCAGTTTTCACAGTAAAAACGAGTTGGAGCTTGTACCTCCCCATATATATGTATGCAGTGTAGTTTCCCACTGAAAAGGAACTTTGTATTTCAAACAAGCTAGGTGAAGGACTGCTTCACACTCACTTATCTCTCAGATCTGAGCATGAGGTGAGACGTTCGTTCATCTAGCACAAATGGAACGGGTTGCAGACCTGTAATTACTCTGGATTCTCAGTCTGTTTCCTACTGCCTATTTGAAGTTCCTGCAGTTTTCACTGTAAAACCGAGTTGGAGCTAATACCTCCCCATATATATGTATGGAGTGTTGTTTGTAACATAAAGGAAATTTGTGTTCCCAAGAAGCTAGGTGTAGGACGGCTTTCACACACACTTATCTCTCAGAACTGGGCATGTGGTGAGACATTCGTTCATCTAGCACAAAGGGAACGGGTTGCAGGAGAAACTGTTACTCTGGTTTCTCAGTCTGTTTCCTAGTGCCGGTATGATATTCTTGCAGTTTTCACTGTAAAACTGAGTGGAGCGTGTACTTCCCCATATATATGTATGGAGTGTAATTTGCAACTGAAAAGGAACTTTGTGTTCCCAGCAAGCTAGGTGAAGGAATGTTTTCACACACACTTATCACTCAGAATTGAGCATGTGGAGATACGTTCGTTCATCTAACACAAAGGGAATTGTTTTCAGGAGAAACTTTTACTCTGGTTTCTCAGTCTGTTTCCTAGTGCCGGTTTCAAGTTCCTGCGGTTTTCACTTTAAAACCGATTTGGAGCTAGTACCACCCCATATACATGTATGGAATGTAGTTTGCAACTGAAAAGGAACTATGTGTTCCCAACAAAAAAGTTGAAGTACGGCTTTCACACACAATTATCCCTCAAAACTGAGCATGTGGAGAGACGTTCATTCATCTAGCACAAATTTAACGGGTTCAGGAGAAACTTTTACTCTGTTTCTCAGTCTGTTTCCTAGTGCTGGTATCAAGTCCCTGCACTTTTCCCTTTAAAACCGAGTTGGAGCTAGTACCTCCTCATATATATGTATGGAGTGTAGATTGCAACTGAAAAGTATCTTTGTGTTCCCAACCAGCTAGGTGAAGGACGGATTTCATACAAACATATCTCTAAAACTGAGCATGTGGAGAGACGTTCGTTCATCTAGCACAAAGGGAATGTGTTGCAGGAGAAACTTTACTCTGGTTTCTAAGTCTGTATGCTTGTGCCGGTGTGAAGTTCCTGCCGTTTTCAATGTAAAGCCGAGTTGGAGCTAGTACCTCCCCATATATTTTATGGAGAGTATTTTGGAACAGGAAAGGAACTTTGTGTTCCCAACAAGCTAGGTGAAGGATGCCTTTCACACACACATATCTTTCTGAACTGAGCATGTGGAGTGACGTTCAGTCATCTAGCACAAAAGGAATGGGTTTCAGGAGAAAATTTCATTCTGGTTTCTCAGTCTGTTTCCTAGGGACGGTATGAATTTCCTGCAGTTTTCACGGTAAAACCGAGTGTGGAGCTCGTACCACAACATATATATATATGGAGTTTAGTTTGCAAATGAAAAGGGACTTTGAGTTCCCAACAAGATAGGTGAAGGACGGCTTTCACACACACATTTCTCTCAGAACAGAAAATGTGGAGAGACTTTCGTTCATCTAGCACAAAAGGAACGGTTTGCAGGAGAATCTTTTACTGTGGTTTCTAAGTCTGTTTCCTAGTGCCGGATTGAAGTTCCTGCAGTTTTCACAGTAAAAACGAGTTGGAGCTTGTACCTCCCCATTTATATGTATGCAGTGTAGTTTGCCACTGAAAAGGAACTTTGTATTTCCAACAAGCTAGGTGAAGGACGGCTTTCACACACACTTATCTCTCAGAACTGAGCATGAGGAGAGACGTTCATTCATCTAGCACAATTGGAACGGTTTGCAGGAGAAACTTTTACTCTGGTTTCTCAGTCTGTTTCCTACTGCCTATTTGAATTTCCTGCAGTTTTCACTGTAAAACCGTGTTGGAGCTAATACCTCCCCATATATATGTATGGAGTGTTGTTTGTAACATAAAGGAAATTTGTGTTCCCAAGAAGCTAGGTGTAGGACGGCTTTCACACACACTGATCTCAGAACTGAGCATGTGGTGAGACATTCGTTCATCTAGCACAAAGGGAAAGGGTTGCAGGAGAAACTTTTACTCTGGTTTCTCAGTCTGTTTCCTAGTGCCGGTTTGATGTTCTTGCAGTTTTCACTGTAAAACTGAGTTGGGGCTAGTACTTCCCCATATATATGTATGGAGTGTAGTTTGCAACTGAAAAGGAAGTTTGTGTTCCCAAAAAGCTAAGTGAATACTGATTTCACACACACTAATCTATCAGAACAGAGCATGTGGAGAGACGTTCGTTCATCTAGCACAAATGGAAAGATTTGCTGGAGATACTTTTACTCTGGTTTCACAGTCTGTTTCCTAGTGCCGGTTTGAATTTCCTGCAGTTTTCACTGTAAAACCGAGTTGGAGCTAGTACTTCCCCATATATATATATGGATTGTAGTTTGCAAATGAAAAGGAACTTTGTGATCCAAACAAGTTAGGTGAAGTTCGGCTTTCACACACACTTATCCCTCAGAACTGAGCATGTGGAGAGACGTTCGTTCATCTAGCACAAATGGAACAGTTTGCAGGAAACACTATTACTCTGGTTTCTCAGTCTGTTTCCTACTGCCTGTTTGAAGTTCCTGCAGTTTTCTCTGTAAAAGAGTGTTGGAGTTTGTACCTGCCCATATGTATGTTTGGAGTGCAGTTTGCAACTGAAAAGGAACTTTATGTTCCCAAAAAGCTAGGTGAAGGGCGGCTTTCACACACACTTATCCCTCAGAAGTTAGCATGTGGAGAGACGTTCGTTAATCTAGCACAAAGAGAACGGGTTGCAGGAGAAAATTTTACTCTGGTTTCTCAGGCTGTTTCCTATTGCCGGTATGAAGTTCCTGAAATTTTCACTGTAAAACCGAGCTGGTGCTACTACCTCCCCATATATATGTATGCAGTGTATTTTGCAACTGATAAGGAACTTTGTGTTCCCAACAAGCTAGATGAAGTACGGCTTTCACACACACTTATCCCTCAGAAATGAGCATGTGGAGAGAAGATCATTCTTCTAGCAGAAAGGGAACGGTTTGCAAGAGAAATTTTACTCTGGATTCTCAGTCTGTTTCCTACTGCCGGTATGATGTTCCTGGACTTTTCACTGTAAAAATGTGCTGGAGCTAGTACCTCCCCTTATATATGTATGGATTGTACTTTGCAACTGAAAAGGAACTTTGTGTTCCCAACAAGCTAGGTGAAGGAAGGCTTTCACACACAATTATCTCTCAGAACTGAGCATGTGGATAGACGTTCATTCATCTAGCACAAAGTTAACGGGTTGCATGAGAAACTTTTACTCTGGTTTCTCAGTGTGTTTCCTAGTGCCGGTTTCAAGTTCCTGCAGTTTTCACTGTAAAACCGAGTTGGAGCTAGTACCACCCCATATATATGTATGGAATGTAGTTGGCAACTGAAAAGCAACTTCGTGTTCCCAACAAACCAGGTGAAGGACGGCTTTCACAAACAATTATCTCTCAGAACTGAGCATGTGGAGAGACGATCGTTCATCTAGAAAAAATGGAACGTGTTGCAGGAGAAACTTTTACTCTGGTTTCTCAGTCTGTTTCCTAGTGCCAGTATGAAGTTCCTGGAGTTTTCCCTGTAAAACTGAGTTGGAGCTAGTACCTCCCCATATATATGTATGGATTGTAGTTTGCAACAGGAAAGGAACTTTGTGTTCCCAACAAGCTACGTGAAGGATTGATTTCACACACAATTATCCCTCAAAACTGAGCATGTGGAGAGACGTTCATTCATCTAGCACAAAGTTAACGGGTTCAGGAGAAACTTTTACTCTGGTTCTCAGTCTGTTTCCTAGTGTCGGTTTCAAGTTCCTGCATTTTTCCCTGTATAACCGAGTTGGAGCTAGTACCTCCTCATATATATGTATGTAGTGTAGATTGCAACTGAAAAGGATCTCTGTGTTCCCAACCAGCTAGGTGAAGGACGGATTTCATGCAAACATATCTCTAAAGCTGAGCATGTGGAGAGACGTTCGTTCAACTAGCACAAAGGGAATGGGTTGCAGGAGAAACTTTACTCTGGTTTCTAAGTCTGTATGCTTATGCCGGTGTGAAGTTCCTGCAGTTTTCAATGTAAAACCGAGTTGGAGTTAGTACCTCCCCATATATTTTATGGAGAGTAGTTTGGAACATGAAAGGAACTTTGTGTTCCCAACAAGCTAGGTGAAGGATGGCTTTCACACACAAATATCTTTCTGAACTGAGCATGTGGAGAGACGTTCAGTCATCTAGCACAAAAGGAACGGGTTGCAGGAGAAAATTTTTTTCTGGTTTCTCAGTCTGTTTCCTAGGGCCGGTTTGAATTTCCTGCAGTTTTCACAGTAAAACCGAGTGTGGAGCTCGTACCTCAACATATATATATATGGAGTTTAGTTTGCAAATGAAAAGGGACTTCGAGTTCCCAGCAAGCTAGGTGAAGGACGGCTTTCACACCCACATTTCTCTCAGAACTGAAAATGTGGAGAGACGTTCGTTCATCTAGCACAAAAGGAATGGCTTGCAGGAGAATCTTTTACTGTGGTTTCTAAGTCTGTTTCCTAGTGCCGGATTGAAGTTCCTGCAGTTTTCACAGTAAAAACGAGTTGGAGCTTGTACCTCCCCATATATATGTATGCAGTGTAGTATCCCACTGAAAAGGAACTTTGTATTACAAACAAGCTAGGTGAAGGACTGCTTCACACTCACTTATCTCTAAGAACTGAGAATGAGGTGAGACGTTCGTTCATCTAGCACAAATGGAACGGGTTGCAGACCTGTAATTACTCTGGATTCTCAGTCTGTTTCCTACTGCCTATATGAAGTTCCTGCAGTTTTCACTGTAAAACCGAGTTGGAGCTAATACCTCCCCATATATATGTATGGAGTGTTGTTTGTAACATAAAGGAAATTTGTGTTCCCAAGAAGCTAGGTGTAGGACGGCTTTCACACACACTTATCTCTCAGAACTGGGCATGTGGTGAGACATTCGTTCATCAAGAACAAAGGGAACGGGTTGCAGGGGAAACTGTTACTCTGGTTTCTCAGTCTGTTTCCTAGTGCCGGTATGATGTTCTTGCAGTTTTCACTGTAAAACTGAGTGGAGCTAGTACTTCCCCATATATATGTATGGAGTGTAATTTGCAACTGAAAAGGAACTTTGTGTTCCCAACAAGCTAGGTGAAGGAATGTTTTCACACACACTTATCTCTCAGAATTGAGCATTTGGAGATACGTTCGTTCATCTAACACAAAGGGAACTGTTTTCAGGAGAAACTTTTACTCTGGTTTCTCAGTCTGTGTCCTAGTGCAGGTTTCAAGTTCCTGCGGTTTTCACTTTAAAACAGAGTTGGAGCTAGTACCACCCCATATATATGTATGGAATGTAGTTTGCAACTGAAAAGGAACTATGTGTTCCCAACAAAAAAGTTGAAGTACGGCTTTCACACACAATTATCCCTCAAAACTGAGCATGTGGAGAGACGTTCATTCATCTAGCACAAATTTAACGGGTTCAGGAGAAACTTTTACTCTGTTTCTCAGTCTGTTTCCTAGTGCTGGTATCAAGTCCCTGCACTTTTCCCTTTAAAACCGAGTTGGAGCTAGTACCTCCTCATATATATGTATGGAGTGTAGATTGCAACTGAAAAGGATCTTTGTGTTCCCAACCAGCTAGGTGAAGGACGGATTTCATACAAACATATCTCTAAAACTGAGCATGTGGAGAGACGTTCGTTCATCTAGCACAAAGGGAATGTGTTGCAGGAGAAACTTTACTCTGGTTTCTAAGTCTGTATGCTTGTGCCGGTGTGAAGTTCCTGCCGTTTTCAATGTAAAGCCGAGTTGGAGCTAGTACCTCCCCATATATTTTATGGAGAGTATTTTGGAACAGGAAAGGAACTTTGTGTTCCCAACAAGCTAGGTGAAGGATGGCTTTCACACACACATATCTTTCTGAACTGAGCATGTGGAGAGACGTTCAGTCATCTAGCACAAAAGGAACGGGTTTCAGGAGAAAATTTCATTCTGGTTTCTCAGTCTGTTTCCTAGGGACGGTTTGAATTTCCTGCAGTTTTCACGGTAAAACCGAGTGTGGAGCTCGTACCACAACATATATATATATGGAGTTTAGTTTGCAAATGAAAAGGGACTTTGAGTTCCCAACAAGATAGGTGAAGGACGGCTTTCACACACACATTTCTCTCAGAACTGAAAATGTGGAGAGACTTTCGTTCATCTAGCACAAAAGGAACGGTTTGCAGGAGAATCTTTTACTGTGGTTTCTAAGTCTGTTTCCTAGTGCCGGATTGAAGTTCCTGCAGTTTTCACAGTAAAAACGAGTTGGAGCTTGTACCTCCCCATATATATGTATGCAGTGTAGTTTGCCACTGAAAAGGAACTTTGTATTTCCAACAAGCTAGGTGAAGGACGGCTTTCACACACACTTATCTCTCAGAACTGAGCATGAGGAGAGACGTTCATTCATCTAGCACAATTGGAACGGGTTGCAGGAGAAACTTTTACTCTGGTTTCTCAGTCTGTTTCCTACTGCCTATTTGAATTTCCTGCAGTTTTCACTGTAAAACCGTGTTGGGGCTAGTACTTCCCCATATATATGTATGGAGTGTAGTTTGCAACTGAAAAGGAACTTTGTGTTCCCAAAAAGCTAAGTGAATACTGATTTCACACACACTAATCTATCAGAACAGAGCATGTGGAGAGACGTTCGTTCATCTAGCACAAATGGAAAGATTTGCTGGAGAAACTTTTACTCTGGTTTCACAGTCTGTTTCCTAGTGCCGGTTTGAATTTCCTGCAGTTTTCACTGTAAAACCGAGTTGTAGCTAGTACTACCCCATATATATAAATGGATTGTAGTTTGCAAATGAAAAGGAACTTTGTGATCCAAACAAGTTAGGTGAAGTTCGGCTTTCACACACACTTATCCCTCAGAACTGAGCATGTGGAGAGACGTTCGTTCATCTAGCACAAATGGAACAGTTTGCAGGAAACACTATTACTCTGGTTTCTCAGTCTGTTTCCTACTGCCTGTTTGAAGTTCCTGCAGTTTTCTCTGTAAAAGAGTGTTGGAGTTTGTACCTGCCCATATGCATGTTTGGAGTGCAGTTTGCAACTGAAAAGGAACTTTATGTTCCCAAAAAGCTAGGTGAAGGGCGGCTTTCACACACACTTATCCCTCAGAAGTTAGCATGTGGAGAGACGTTCGTTAATCTAGCACAAAGAGAACGGGTTGCAGGAGAAAATTTTACTCTGGTTTCTCAGGCTGTTTCCTATTGCCGGGATGAAGTTCCTGAAATTTTCACTGTAAAACCGAGCTGGTGCTACTACCTCCCCATATATATGTATGCAGTGTATTTTGCAACTGATAAGGAACTTTGTGTTCCCAACAAGCTAGATGAAGTACGGCTTTCACACACACTTATCCCTCAGAAATGAGCATGTGGAGAGAAGATCATTCTTCTAGCAGAAAGGGAACGGTTTGCAAGAGAAATTTTACTCTGGATTCTCAGTCTGTTTCCTACTGCCGGTATGATGTTCCTGGACTTTTCACTGTAAAAATGTGCTGGAGCTAGTACCTCCCCTTATATATGTATGGATTGTACTTTGCAACTGAAAAGGAACTTTGTGTTCCCAACAAGCTAGGTGAAGGAAGGCTTTCACACACAATTATCTCTCAGAACTGAGCATGTGGATAGACGTTCATTCATCTAGCACAAAGTTAACGGGTTGCATGAGAAACTTTTACTCTGGTTTCTCAGTGTGTTTCCTAGTGCCGGTTTCAAGTTCCTGCAGTTTTCACTGTAAAACCGATTTGGAGCTAGTACCACCCCATATATATGTATGGAATGTAGTTGGCAACTGAAAAGGAACTTCGTGTTCCCAACAAACCAGGTGAAGGACGGCTTTCACACACAATTATCTCTCAGAACTGAGCATGAGGAGAGACGCTCATTCATCTAGCACAAAGTTAATGGGTTGCAGGAGAAACTTTTACTCTGGTTTTTCAGTCTGTTTCCTAGTGCCGGTTTCAAGTTCCTGCATTTTTCCCTGTAAAACCGAGTTGGAGTTTGTACCTCCTCATATATATGTATGGAGTGTAGATTGCAACTGAAAAGGATCTTTGTGTTCCCAACAAGCTAAGTGAAGGACGGATTTCACACAAACATATCTCTAAATCTCAGAATGTGGAGAGAAGTTCGTTCATCTAGCACAAAGGGAACGGGTTGCAGGAGAAACTTTACTCTGGTTTCTTTGTCTGTATGCTTGTGCCGGTGTGAAGTTCCTGCAGTTTTCACTATAAAACCGATTTGGAGCTAGTACCTACCCATATATTTTATGGAGTGTAGTTTGCAACAGGAAAGGAACTTTGTGTTCCAATATAGCTATGTGAACAATGGCTTTCACACACACTTATCTCTCTGAACTGAGCATGTGGAGAGACGTTCGGTCATCTAGCACAAAAGGAACGTGATGCAGGAGCAAATTTTATTCTGGTTTCTCAGTCTGTTTCCTAGGGACGTATTGAAGTTCCTGCAGTTTTCACTGTAAAACTGACTTGGAGCTTGTACCTCCCCATATATATGTATGCAGTGTAGTTTGCCACTGAAAAGGAACTTTGTTTTCCCAACAAGATAGGTGAAGGACGGCTTTCACACACACTTATCTCTCAGAACTGAGCATGAGGAGAGACGTTCGTTCATCTAGCACAAATGGAACGGGTTGCAGGAGACACATTTACTCTCGTTTCTCAGTCTGTTTCCTAATGCCTATTTGAAGTTCCTGCAGTTTTCACTGTAAAACCGAGTTGGAGCTAATACCTGACCATATATATGTATGGAATGTTGTTTTTAACATAAAGTAAATTTGTGTACCCAAGAAGCTAGGTGAAGGACGGCTTTCACACACACTTATCTCTCAGAACTGAGCATGTGGTGAGACATTCGTTCATTTAGAACAAAGGGTACGGGTTGCAGGAGAAACATTTACTCTGGTTTCTCAGTCTGTTTCCTAGTGCCGGTTTGAATTTCCTGCAGTTTTCACTGTAAAACCGAGTTGGAGTAGTACCTCCCCTTATATATATATGGATTGTAGTTTTCAACTGAAAAGGAACTTTGTGTTCCCAACAAGCTAGGTGAAGGGCGCCTTACACACACATATCTCTCAGAACTCAGCATGTGGAGAGACGTTTGTTCATGTAGCACAAATGGAACTGTTTGCAGGAGATAATTTTACTCTGTTTTCTCACTCTGTTTCCTACTGCCTATTTGAATTTCCTGCCGTTTTCACTGTAAAACCGAGTTGGAGCTAGAACCTCCTCATATATATGTACAGAGTGTAGTTTGCAACTGAAAAGGAACTTTGTTTTCCCAAAAAATTAGGTGAAGGGCGGCTTTCACACACACTTATCCCTCAGAACTTATCACGTGGAGAGACGTTCGTTCATCTAGCACAAAGTAAACGGTTTGCAGGAAATACTATTACACTGATTTCTCAGTCTGTTTCCTACTGCCTGTTTGAAGTTCCTGCAGTTTTCTCTGTAAAAGAGAGTTGGAGCTTGTACCTGCCCATATGAATATATGGAGTGTAGTTTGCAAGTGAAAAGGAACTTTGTTTTCCCAACAAGTTAGGTGAAGGACGGCTTTCACACACACTTATCTCTCAGAACTGAGCATGTGGAGAGACGTTCGTTCATGTAGCACAAATGGAACTAGTTGCAGGAGATTCTTTTACTCTGGTTTCTCACTCTATTTCCTACTGCCTATTTGAAGTTCCTGCAGTTTTCTCTGTAAAACAGAGTGTGGATCTCGTACCTCCCCATATAGATATATGGACTTTAGTTTGCAAGTGAAAATGAACTTTGTGTTCCCAACAAGCTAGGTGAAGCATGACTTCCACACACACTTATCTCTCAGAACTGAGCATGTGGAGAGACGATCGTTCATCTAGAAAAAATGGAACGTGTTGCAGGAGAAACTTTTACTCTGGTTTCTCAGTCTGTTTCCTAGTGCCAGTATGAAGTTCCTGGAGTTTTCCCTGTAAAACCGAGTTGGAGCTAGTACCTCCCCATATATATGTATGGATTGTTGTTTGCAACAGGAAAGGAACTTTGTGTTCCCAACAAGCTACGTGAAGGATGGATTTCACACACAATTATCCCTCAAAACTGAGCATGTGGAGAGACGTTCATTCATCTAGCACAAAGTTAACGGGTTCAGGAGAAACTTTTACTTTGGTTCTCAGTCTGTTTCCTAGTGTCGGTTTCAAGTTCCTGCATTTTTCCCTGTAAAACCGAGTTGGAGCTAGTTCCTCCTCATATATATGTATGTAGTGTAGATTGCAACTGAAAAGGATCTCTGTGTTCCCAACCAGCTAGGTGAAGGACGGATTTCATACAAACATATCTCTAAAGCTGAGCATGTGGAGAGACGTTCGTTCATCTAGCACAAAGGGAATGGGTTGCAGGAGAAACTTTACTCTGGTTTCTAAGTCTGTATGCTTATGCCGGTGTGAAGTTCCTGCAGTTTTCAATGTAAAACCGAGTTGGAGTTAGTACCTCCCCATATATTTTATGGAGAGTAGTTTGGAACATGAAAGGAACTTTGTGTTCCCAACAAGCTAGGTGAAGGATGGCTTTCACACACAAATATCTTTCTGAACTGAGCATGTGGAGAGACGTTCAGTCATCTAGCACAAAAGGAACGGGTTGCAGGAGAAAATTTTTTTCTGGTTTCTCAGTCTGTTTCCTAGGGCCGGTTTGAATTTCCTGCAGTTTTCACAGTAAAACCGAGTGTGGAGCTCGTACCTCAACATATATATATATATGGAGTTTAGTTTGCAAATGAAAAGGGACTTTGAGTTCCCAGCAAGCTAGGTGAAGGACGGCTTTCACACCCACATTTCTCTCAGAACTGAAAATGTGGAGAGACGTTCGTTCATCTAGCACAAAAGGAATGGCTTGCAGGAGAATATTTTACTGTGGTTTCTAAGTCTGTTTCCTAGTGCCGGATTGAAGTTCCTGCAGTTTTCACAGTAAAAACGAGTTGGAGCTTGTACCTCCCCATATATATGTATGCAGTGTAGTTTGCCACTGAAAAGGAACTTTGTATTTCCAACAAGCTAGGTGAAGGACGGCTTTCACACACACTTATCTCTCAGAACTGAGCATGAGGAGAGACGTTCATTCATCTAGCACAATTGGAACGGGTTGCAGGAGAAACTTTTACTCTGGATTCTCAGTCTGTTTCCTACTGCCTATTTGAATTTCCTGCAGTTTTCACTGTAAAACCGTGTTGGGGCTAGTACTTCCCCATATATATGTATGGAGTGTAGTTTGCAACTGAAAAGGAACTTTGTGTTCCCAAAAAGCTAAGTGAATACTGATTTCACACACACTAATCTATCAGAACAGAGCATGTGGAGAGACGTTCGTTCATCTAGCACAAATGGAAAGATTTGCTGGAGAAACTTTTACTCTGGTTTCACATTCTGTTTCCTAGTGCCGGTTTGAATTTCCTGCAGTTTTCACTGTAAAACCGAGTTGGAGCTAGTACTTCCCCATATATATATATGGATTGTAGTTTGCAAATGAAAAGGAACTTTGTGATCCAAACAAGTTAGGTGAAGTTCGGCTTTCACACACACTTATCCCTCAGAACTGAGCATGTGGAGAGACGTTCGTTCATCTAGCACAAATGGAACAGTTTGCAGGAAACACTATTACTCTGGTTTCTCAGTCTGTTTCCTACTGCCTGTTTGAAGTTCCTGCAGTTTTCTCTGTAAAAGAGTGTTGGAGTTTGTACCTGCCCATATGCATGTTTGGAGTGCAGTTTGCAACTGAAAAGGAACTTTATGTTCCCAAAAAGCTAGGTGAAGGGCGGCTTTCACACACACTTATCCCTCAGAAGTTAGCATGTGGAGAGACGTTCGTTAATCTAGCACAAAGAGAACGGGTTGCAGGAGAAAATTTTACTCTGGTTTCTCAGGCTGTTTCCTATTGCCGGGATGAAGTTCCTGAAATTTTCACTGTAAAACCGAGCTGGTGCTACTACCTCCCCATATATATGTATGCAGTGTATTTTGCAACTGATAAGGAAATTTGTGTTCCCAACAAGCTAGATGAAGTACGGCTTTCACACACACTTATCCCTCAGAAATGAGCATGTGGAGAGAAGATCATTCTTCTAGCAGAAAGGGAACGGTTTGCAAGAGAAATTTTACTCTGGATTCTCAGTCTGTTTCCTAATGCCGGTATGATGTTCCTGGACATTTCACTGTAAAAATGTGCTGGAGCTAGTACCTCCCCTTATATATGTATGGATTGTACTTTGCAACTGAAAAGGAACTTTGTGTTCCCAACAAGCTAGGTGAAGGAAGGCTTTCACACACAATTATCTCTCAGAACTGAGCATGTGGATAGACGTTCATTCATCTAGCACAAAGTTAACGGGTTGCATGAGAAACTTTTACTCTGGTTTCTCAGTGTGTTTCCTAGTGCCGGTTTCATGTTCCTGCAGTTTTCACTGTAAAACCGAGTTGGAGCTAGTACCACCCCATATATATGTATGGAATGTAGTTGGCAACTGAAAAGGAACTTCGTGTTCCCAACAAACCAGGTGAAGGACGGCTTTCACACACAATTATCTCTCAGAACTGAGCATGAGGAGAGACGCTCATTCATCTAGCACAAAGTTAACGGGTTGCAGGGGAAACTTTTACTCTGGTTTTTCAGTCTGTTTCCTAGTGCCGGTTTCAAGTTCCTGCAGTTTTCCCTGTAAAACCGAGTTGGAGCTTGTACCTCCTCATATATATGTATGGAGTGTAGATTGCAACTGAAAAAGATCTTTGTGTTCCCAACAAGCTAATTGAAGGACGGATTTCACACAAACCTATCTCTAAATCTCAGAATGTGGAGAGACGTTCGTTCATCTAGCACAAAGGGAACGGGTTGCAGGAGAAACTTTACTCTGGTTTCTTTGTCTGTATGCTTGTGCCGGTGTGAAGTTCCTGCAGTTTACACTAGAAAACCGAGTTGGAGCTAGTACCTACCCATATATTTTATGGAGTGTAGTTTGCAACAGGAAAGGAACTTTGTGTTCCAATATAGCTATGTGAACAATGGCTTTCACACACACTTATCTCTCTGAACTGAGCATGTGGAGAGACGTTCGGTCATCTAGCACAAAAGGAACGTGATGCAGGAGCAAATTTTATTCTGGTTTCTCAGTCTCTTTCCTAGGGACGTATTGAAGTTCCTGCAGTTTTCACTGTAAAACCGACTTGGAGCTTGTACCTCCCCATATATATGTATGCAGTGTAGTTTGCCACTGAAAAGGAACTTTGTTTTCCCAACAAGATAGGTGAAGGACGGCTTTCACACACACTTATCTCTCAGAACTGAGCATGAGGAGAGACGTTCGTTCATCTAGCACAAATGGAACGGGTTGCAGGAGACACATTTACTCTCGTTTCTCAGTCTGTTTCCTAATGCCTATTTGAAGTTCCTGCAGTTTTCACTGTAAAACCGAGTTGGAGCTAATACCTGACCATATATATGTATGGAATGTTGTTTTTAACATAAAGTAAATTTGTGTACCCAAGAAGCTAGGTGAAGGACGGCTTTCACACACACTTATCTCTCAGAACTGAGCATGTGGTGAGACATTCGTTCATTTAGAACAAAGGGTACGGGTTGCAGGAGAAACATTTACTCTGGTTTCTCAGTCTGTTTCCTAGTGCCGGTTTGAATTTCCTGCAGTTTTCACTGTAAAACCGAGTTGGAGTAGTACCTCCCCTTATATATATATGGATTGTAGTTTTCAACTGAAAAGGAACTTTGTGTTCCTAACAAGCTAGGTGAAGGGCGCCTTACACACACATATCTCTCAGAACTCAGCATGTGGAGAGACGTTTGTTCATGTAGCACAAATGGAACTGTTTGCAGGAGATAATTTTACTCTGTTTTCTCACTCTGTTTCCTACTGCCTATTTGAATTTCCTGCCGTTTTCACTGTAAAACCGAGTTGGAGCTAGAACCTCCTCATATATATGTACGGAATGTAGTTTGCAACTGAAAAGGAACTTTGTTTTCCCAAAAAATTAGGTGAAGGGCGGCTTTCACACACACTTATCCCTCAGAACTTATCACGTGGAGAGACGTTCGTTCATCTAGCACTAAGTAAACGGTTTGCAGGAAATACTATTACACTGATTTCTCAGTCTGTTTCCTACTGCCTGTTTGAAGTTCCTGCAGTTTTCTCTGTAAAAGAGAGTTGGAGCTTGTACCTGCCCATATGAATATATGGAGTGTAGTTTGCAAGTGAAAAGGAACTTTGTTTTCCCAACAAGTTAGGTGAAGGACGGCTTTCACACACACTTATCTCTCAGAACTGAGCATGTGGAGTGACGTTCGTTCATGTAGCACAAATGGAACTAGTTGCAGGAGATTCTTTTACTCTGGTTTCTCACTCTATTTCCTACTGCCTATTTGAAGTTCCTGCAGTTTTCTCTGTAAAACAGAGTGTGGATCTCGTACCTCCCCATATAGATATATGGACTTTAGTTTGCAAGTGAAAATGAACTTTGTGTTCCCAACAAGCTAGGTGAAGCGTGACTTCCACACACACTTATCTCTCAGAACTGAGCATGTGGAGAGACGATCGTTCATCTAGAAAAAATGGAACGTGTTGCAGGAGAAACTTTTACTCTGGTTTCTCAGTCTGTTTCCTAGTGCCAGTATGAAGTTCCTGGAGTTTTCCCTGTAAAACCGAGTTGGAGCTAGTACCTCCCCATATATATGTATGGATTGTAGTTTGCAACAGGAAAGGAACTTTGTGTTCCCAACAAGATACGTGAAGGATGGATTTAACACACAATTATCCCTCAAAACTGAGCATGTGGAGAGACGTTCATTCATCTAGCACAAAGTTAACGGGTTCAGGAGAAACTTTTACTCTGGTTCTCAGTCTGTTTCCTAGTGTCGGTTTCAAGTTCCTGCATTTTTCCCTGTAAAACCGAGTTGGAGCTAGTTCCTCCTCATATATATGTATGTAGTGTAGATTGCAACTGAAAAGGTTCTCTGTGTTCCCAACCAGGTAGGTGAAGGACGGATTTCATACAAACATATCTCTAAAGCTGAGCATGTGGAGAGACGTTCGTTCATCTAGCACAAAGGGAATGGGTTGCAGGAGAAACTTTACTCTGGTTTCTAAGTCTGTATGCTTATGCCGGTGTGAAGTTCCTGCAGTTTTCAATGTAAAACCGAGTTGGAGTTAGTACCTCCCCATATATTTTATGGAGAGTATTTTGGAACATGAAAGGAACTTTGTGTTCCCAACAAACTAGGTGAAGGATGGCTTTCACACACAAATGTCTTTCTGAACTGAGCATGTGGAGAGACGTTCAGTCATCTAGCACAAAAGGAACGGGTTGCAGGAGAAAATTTTTTTCTGGTTTCTCAGTCTGTTTCCTAGGGCCGGTTTGAATTTCCTGCAGTTTTCACAGTAAAACCGAGTGTGGAGCTCGTACCTCAACATATATATATATGGAGTTTAGTTTGCAAATGAAAAGGGACTTTGAGTTCCCAGCAAGCTAGGTGAAGGACGGCTTTCACACCCACATTTCTCTCAGAACTGAAAATGTGGAGAGACGTTCGTTCATCTAGCACAAAAGGAATGGCTTGCAGGAGAATCTTTTACTGTGGTTTCTAAGTCTGTTTCCTAGTGCCGGATTGAAGTTCCTGCAGTTTTCACAGTAAAAACGAGTTGGAGCTTGTACCTCCCCATATATATGTATGCAGTGTAGTTTCCCACTGAAAAGGAACTTTGTATTTCAAACAAGCTAGGTGAAGGACTGCTTCACACTCACTTATCTCTCAGAACTGAGCATGAGGTGAGACGTTCGTTCATCTAGCACAAATGGAACGGGTTGCAGACCTGTAATTACTCTGGATTCTCAGTCAGTTTCCTAATGCCTATTTGAAGTTCCTGCAGTTTTCACTGTAAAACCGAGTTGGAGCTAATACCTCCCCATATATATGTATGGAGTGTTGTTTGTAACATAAAGGAAATTTGTGTTCCCAAGAAGCTAGGTGTAGGATGGCTTTCACACACACTTATCTCTCAGAACTGGGCATGTGGTGAGACATTCGTTCATCTAGCACAAAGTTAACGGGTTCAGGAGAAACTTTTACTCTGGTTCTCAGTCTGTTTCCTAGTGTCGGTTTCAAGTTCCTGCATTTTTCCCTGTAAAACCGAGTTGGAGCTAGTTCCTCCTCATATATATGTATGTAGTGTAGATTGCAACTGAAAAGGTTCTCTGTGTTCCCAACCAGGTAGGTGAAGGACGGATTTCATACAAACATATCTCTAAAGCTGAGCATGTGGAGAGACGTTCGTTCATCTAGCACAAAGGGAATGGGTTGCAGGAGAAACTTTACTCTGGTTTCTAAGTCTGTATGCTTATGCCGGTGTGAAGTTCCTGCAGTTTTCAATGTAAAACCGAGTTGGAGTTAGTACCTCCCCATATATTTTATGGAGAGTATTTTGGAACATGAAAGGAACTTTGTGTTCCCAACAAACTAGGTGAAGGATGGCTTTCACACACAAATGTCTTTCTGAACTGAGCATGTGGAGAGACGTTCAGTCATCTAGCACAAAAGGAACGGGTTGCAGGAGAAAATTTTTTTCTGGTTTCTCAGTCTGTTTCCTAGGGCCGGTTTGAATTTCCTGCAGTTTTCACAGTAAAACCGAGTGTGGAGCTCGTACCTCAACATATATATATATGGAGTTTAGTTTGCAAATGAAAAGGGACTTTGAGTTCCCAGCAAGCTAGGTGAAGGACGGCTTTCACACCCACATTTCTCTCAGAACTGAAAATGTGGAGAGACGTTCGTTCATCTAGCACAAAAGGAATGGCTTGCAGGAGAATCTTTTACTGTGGTTTCTAAGTCTGTTTCCTGGTGCCGGATTGAAGTTCCTGCAGTTTTCACAGTAAAAACGAGTTGGAGCTTGTACCTCCCCATATATATGTATGCAGTGTAGTTTCCCACTGAAAAGGAACTTTGTATTTCAAACAAGCTAGGTGAAGGACTGCTTCACACTCACTTATCTCTCAGAACTGAGCATGAGGTGAGACGTTCGTTCATCTAGCACAAATGGAACGGGTTGCAGACCTGTAATTACTCTGGATTCTCAGTCAGTTTCCTAATGCCTATTTGAAGTTCCTGCAGTTTTCACTGTAAAACCGAGTTGGAGCTAATACCTCCCCATATATATGTATGGAGTGTTGTTTGTAACATAAAGGAAATTTGTGTTCCCAAGAAGCTAGGTGTAGGATGGCTTTCACACACACTTATCTCTCAGAACTGGGCATGTGGTGAGACATTCGTTCATCTAGCACAAAGTTAACGGGTTCAGGAGAAACTTTTACTCTGGTTCTCAGTCTGTTTCCTAGTGTCGGTTTCAAGTTCCTGCATTTTTCCCTGTAAAACCGAGTTGGAGCTAGTACCTCCTCATATATATGTATGTAGTGTAGATTGCAACTGAAAAGGATCTCTGTGTTCCCAACCAGCTAGGTGAAGGGCGGATTTCATACAAACATATATCTAAATCTGAGCATGTGGAGAGACGTTCGTTCATCTAGCACAAAGGGAATGGGTTGCAGGAGAAACTTTACTCTGGTTTCTAAGTCTGTATGCTTATGCCGGTGTGAAGTTCCTGCAGTTTTCAATGTAAAACCGAGTTGGAGTTAGTACCTCCCCATATATTTTATGGAGAGTAGTTTGGAACATGAAAGGAACTTTGTGTTCCCAACAAGCTAGGTGAAGGATGGCTTTCACACACAAATATTTTTCTGAACTGAGCATGTGGAGAGACGTTCAGTCATCTAGCACAAAAGGAACGGGTTGCAGGAGAAAATTTTTTTCTGGTTTCTCAGTCTGTTTCCTAGGGCCGGTTTGAATTTCCTGCAGTTTTCACAGTAAAACCAAGTGTGGAGCTCGTACCTCAACATATATATATATGGAGTTTAGTTTGCAAATGAAAAGGGACTTTGAGTTCCCAGCAAGCTAGGTGAAGGACGGCTTTCACACCCACATTTCTCTCAGAACTGAAAATGTGGAGAGACGTTCGTTCATCTAGCACAAAAGGAATGGTTTGCAGGAGAATCTTTTACTGTGGTTTCTAAGTCTGTTTCCTAGTGCCGGATTGAAGTTCCTGCAGTTATCACAGTAAAAACGTGTTGGAGCTTGTACCTCCCCATTTATATGTATGCAGTGTAGTTTCCCACTGAAAAGGAACTTTGTATTTCAAACAAGCTAGGTGAAGGACTGCTTCACACTCACTTATCTCTCAGAACTGAGCATGAGGTGAGACGTTCGTTCATCTAGCACAAATGGAACGGGTTGCAGACCTGTAATTACTCTGGATTCTCAGTCTGTTTCCTACTGCCTATTTGAAGTTCCTGCAGTTTTCACTGTAAAACCGAGTTGGAGCTAATACCTCCCCATATATATGTATGGAGTGTTGTTTGTAACATAAAGGAAATTTGTGTTCCCAAGAAGCTAGGTGTAGGACGGCTTTCACACACACTTATCTCTCAGAACTGGGCATGTGGTGAGACATTCGTTCATCTAGCACAATGGGAACGGGTTGCAGGAGAAACTGTTACTCTGGTTTCTCAGTCTGTTTCCTAGTGCCGGTATGATGTTCTTGCAGTTTTCACTGTAAAACTGAGTTGGAGCTACTACTTCCCCATATATATGTATGGAGTGTAGTTTGCAACTGAAAAGGAACTTTGTGTTCCCAAAAAGCTAAGTGAATATTGCTTTCACACACACTAATCTATCAGAACAGAGCATGTGGAGAGACGTTCGTTCATCTAGCACAAATGGAAAGATTTGCTGGAGAAACTTTTACTCTGGTTCGTCAGTCTGTTTCCTAGTGCCGGTTTGAATTTCCTGCAGTTTTCACTGTAGAACCGAGTTGGAACTAGTACCTCTCCATATATATATATGGATTGTAGTTTGCAAATGAAAAGGAACTTTGTGAACCAAACAAGCTAGGTGAAGTTCGGCTTTCACACACACTATTCACTCAGAACTGAGCATGTGGAGAGACGTTCGTTCATCTAGAAAAAATGGAACGTGTTGCAGGAGAAACTTTTACTCTGGTTTCTCAGTCTGTTTCCTAGAGCCAGTATGAAGTTCCTGGAGTTTTCACTGTAAAACCGAGTTGGAGCTATTACGTCCCCATATATATGTATGGATTGTAGTTTGCAACAGGAAAGAAACTTTGTGTTCCAAACAAGCTACGTGAAGGATGGATTTCACACACATTTATATCTCAGAACTGAGCAAGTGGAGAGACGTTCGTTCATCTAGCACAAAGTTAACGTGTTGCAGGAGAAACTTTTACTCTGGTTTCTCAGTCTGTTTCCTAGTGCCGGTTTCAAGTTCCTGAATTTTTCACTGTAAAACCGAGTTGGAGCTAGTTCCTCCTCATATATATGTATGTAGTGTAGATTGCAACTGAAAAGGTTCTCTGTGTTCCCAACCAGGTAGGTGAAGGACGGATTTCATACAAACATATCTCTAAAGCTGAGCATGTGGAGAGACGTTCGTTCATCTAGCACAAAGGGAATGGGTTGCAGGAGAAACTTTACTCTGGTTTCTAAGTCTGTATGCTTATGCCGGTGTGAAGTTCCTGCAGTTTTCAATGTAAAACCGAGTTGGAGTTAGTACCTCCCCATATATTTTATGGAGAGTATTTTGGAACATGAAAGGAACTTTGTGTTCCCAACAAACTAGGTGAAGGATGGCTTTCACACACAAATGTCTTTCTGAACTGAGCATGTGGAGAGACGTTCAGTCATCTAGCACAAAAGGAACGGGTTGCAGGAGAAAATTTTTTTCTGGTTTCTCAGTCTGTTTCCTAGGGCCGGTTTGAATTTCCTGCAGTTTTCACAGTAAAACCGAGTGTGGAGCTCGTACCTCAACATATATATATATGGAGTTTAGTTTGCAAATGAAAAGGGACTTTGAGTTCCCAGCAAGCTAGGTGAAGGACGGCTTTCACACCCACATTTCTCTCAGAACTGAAAATGTGGAGAGACGTTCGTTCATCTAGCACAAAAGGAATGGCTTGCAGGAGAATCTTTTACTGTGGTTTCTAAGTCTGTTTCCTAGTGCCGGATTGAAGTTCCTGCAGTTTTCACAGTAAAAACGAGTTGGAGCTTGTACCTCCCCATATATATGTATGCAGTGTAGTTTCCCACTGAAAAGGAACTTTGTATTTCAAACAAGCTAGGTGAAGGACTGCTTCACACTCACTTATCTCTCAGAACTGAGCATGAGGTGAGACGTTCGTTCATCTAGCACAAATGGAACGGTTTGCAGACCTGTAATTACTCTGGATTCTCAGTCAGTTTCCTAATGCCTATTTGAAGTTCCTGCAGTTTTCACTGTAAAACCGAGTTGGAGCTAATACCTCCCCATATATATGTATGGAGTGTTGTTTGTAACATAAAGGAAATTTGTGTTCCCAAGAAGCTAGGTGTAGGATGGCTTTCACACACACTTATCTCTCAGAACTGGGCATGTGGTGAGACATTCGTTCATCTAGCACAAAGTTAACGGGTTCAGGAGAAACTTTTACTCTGGTTCTCAGTCTGTTTCCTAGTGTCGGTTTCAAGTTCCTGCATTTTTCCCTGTAAAACCGAGTTGGAGCTAGTACCTCCTCATATATATGTATGTAGTGTAGATTGCAACTGAAAAGGATCTCTGTGTTCCCAACCAGCTAGGTGAAGGGCGGATTTCATACAAACATATATCTAAATCTGAGCATGTGGAGAGACGTTCGTTCATCTAGCACAAAGGGAATGGGTTGCAGGAGAAACTTTACTCTGGTTTCTAAGTCTGTATGCTTATGCCGGTGTGAAGTTCCTGCAGTTTTCAATGTAAAACCGAGTTGGAGTTAGTACCTCCCCATATATTTTATGGAGAGTAGTTTGGAACATGAAAGGAACTTTGTGTTCCCAACAAGCTAGGTGAAGGATGGCTTTCACACACAAATATTTTTCTGAACTGAGCATGTGGAGAGACGTTCAGTCATCTAGCACAAAAGGAACGGGTTGCAGGAGAAAATTTTTTTCTGGTTTCTCAGTCTGTTTCCTAGGGCCGGTTTGAATTTCCTGCAGTTTTCACAGTAAAACCAAGTGTGGAGCTCGTACCTCAACATATATATATATGGAGTTTAGTTTGCAAATGAAAAGGGACTTTGAGTTCCCAGCAAGCTAGGTGAAGGACGGCTTTCACACCCACATTTCTCTCAGAACTGAAAATGTGGAGAGACGTTCGTTCATCTAGCACAAAAGGAATGGTTTGCAGGAGAATCTTTTACTGTGGTTTCTAAGTCTGTTTCCTAGTGCCGGATTGAAGTTCCTGCAGTTATCACAGTAAAAACGTGTTGGAGCTTGTACCTCCCCATTTATATGTATGCAGTGTAGTTTCCCACTGAAAAGGAACTTTGTATTTCAAACAAGCTAGGTGAAGGACTGCTTCACACTCACTTATCTCTCAGAACTGAGCATGAGGTGAGACGTTCGTTCATCTAGCACAAATGGAACGGGTTGCAGACCTGTAATTACTCTGGATTCTCAGTCTGTTTCCTACTGCCTATTTGAAGTTCCTGCAGTTTTCACTGTAAAACCGAGTTGGAGCTAATACCTCCCCATATATATGTATGGAGTGTTGTTTGTAACATAAAGGAAATTTGTGTTCCCAAGAAGCTAGGTGTAGGACGGCTTTCACACACACTTATCTCTCAGAACTGGGCATGTGGTGAGACATTCGTTCATCTAGCACAATGGGAACGGGTTGCAGGAGAAACTGTTACTCTGGTTTCTCAGTCTGTTTCCTAGTGCCGGTATGATGTTCTTGCAGTTTTCACTGTAAAACTGAGTTGGAGCTACTACTTCCCCATATATATGTATGGAGTGTAGTTTGCAACTGAAAAGGAACTTTGTGTTCCCAAAAAGCTAAGTGAATATTGCTTTCACACACACTAATCTATCAGAACAGAGCATGTGGAGAGACGTTCGTTCATCTAGCACAAATGGAAAGATTTGCTGGAGAAACTTTTACTCTGGTTCGTCAGTCTGTTTCCTAGTGCCGGTTTGAATTTCCTGCAGTTTTCACTGTAGAACCGAGTTGGAACTAGTACCTCTCCATATATATATATGGATTGTAGTTTGCAAATGAAAAGGAACTTTGTGAACCAAACAAGCTAGGTGAAGTTCGGCTTTCACACACACTATTCACTCAGAACTGAGCATGTGGAGAGACGTTCGTTCATCTAAAAAAATGGAACGTGTTGCAGGAGAAACTTTTACTCTGGTTTCTCAGTCTGTTTCCTAGAGCCAGTATGAAGTTCCTGGAGTTTTCACTGTAAAACCGAGTTGGAGCTATTACGTCCCCATATATATGTATGGATTGTAGTTTGCAACAGGAAAGAAACTTTGTGTTCCAAACAAGCTACGTGAAGGATGGATTTCACACACATTTATATCTCAGAACTGAGCAAGTGGAGAGACGTTCGTTCATCTAGCACAAAGTTAACGTGTTGCAGGAGAAACTTTTACTCTGGTTTCTCAGTCTGTTTCCTAGTGCCGGTTTCAAGTTCCTGAATTTTTCACTGTAAAACCGAGTTGGAGCTAGTACCACCCCATATATATTTAAGGAATGTAGTTTGCAACTGAAAAGAATCTTTATGTTCCCAACAAACCAGGTGAAGGTCGGCTATCACACACAATTATCCCTCAAAACTGAGCATGTGGAGAGACGTTCATTCATCTAGCACACAGTTAACGGGTTCAGGAGAAAAATTTACTCTGGTTCTCAGTCTGTTTCCTAGTGTCGGTTTCAAGTTCCTGCATTTTTCCCTGTAAAACCGAGTTGGAGCTAGTACCTCCCCATATATATATATGGATTGTAGTTTGCAAATGAAAAGGAACTTTGTGTTCCCAAAAAGCTAAGTGAATACTGCTTTCACACACACTAATCTATCAGAACAGAGCATGTGGAGAGACGTTCGTTCATCTAGCACAAATGGAAAGATTTGCTGGAGAAACTTTTACTCTGGTTCGTCAGTCTGTTTCCTAGTGCCGGTTTGAATTTCCTGCAGTTTCACTGTAAAACCGAGTTGGAGCTAGTACCTCCCCATATATATATATGGATTGTAGTTTGCACATGAAAAGGAACTTTGTGATCCAAACAATCTAGGTGAAGGTCGGCTTTCACACACACTTTTCACTCAGAACTGAGCATGTGGAGAGACGTTCGTTCATCTAGCACAAATGGAACGGTTTGCAGGAAACACTATTACTCTGGTTTCTCAGTCTGTTTCCTACTGCCTGTTTGAAGTTCCTGCAGTTTTCTCTGTAAAAGAGTGTTGAAGTTTGTACCTGCCCATATGTATGTATGGAGTGTAGTTTTCAAGTGAAAAGGATCTTTGTGTTCCCAACAAGCTACGTGAAGGACGGCTTTCACACACAATTAACTCTCAGAACTGAGCATGAGGAGAGACGCTCATTCATCTAGCACAAATTTAACGGGTTGCAGGAGAAACTTTTACTCTGGTTTCTCAGTCTGTTTCCTAGTGCCGGTTTGAAGTTCCTGCAGTTTTCCCTGTAAAACCGAGTTGGAGCTAATACCTCCTCATATATATGTATGGAGTGTAGATTGCAACTGAAAAGGATCTTTGTGTTCCCAACAAGCTAAGTGAAGGACGGATTTCACACAAACATATCTCTAAATCTGAGAATGTATACAGACGTTCGTTCATCTAGCACAAAGGGAACGGGTTGCAGGAGATACTTTACTCTGGTTTCTTAGTCTGTATGCTTGTGCCGGAGTGAAGTTCTTGCAGTTTACACTAGAAAACCGAGTTGGAGCTAGTACCTCCCCATATATTTTATGGAGTGTAGTTTGCAACAAGAAAGGAACTTTGTGTTCCAATCAAGCTAAGTGAAGAATGGATTTCACACACACTTATCTCTCTGAACTGAGCATGTGGAGAGAAGTTCGGTCATCTAGCACAAAAGAAACGGGATGCAGGAGCAAATTTTATTCTGGTTTCTCAGTCTGTTTCCTAGGGCCGTATTGAAGTTCCTGCAGTTTTCACTGTAAAACCGACTTGGAGCTGGTACCTCCCCATATATATGTATGCAGTTTAGTTTGCCACTGAAAAGGAACTTTGTTTTCCCAACAAGCTACGTGAAGGACGGCTTTCACACACACTTATCTCTCAGAACTGAGCATGAGGAGAGACTTTCGTTCATCTAGCACAAATGGAACGTGTTGAATGAGACATATTTACTCTCGTTTCTCAGTCTGTTTCCTAATGCCTATTTGATGTTCCTGCAGTTTTCACTGTAAAACCGTGTTGGAGCTAATACCTCCCCATATATATGTAAGGAATGTTGTTTTTAACATAAAGAAATTTTGTGTTCCCAAGAAGCTATGTGAAGGACGGCTTTCACACACACTTATCTCTCAGAACTGAGCATGTGGAGATACGTTCTTTCATCGAAGACAAAGAAACGGTTTGCAGGAGAAAATTTTATTCTGGTTTCTCAGTCTGTTTCCTAGGGCCGGTTTGAAGGTCCTGCAGTTTTCACAGTAAAACCGAGTGTGGAGCTCGTACCACCCCATATATATATACGGAGTGTAGTTTGCAAGTGAAAAGGAACTTTGTGTTCCCAACAAGCTAGGTGAAGGACGGCTTTCACTCACACTTATCTCTCAGAACTTAGCATGTGGAGAGACGTTCGTCCATCTAGCACAAATGGAACGGGTTGCAGGAGAAACATTTACTCTGGTTTCTCAGTCTGTTTCCTAGTGCCGGTTTGAAGTTCCTGGAGTTTTCACTGTAAAACCGAGTTGGAGCTAGTAACTCCCCATATATATATATGGATTGTAGTTTTCAACTGAAAAGGAACTTTGTGTTCCCAACAAGCTAGGTGAAGGGCGGCTTTCACACACACTTATCTCTCAGAACTCAGCATGTGGAGAGACGTTTGTTCATGTAGCAAAAATGGAACTGTTTGCAGGAGATACTTTTACTCTGTTTTCTCACTCTGTTTCCTACTGCCTATTTGAAGTTCCTGCTGTATTCACTGTAAAATCGAGTTTGAGCTAGAACCTCCTCATATATATGTATGGAGTGTAGTTTGCAACTGAAAAGGAACTTTGTTTTCCCAACAAGTTTGGTGAAGGGCGGCTTTCACACACACTTATCCCTCAGAACATATCATGTTTAGAGACGTTCGTTCATCTAGCAAAAAGGGAACGGTTTGCAGGAAATACTATTACACTGGTTTCTCAGTCTGTTTCCTACTGCCTGTTTGAAATTCCTGCAGTTTTCTCTGTAAAAGAGATTTGGAGCTTGTACCTGCCCATATGAATGTATGGAGTGTAGTTTGCAAGTGAAAAGGAACTTTGTTTTCCCAACAAGTTAGGTGAAGGACGGCTTTCACACACACTTATCTCTCAGAACTGAGCATGTGGAGAGACGTTCGTTCATGTAGCACAAATGGAACTAGTTGCAGGAGATACTTTTACTCTGGTTTCTCACTCTATTTCCTACTGCCTATTTTAAGTTCCTGCCGTTTTCACTGTAAAACCGAGTGTGGATCTCGTACCTCCCCGTATAGATATATGGACTTTAGTTTGCAACTGAAAAGGAAATTTGTGTTCCCAACAATCTAGGTGAAGCATGGCTTCCACACACACTTATCTCTCAGAACTGAGCATGTGGAGAGACGATCGTTCATCTAGAAAAAATGGAATGTGTTGCAGGAAAAACTTTACTCTGGTTTCTCAGACTGTTTCCTAGTGCCAGTATGAAGTTCCTGCAGTTTTCACTGTAAAACCGTGTTGGAGCTAGTACCTCCCCATATATATGTATGGATTGTAGTTTGCAACAGGAAAGGAACTTTGTGTTCCAAACAAGCTACGTGAAGGATGGATTTATCACACACTTATATCTCAGAACTGAGCAAGTGGAGAAACGTTCGTTCATCTAGCACAAAGGAAACGGTTTGCAGGAGAAACTTTTATTCTGGTTTCTCAGTCTGTTTCCTAGTGCCGGTTTAAAGTTCCTGCAGGTTTCACAGTAAAACCGAGTGTGGAGTTCGTACCTCCCCATGTATATATATGGAGTGTAGTTTGCAACTGAAAAGGAACTTTGTGTTCCCAACAAGCTAGGTGAAGGACGGCTTTCATACACACTTATCTATCAGAACTGAGCATGTGGAGATACGTTCTTTCATCTAAGATAAAGTAACGGTTTGCAGGAGAAACTTTTATTCTGTTTTCTCAGTCTGTTTCCTAGGGCCGGTTTGAAGTTCCTGCAGTTTTCACAGTAAAACCGAGTGTGGAGCTCGTACCACCCCATATATATATATGGACTGTAGTTTGCAACTGAATAGGAACTTTGTGTTCCCATCAAGCTAGGTGAAGGACGGCTACCACACACACTTATCTCTCAAAACTGAGCATGTGGAGAGACGATCGTTCATCTAGAACAAATGCAACGTGTTGCAGGAGAAACTTTTACTCTGGTTTCTCAGTCTGTTTCCTAGTGCCGGTATGAAGTTCCTGGAATTTTCACTGTATAACCGAGCTGGAGCTAGTACCTAACAATATATATGTATGGATTGTAGTTTGCAACAGGAAAGGAACTTTGTGTTCCCAACAAGCAAGTTGAAGGACGGCTTTCACACACATTTATCTCTCAGAACTGTGCAGGTGGACAGACGTTCGTTCATCTAGCACAAATGGAACCGTTTGCAGGAGAAATTTTTACTCTGGTTTCTCAGTATTTTTCCTAGTGCCGGTTTCAAGTTCCTGCAGTTTTCACTGTAAAAACTAGTTGGAGCTTGTAAAACCCCATATGTATGTATGGAATGTAGTTTGCAACTGAAAAGGAACTTTGTGTTCCCAACAAACCAGGTGAAGGACGGCTTTCACACACAAATATCTCTGAGAACTGAGCATGTGGATAGACGTTCATTCATCTAGCACAAATTTAACGGGTTGCAGGAGAAACTTTTACTTTGTTTTCTCAGTCTGTTTCCTATTGCCGGTTTCAATTTCCTGCACTTTTCCCTGTAAAACCGAGTTGGAGCTAGTACCTCCTCATATAAATGAATGGAGTGTAGATTCCAACTGAAAAGGATCTTTGTGTTCCCATCAAGCTAGCTGAAGGACGGATTTCACACAAACATATCTCTATAACTGAGCATGTGGAGAGACGTTCGTTCATCTAGCACAAAGGGATCGGGTTGCAGGAGGAACTTTACTCTGGTTTCTCAGTCTGTATGCTTGTGCCGGTGTGAAGTTCCTGCAGTTTTCAATGTAAAACCGAGTTGGAACTAGTACCACCCCATGTACTTTTATGGAGTGCAGTTTGCAACTGAAAAGGAACTTTGAGTTCCCAAAAAGCTAGGTGAAGGACGGCTTTCACACACACATATCTCTCAGAACTGAGCATGTGGGGAGACGATCTTTCATCTAGCAAAAATGGAACGGGATGCAGGAGAATCTTTTACTGTTGTTTCTCAGTCTGTTTCCTATTGCCGGATTGAAGTTCCTGCAGTATTCACTGTAAAACCGAGTTGGAGCTAGTACCTCCCCATATATATGTTTGCAGTGTTGTTTGCCACTGAAAAGGAACTTTGTTTTCCCAAAAAGCTAGGTGAAGGGTGGCTTTCACTCACACTTATCTCTCAGAACTGAGCATGAGGAGAGAAGTTCGTTCATCTAGCACAAATGGAACATGTTGCAGTAGATACATTTACTCTGGTTTCTCAGTCTGTTTCCTACTGCCTATGTGAAGTTCCTGCAGTTTTCACTGTAAAACCGAGTTGGAGCTAGTACCTCTCCATATATATGTATGGAGTGTATTTTGTAACATAAAGGAAATTTGTGTTCCCAAGAAGCTAGTTGAAGGACGGCTTTAACACACACTTATCGCTCAGAATTGAGCATGTGGTGAGACATTCGTTCATCTAGCACAAAGGGAAAGGGTTGCAGGAGAAACTTTTACTCTGGTTTCTCAGTCTGTTTCCTAGTGCCGGTTTGATGTTCATGCAGTTTTCACTGTAAAACTGAGTTGGAGCTAGTACTTCACCATATATGTATGGAGTGTAGTTTGCAAGTGAATAGGAACTTTGTGTACCCAACAAGCTAGGTGAAGGATGGCTTTCACACACACTTATCTCTCAGAGCTGAGCATGTGGAGAGACGTTCGTTCATGTAGCAAAATTGGAACTGGTTGCAGGAGATACTTTTACTCTGGTTTCTCATTCTGTTTCCTACTGCCTATTTGAAATTCCTGCCGTTTTCACTGTAAAAACGAGTTGGAGATTTTACCTCCTCTTATATATGTATGGAGTGTAGTTTGCAACTGAAAAAGAACTTTGTGTTCGTAAACAAGCTAGGTGAAGGACGGCTTTCACACACACTTATCCCTCAGAACTTAGCATGTGGAGAGACGTTCGTTCATCTATCACAAAGGGAACGGGTTGCAGAAGATACTTTTATTCTGAATTCTCAGTCTGTTTCTTACTGCCTGTTTAAAGTTCTTGCAGTTTTCTCTGTAAAATATAGTTGGTGCTTGTACCAGCCCTTATGTATGTATGGAGTCTAGTTGGCAAACTAAAAGGAACTTTGTGTTCCCAACAAGAAGTTGAAGGTCGGCTTTCACACACACTTATCTCTCAGAACTGAGCATGTGGAGAGACGTTCGTTCACCTAGCACAAATGAACGGGTTGCAGGTGAAATTTTTACTCTGGTTTCTCAGTCTCTTTCCTACTCCCTGTTTTAAGTTCTTGCAGTTTTCACTTTAAAAACGAGTTGGAGCTTGTACCTCCCCATATGTATGTATGGAGTGTAGTTTACAACTGAAAAGGAACTTTGTGTTCCCAACAACCTAGGTGAAGGACGGATTTCACACAAACATATCTCTAAAACTGAGCATGTGGAGAGACGTTCTTTCATCTAGCACAAAGGGAACGGGTTGCAGGAGAAACTTTACTCTGGTTTCTCAGTCTGTATGCTTGTGCCGGTGTGAATTTCCTGCAGTTTTCAATTTAAAACCGAGTTGGATCTAGTACCACCCCATATATTTTTATGGAGTGTAGCTTGAACAGGAAAGGAACTTTGTGCTCCCAACAAACTAGGTGAAGAATGGCTTTCACACACATTTATCTCTCTGAACTGAGCATGTGGAGAGACGTTCGTTCATCTAGCAAAAAAGGAATGTGTTGCAGGAGAAAATTTTACTCTTGTTTCTCAGTCTGTTTCCTAGTTCCGGGTTGATGTTCTTGCAGTTTTCACTGTAAAACTGAGTTGGAGCTAGTACTTCCCCATATATAGGTATGGAGTGTATTTTGCAACCTGAAAGGAAATTTTTGTTCCCAACAAGTTAGGTGAATGACAGCTTTCACACAAACTTATCTCTCAGAACTGAGCATGTGGAGAGACGTTGGTTCATCTAACACAAAGGGAATGGTTTGCAGGAGATACATTTACTCTGGGTTCTCAGTATGTTTCCTAGGGCCGGTTTGAAGTTCCTGCAGTTTTCAGAGTAAAACCGAGTGTGGAGCTCGTACCTCCCCATATATATATATAGACTGTAGTTTGCAACTGAAAAGGAACTTTGTGTTCCCAACAAGCTAGGTGAAGGACGGCTTCCACACACACATATCTCTCAAATCTGAGCATGTGGAGAGACGATCGTTCATCTAGAACAAATGCAAAGTGTTGCAGGAGAAACTTTTACTCTGGTTTCTCAGTCTGTTTCCTAGTGCCGGTGTGAAGTTCCTGGAATTTTCACTGTAAAACCGAGCTGGAGCTAGTACATACCCATATATATGTATGGATTGTAGTTTGCAACAGGAAAGGAACTTTGTGTTCCAAACAAGTTAGGTGAAGGGCGGCTTTCACACACACTTATCCCTCAGAACTTATCATGTGGAGAGACTTTCGTTCATGTAGCACAAAGGGAACGGTTTGCAGGAAATACTATTACTCTGGTTTCTCAGTCTGTTTCCTACTGCCTGTTTGAAGTTCCTGTAGTTTTCTCTGTAAAAGAGAGTTGGAGCTTGTACCTGCCCATATGTATGTTTGGAGTGTAATTTGCAAGTGAAAAGGAACTTTGTTTTCCTAACAAGTTAGGTGAATGACGGCTTTCACACACACTTATCTCTCAGAACTGAGCATGTGGAGAGACGTTCGTTCATCTAACACAAAGGGAATGGTTTGCAGGAGATACTTTTACTCTGGGTTCTCAGTATGTTTCCTAGGGCCGGTTTGAAGTTCCTGCAGTTTTCAGAGTAAAACCGAGTGTGGAGCTCGTACCTACCCATATATATATATGGACTGTAGTTTGCAACTGAAAAGGAACTTTGTGTTCCCAACAAGCTAGGTGTAGGACGGCTTCCACACACACTTATCTCTCAAAGCTGAGCATGTGGAGAGACGATCGTTCATCTAGAACAAATGCAAAGTATTGCAGGAGAAACTTTTACTCTGGTTTCTCAGTCTGTTTCCTAGTGCCGGTATGAAGTTCCTGGAATTTCCACTGTAAAACCGAGCTGGTTCTAGTACCTACCCATATACATGTATGGATTGTAGTTTGCAACAGGAAAGGAACTTTGTGTTCCCAACAAACAAGGTGAAAGACGGCTTTCACACACACTTAACTCTCAGAACTGGGCAGGTCTATAGATGTTCGTTCATCTAGCACAAAAGGAACGTTTTGCAGGAGAAACTTTTACTCTGGTTTCTCAGTATTTTTCCTAGTGCCGGTTTCAAATTCCTGCACTTTTCACTGTAAAAAGTGTTGGAGCTTGTAAAACCCCATATATATGTATGGACTGTATTTTGCAACTGAAAAGGAACTTTGTGTTCCCAACAAACCAGGTGAAGGGCGGCTTTCACACACACTTATCTCTCTGAACTGAGCATGTGGAGAGACGTTCGTTCATCTAGCAAAAAAGGAAAGGGTTGCAGGAGAAAATTTTACCCTGGTTTCTCAGTCTGTTTCCTAGGGCCGGTTTGAACTTCCTGCAGTTTTCACAGTAAAACCGATTGTGGAGCTCGTACCTCCCCATATATTTTTATGGAGGGTAGTTTGCAACTGAAAAGGAACTTTCTGTTCCCAAGAAGCTAGGTGAAGGACGTCTTTCACACACACTTATCTCTCAGAACTGAGCATGAGGAGAGACGTTCGTTCATCTAGCACAAAAGGAACAGGTTGCAGGAGAGACTTTATCTCTGGTTTCTCAGTCTGTATCTTACTGCCTGTTTGAATTTCCTGCAATTTTCTCTGTAAAATAGAGTTGGTGCTTGTACCTCCCCATAAGTATGTATGGAGTGTAGTTTACAACTGAAAAGGAACTTTCTGTTCCCAAGAAGCTAGGTGAAGGACGTCTTTCACACAAACTTATCTCTCAGAACTGAGCATGAGGAGAGACGTTCGTTCATCTAGCACAAAAGGAACGGTTGCAGGAGAAACTTTTACTCTGGTTTCTCAGTCTGTTTCCTACTGCCGGATTGAAGTTCCTGTTGTTTTCACTGTAAAACCGAGTTGGAGCTAGTACCTCCCCATATATATGTATGGAGTGTAGTTTGCAACTGAAAAGGATCTTTGTGTTCCCAACAAGCTAGGTGAAGGACGGATTTCACACATACATATCTGTAAACCTGAGCATGTGGAGAGACGTTCGTTCATCTAGCACATATGGAAGGGGTTGCATGAAATACTTTTACTCTGGTTTCTCAGTCTGTTTCCTAGTGCCGGTATGAAGTTCCTGGAGTTTTCAATGTAAAACCGAGTTGGAGCTAGTACGTACCAATATATATGTATGGATTGTAGTTTGCAACATGAAAGGAATTTTGTGTTCCCAACAAGATAGGTGAAGGATGGATTTCACACACACTTTTCTCTCAGAACTGAGCATGTGGAGAGACGTTCGTTCATCTTGCACAAGGAAACGGTTTGCAAGAGAAGATTTTATTCTGGTTTCTCAGTCTGTTTCCTAGTGCCGGTTTAAAGTTCCTGCAGTTTTCACAGTAAAACCGAATGTGGAGTTCGTACCTCCCCATATAAATTTATGGAATGTAGTTTGCAAGTGAAAAGGAACTTTGTATTCCCAACAAGTTAGATGAAGGGCGGCTTTCACAAATACTTATCTCTCAGAACTGAGCATGTGGAGAGACGTTCATTCATCTAGCACAAAGGGAATGTGTTGCAGGAGAACCTTCTACTCTGGTTTCTCAGTCTGTTTCCTAGGGCCGGTTTGAAGTTCCTGCATTTTTCACAGTAAAACCGAGTGTGGAGCTCGTACCTCCGCTTATATATATAAGGATTGTAGCTTGCAACTGAAAAGGAACTTTGTGTTCCCAACAAGCTAGGTGAAGGACGGCTTTCACACACACTTATTTCCCAGAACTGAGCATGTGGAGAGACGTTCGTTCACCAAGCACAAAGGGAACGAGTTGCAGGGGAAACTTTTATTCTGGTTTCTCAGTCTGTTTCCTAGTGCCGGTTTGAAGTTCCTGCAGTTTTCACTGTAAACTGAGTTGGAGCTAGTACCTCCCCATATATATGTATGGAGGGTAGTTTGCAACTGAAAGGAACTTTGTGTTCCCAAAAATCTAGGTGAAGGACGGCTTTAACACACACTTATCTCTCAGAAGTGAGCATGTGGAGAGACGTTCGTTCATCTAGCACAAAAGGAACGGGTTGCAGGGGAAACTTTTACTCTGGTTTTTCAGTCTGTTTCCTAGTGCCGGATTGAAGTTCCTGAGGTTTCAATTTAAAACCGATTTGGAGCTAGTAACTCCCCATATATATGTATGGAGTGTAGTTTGCAACTGAAAAGGAACTTTGTGTTCCCAACAATCTAGTTGAAAGACGGCTTTCACACCACTTTTCTCTCAGAACTGAGCATGTGGACAGACGTTCGTTCATCTAGCACAAAGGGAACGGATTGCAGGGAAACTTTTCTCTGGTTTCTCAGTCTGTTTCCTAGTGCCGGTTTGAAGTTCCTGCAGTTTTCACTGTAAATCCGATTTGGAGCTTGTACATCCCCATATATATGTATGGAGTGTAGATTGCAACTGAAAGGGAACTTTGTGTTCCCAACAATCTAGGTGAAGGAAGGCTTTCACACACAATTATCTCTCAGAACTGAGCATGAGGAGAGACGTTCTTTCATCTAGCTCAAAGGGAACGGGTTGTAGGAGAAACTTTTACTCTGGTTTCTCAGTCTGTTTCCTAGTGCCGGTTTGAAGTTCCTGCAGTTTTCACTGTAAAACCGAGTTGGAGCTAGACCCTCCCCATATATATGTATGGACTGTAGATTGCCACTGAAAAGGAACTTTGTGTTCCCAACAATCTAGGTGAAAGTCGGCTTTCACACACACTTATCTCTAAGAACTGAGCATGTGGAGAGACGTTCGTTCATCTAGCACAAATGGAACGGGTTGCAGGGGAAACTATTACTCTGGTTTCTCAGTCTGTTTCCTAGTGCCGGTTTGAAATTCCTGCAGTTTTAAATGTAAATCCGATTTGGAGCTTGTACATCCCCATATATATGTATGGAGTGCTGTTAGCAACTGAAAAGGAACTTATTGTTCCCAACAATCTAGGTGAAGGACGGCTTTCACACACACTTATCTCTCAGAACTGAGCTTGAGGAGAGACGTTCTTTCATCTAGCTCAAAGGGAACGGGTTGCAGGAGAAACTTTTACTCTGGTTTCTCAGTCTGTTTCCTAGTGCCGGTTTGAATTTCCTGCAGTTTTCACTGTAAAACCGAGTTGGAGCTAGTACTTCCCCATATATATGTATGGATTGTAGTTTGCAACTGAAAAGGAACTTTGTGTTCCCAACAATCTAGGTGAAGGCGGCTTTCACACACATTTATCTCTCAGAACTGAGCATGTGGAGAGACTTTCGTTCATCTAGCACAAAGGGAACGTGTTGCAGGGGAAACTTTTACTCTGGTTTCTCAGTGTGTTTCCTAGTGCTGTTTTGAAGTTCCTGCAGTTTTCACTGTAAAACAGAGTTGGAGCTAGTACCTCCCCATTTATATGTATGGAGTGTAGTTTGCAACTGTAAAGGAAATTTGTGTTCCCAACAAGCTAGGTGAAGGACGGCTTACACACAAAATTTTCTCTCAGAACTGAGCATGTGGAGAGACGTTCGTTCATCTAACACAAAGGGAACGGGTTGCAGGAGAAACTTTTAATGTGGTTTCTCAGTCTGTTTCCTAGTGCTGGTTAGAAGTTCCTGCAGTTTTCACTGTAAAACCGAGTTGGAGCTAATACCTCCCCATATATATGTATGGAGTGTAGTTTGCAACTGGAAAGGAACTTTGTGTTCCCAACAATCTAGGTGAAGGACGGCTTTCACACACACTTATCTCTCAGAATTGAGCATGTGGAGAGACGTTAGTTCATCTAGCACAAAGAGAACGGGTTGCAGGGGAAACTTTTACTCTGGTTTCTCAGTCCGTTTCCTAGTGCCGGTTTGAAGTTCCTGCAGTTTTCACTGTAAAACTGAGTTGGAACTAGTACCTCCCCATATATATGTATGGAGGGTAGTTTGCAACTGAAAGGAACTTTGTGTTCCCAACAATCTAGGTGAAGGACGGCTTTAACACACACTTATCTCTCAGAAGTGAGCATGTGGAGAGACGTTCGTTCATCTAGCACAAAAGGAACGGGTTGCAGGGGAAACTTTTACTCTGGTTTTTCAGTCTGTTTCCTAGTGCCGGATTGAAGTTCCTGAGGTTTCAATTTAAAACCGATTTGGAGCTAGTAACTCCCCATATATATGTATGGAGTGTAGTTTGCAAATGAAAAGGAACTTTGTGTTCCCAACAATCTAGTTGAAAGACGGCTTTCACACCACTTTTCTCTCAGAACTGAGCATGTGGAGAGACGTTCGTTCATCTAGCACAAATGGAACGGTTTGCAGGGGAAACTATTACTCTGGTTTCTCAGTCTGTTTCCTAGTGCCGGTTTGAAGTTCCTGCAGTTTTAAATGTAAATCCGATTTGGAGCTTGTACATCCCCATATATATGTATGGAGTGCTGTTAGCAACTGAAAAGGAACTTATTGTTCCCAACAGTCTAGGTGAAGGACGGCTTTCACACACACTTATCTCTCAGAAATGAGCATGAGGAGAGACGTTCTTTCATCTAGCTCAAAGGGAACGGGTTGCAGGAGAAACTTTTACTCTGGTTTCTCAGTCTGTTTCCTAGTGCCGGTTTGAATTTCCTGCAGTTTTCACTGTAAAACCGAGTTGGAGCTAGTACTTCCCCATATATATGTATGGATTGTAGTTTGCAACTGAAAAGGAACTTTGTGTTCCCAACAATCTAGGTGAAGGCGGCTTTCACACACATTTATCTCTCAGAACTGAGCATGTGGAGAGACATTCGTTCATCTAGCACAAAGGGAACGTGTTGCAGGGGAAACTTTTACTCTGGTTTCTCAGTGTGTTTCCTAGTGCTGTTTTGAAGTTCCTGCAGTTTTCACTGTAAAACAGAGTTGGAGCTAGTAACTCCCCATTTATATGTATGGAGTGTAGTTTGCAACTGTAAAGGAAATTTGTGTTCCCAACAAGCTAGGTGAAGGACGGCTTACACACAAAATTTTCTCTCAGAACTGAGCATGTGGAGAGACGTTCGTTCATCTAACACAAAGGGAACGGGTTGCAGGAGAAACTTTTAATGTGGTTTCTCAGTCTGTTTCCTAGTGCCGGTTAGAAGTTCCTGCAGTTTTCACTGTAAAACCGAGTTGGAGCTAATACCTCCCCATATATATGTATGGAGTGTAGTTTGCAACTGGAAAGGAACTTTGTGTTCCCAACAATCTAGGTGAAGGACGGCTTTCACACACACTTATCTCTCAGAATTGAGCATGTGGAGAGACGTTAGTTCATCTAGCACAAAGGGAACGGGTTGCAGGGGAAACTTTTACTCTGGTTTCTCAGTCTGTTTCCTAGTGCCGGTTTGAAGTTCCTGCAGTTTTCACTGTAAAACTGAGTTGGAACTAGTACCTCCCCATATATATGTATGGAGGGTAGTTTGCAACTGAAAGGAACTTTGTGTTCCCAACAATCTAGGTGAAGGGCGGCTTTAACACACACTTATCTCTCAGAAGTGAGCATGTGGAGAGACGTTCGTTCATCTAGCACAAAAGGAACGGGTTGCAGGGGAAACTTTTACTCTGGTTTTTCAGTCTGTTTCCTAGTGCCGGATTGAAGTTCCTGAGGTTTCAATTTAAAACCGATTTGGAGCTAGTAACTCCCCATATATATGTATGGAGTGTAGTTTGCAACTAAAAAGGAACTTTGTGTTCCCAACAATCTAGTTGAAAGACGGCTTTCACACCACTTTTCTCTCAGAACTGAGCATGTGGACAGACGTTCGTTCATCTAGCACAAAGGGAACGGATTGCAGGGAAACTTTTCTCTGGTTTCTCAGTCTGTTTCCTAGTGCCGGTTTGAAGTTCCTGCAGTTTTCACTGTAAATCCGATTTGGAGCTTGTACATCCCCATATATATGTATGGAGTGTAGATTGCAACTGAAAGGGAACTTTGTGTTCCCAACAATCTAGGTGAAGGAAGGCTTTCACACACAATTATCTCTCAGAACTGAGCATGAGGAGAGACGTTCTTTCATCTAGCTCAAAGGGAACGGGTTGTAGGAGAAACTTTTACTCTGGTTTCTCAGTCTGTTTCCTAGTGCCGGTTTGAAGTTCCTGCAGTTTTCACTGTAAAACCGAGTTGGAGCTAGACCATCCCCATATATATGCATGGACTGTAGATTGCCACTGAAAAGGAACTTTGTGTTCCCAACAATCTAGGTGAAAGTCGGCTTTCACACACACTTATCTCTAAGAACTGAGCATGTGGAGAGACGTTCGTTCATCTAGCACAAATGGAACGGTTTGCAGGGGAAACTATTACTCTGGTTTCTCAGTCTGTTTCCTAGTGCTGGTTTGAAATTCCTGCAGTTTTAAATGTAAATCCGATTTGGAGCTTGTACATCCCCATATATATGTATGGAGTGCTGTTAGCAACTGAAAAGGAACTTATTGTTCCCAACAATCTAGGTGAAGGACGGCTTTCACACACACTTATCTCTCAGAACTGAGCTTGAGGAGAGACGTTCTTTCATCTAGCTCAAAGGGAACGGGTTGCAGGAGAAACTTTTACTCTGGTTTCTCAGTCTGTTTCCTAGTGCCGGTTTGAATTTCCTGCAGTTTTCACTGTAAAACCGAGTTGGAGCTAGTACTTCCCCATATATATGTATGGATTGTAGTTTGCAACTGAAAAGGAACTTTGTGTTCCCAACAATCTAGGTGAAGGCGGCTTTCACACACATTTATCTCTCAGAACTGAGCATGTGGAGAGACTTTCGTTCATCTAGCACAAAGGGAACGTGTTGCAGGGGAAACTTTTACTCTGGTTTCTCAGTGTGTTTCCTAGTGCTGTTTTGAAGTTCCTGCAGTTTTCACTGTAAAACAGAGTTGGAGCTGGTACCTCCCCATTTATATGTATGGAGTGTAGTTTGCAACTGTAAAGGAAATTTGTGTTCCCAACAAGCTAGGTGAAGGACGGCTTACACACAAAATTTTCTCTCAGAACTTAGCATGTGGAGAGACGTTCGTTCATCTAACACAAAGGGAACGGGTTGCAGGAGAAACTTTTAATGTGGTTTCTCAGTCTGTTTCCTAGTGCCGGTTAGAAGTTCCTGCAGTTTTCACTGTAAAACCGAGTTGGAGCTAATACCTCCCCATATATATGTATGGAGTGTAGTTTGCAACTGGAAAGGAACTTTGTGTTCCCAACAATCTAGGTGAAGGACGGCTTTCACACACACTTATCTCTCAGAATTGAGCATGTGGAGAGACGTTAGTTCATCTAGCACAAAGGGAACGGGTTGCAGGGGAAACTTTTACTCTGGTTTCTCAGTCTGTTTCCTAGTGCCGGTTTGAAGTTCCTGCAGTTTTCACTGTAAAACTGAGTTGGAACTAGTACCTCCCCATATATATGTATGGAGTGTAGTTTGCAACTGAAAGGAACTTTGTGTTCCCAACAATCTAGGTGAAGGACGGCTTTAACACACACTTATCTCTCAGAAGTGAGCATGTGGAGAGACATTCGTTCATCTAGCACCAAAGGAACGGGTTGCAGGGGAAACTTTTACTCTGGTTTTTCAGTCTGTTTCCTAGTGCCGGATTGAAGTTCCTGAGGTTTCAATTTAAAACCGATTTGGAGCTAGTAACTCCCCATATATATGTATGGAGTGTACTTTGCAAATGAAAAGGAACTTTGTGTTCCCAACAATCTAGTTGAAAGACGGCTTTCACACCACTTTTCTCTCAGAACTGAGCATGTGGAGAGACGTTCGTTCATCTAGCACAAAGGGAACGGATTGCAGGGAAACTTTTACTCTGGTTTCTCAGTCTGTTTCCTAGTGCCGGTTTGAAGTTCCTGCAGTTTTCACTGTAAATCCGATTTGGAGCTTGTACATCCCCATATATATGTATGGAGTGTAGATTGCCACTGAAAAGGAACTTTGTGTTCCCAACAATCTAGGTGAAGGAAGGCTTTCACACACAGTTATCTCTCAGAACTGAGCATGAGGAGAGACGTTCTTTCATCTAGCTCAAAGGGAACGGGTTGTAGGAGAAACTTTTACTCTGGTTTCTCAGTCTGTTTCCTAGTGCCGGTTTGAAGTTCCTGCAGTTTTCACTGTAAAACAGAGTTGGAGCTAGACCCTCCCCATATATATGTATGGACTGTAGATTGCCACTGAAAAGGAACTTTGTGTTCCCAACAATCTAGGTGAAAGTCGGCTTTCACACACACTTATCTCTCAGAACTGAGCATGTGGAGAGACGTTCGTTCATCTAGCACAAATGGAACGGGTTGCAGGGGAAACTATTACTCTGGTTTCTCAGTCTGTTTCCTAGTGCCGGTTTGAAGTTCCTGCAGTTTTAAATGTAAATCCGATTTGGAGCTTGTACATCCCCATATATATGTATGGAGTGCTGTTAGCAACTGAAAAGGAACTTATTGTTCCCAACAATCTAGGTGAAGGACGGCTTTCACACACACTTATCTCTCAGAAATGAGCATGAGGAGAGACGTTCTTTCATCTAGCTCAAAGGGAACGGGTTGCAGGAGAAACTTTTACTCTGGTTTCTCAGTCTGTTTCCTAGTGCCGGTTTGAATTTCCTGCAGTTTTCACTGTAAAACCGAGTTGGAGCTAGTACTTCCCCATATATATGTATGGTTTGTAGTTTGCAACTGAAAAGGAACTTTGTGTTCCCAACAATCTAGGTGAAGGCGGCTTTCACACACATTTATCTCTCAGAACTGAGCATGTGGAGAGACATTCGTTCATCTAGCACAAAGGGAACGTGTTGCAGGGGAAACTTTTACTCTGGTTTCTCAGTGTGTTTCCTAGTGCTGTTTTGAAGTTCCTGCAGTTTTCACTGTAAAACAGAGTTGGAGCTAGTAACTCCCCATTTATATGTATGGAGTGTAGTTTGCAACTGTAAAGGAAATTTGTGTTCCCAACAAGCTAGGTGAAGGACGGCTTACACACAAAATTTTCTCTCAGAACTGAGCATGTGGAGAGACGTTCGTTCATCTAACACAAAGGGAACGGGTTGCAGGAGAAACTTTTAATGTGGTTTCTCAGTCTGTTTCCTAGTGCCGGTTAGAAGTTCCTGCAGTTTTCACTGTAAAACCGAGTTGGAGCTAATACCTCCCCATATATATGTATGGAGTGTAGTTTGCAACTGGAAAGGAACTTTGTGTTCCCAACAATCTAGGTGAAGGACGGCTTTCACACACACTTATCTCTCAGAATTGAGCATGTGGAGAGACGTTAGTTCATCTAGCACAAAGGGAACGGGTTGCAGGGGAAACTTTTACTCTGGTTTCTCAGTCTGTTTCCTAGTGCCGGTTTGAAGTTCCTGCAGTTTTCACTGTAAAACTGAGTTGGAACTAGTACCTCCCCATATATATGTATGGAGGGTAGTTTGCAACTGAAAGGAACTTTGTGTTCCCAACAATCTAGGTGAAGGGCGGCTTTAACACACACTTATCTCTCAGAAGTGAGCATGTGGAGAGACGTTCGTTCATCTAGCACAAAAGGAACGGGTTGCAGGGGAAACTTTTACTCTGGTTTTTCAGTCTGTTTCCTAGTGCCGGATTGAAGTTCCTGAGGTTTCAATTTAAAACCGATTTGGAGCTAGTAACTCCCCATATATATGTATGGAGTGTAGTTTGCAAATGAAAAGGAACTTTGTGTTCCCAACAATCTAGTTGAAAGACGGCTTTCACACCACTTTTCTCTCAGAACTGAGCATGTGGAGAGACGTTCGTTCATCTAGCACAAAGGGAACGGATTGCAGGGAAACTTTTACTCTGGTTTCTCAGTCTGTTTCCTAGTGCCGGTTTGAAGTTCCTGCAGTTTTCACTGTAAATCCGATTTGGAGCTTGTACATCCCCATATATATGTATGGAGTGTAGATTGCCACTGAAAAGGAACTTTGTGTTCCCAACAATCTAGGTGAAGGAAGGCTTTCACACACAGTTATCTCTCAGAACTGAGCATGAGGAGAGACGTTCTTTCATCTAGCTCAAAGGGAACGGGTTGTAGGAGAAACTTTTACTCTGGTTTCTCAGTCTGTTTCCTAGTGCCGGTTTGAAGTTCCTGCAGTTTTCACTGTAAAACCGAGTTGGAGCTAGACCCTCCCCATATATATGTATGGACTGTAGATTGCCACTGAAAAGGAACTTTGTGTTCCCAACAATCTAGGTGAAAGTCGGCTTTCACACACACTTATCTCTCAGAACTGAGCATGTGGAGAGACGTTCGTTCATCTAGCACAAATGGAACGGGTTGCAGGGGAAACTATTACTCTGGTTTCTCAGTCTGTTTCCTAGTGCCGGTTTGAAGTTCCTGCAGTTTTAAATGTAAATCCGATTTGGAGCTTGTACATCCCCATATATATGTATGGAGTGCTGTTAGCAACTGAAAAGGAACTTATTGTTCCCAACAATCTAGGTGAAGGACGGCTTTCACACACACTTATCTCTCAGAAATGAGCATGAGGAGAGACGTTCTTTCATCTAGCTCAAAGGGAACGGGTTGCAGGAGAAACTTTTACTCTGGTTTCTCAGTCTGTTTCATAGTGCCGGTTTGAATTTCCTGCAGTTTTCACTGTAAAACCGAGTTGGAGCTAGTACTTCCCCATATATATGTATGGATTGTAGTTTGCAACTGAAAAGGAACTTTGTGTTCCCAACAATCTAGGTGAAGGCGGCTTTCACAGACACTTATCTCTGAGAACTGAGCATGTGGAGAGACTTTCGTTCATCTAGCACAAAGGGAACGTGTTGCAGGGGAAACTTTTACTCTGGTTTCTCAGTGTGTTTCCTAGTGCTGTTTTGAAGTTCCTGCAGTTTTCACTGTAAAACAGAGTTGGAGCTAGTACCTCCCCATATATATGTATGGAGTGTAGTTGGCAACTGTAAAGGAACTTTGTGTTCCCAACAAGCTAGGTGAAGGACGGCTTACACACAAACTTTTCTCTCAGAACTGAGCATGTGGAGAGACGTTCGTTCATCTAACACAAATGGAACGGGTTGAAGGAGAAACTTTTAATGTGGTTTCTCAGTCTGTTTCCTAGTGCCGGTTTGAAGTTCCTGCAGTTTTCACTGTAAAACCGTGTTGGAGCTAGTACCTCCCCATATATATATATGGATTGTAGTTTGCAACTGAAAAGGAACTTTGTGTTCGCAACAGTCCAGGTGAAGGACGGCATAACACACATTTATCTCTCAGAAGTGAGCATGTGGAGAGACGTTCGTTCATCTAGCACAAAGGGAACGGGTTTCAGGGAAACTTTTACTCTGGTTTCTCAGTCTGTTTCCTAATGCCGGTTTGATGTTCCTGCAGTTTTCACTGTAAAACTGAGTTGGAACTAGTACCTCCCCATATATATGTATGGAGGGTAGTTTGAAACTGAAAGGAACTTTGTGTTCCCAAAAATCTAGGTGAAGGACGGCTTTCACACACACTTATCTCTCAGAACTGAGCATGTGGTGAGACGTTCGTTCATCTAGCACAAAGGGAACGGGTTGCAGGATAAACTTTTACTCTGGTTTTTCAGTCTGTTTCCTAGTGCCGGATTGAAGTTCCTGCAGTTTTCATTTTAAAACCGATTTGGAGCTAGTACCTCCCCATATATATGTATGGAGTGTAGTTGGCAACTGAAAAGGAACTTTGTGTTCCCAACAATCTAGTTGAAAGACGGCTTTCACACACAATTTTCTCTCAGAACTGAGCATGTGGAGAGACGTTCGTTCATCTAGCACAAAGGGAACGCCTTGCATGGGAAACTTTTACTCTAGTTTCTCAGTGTGTTTCCTAGTGACGGTTTGAAGTTCCTGCAGTTTTCACTGTAAAACCGTGTTGGTGCTAGTTCTTCCCCATATATATGTATGGAGTGTTGTTTGCAACTGAAAAGGAACTTTGTGTCCCAACAATATAGATGAAAGGCGGCTTTCACACACACTTATCTCTCAGAACTGAGCATATGGAGAGACGTTCGTTCATCTAGCACAAATGGAACGGGTTGCAGGGGAAACTATTACTCTGGTTTCTCAGTCTGTTTCCTAGTGCCGGTTAGAAGTTCCTGCAGTTTTCACTGTAAATCCGATTTGGAGCTTGTACATCCCCATATATATGTATGGAGTGTAGTTTGCAACTGAAAAGGAACTTTGTGTTCCCAACAATCTAGGTGAAGGACGGCTTTCACACACACTTATCTCTCAGAACTGAGCATGAGGAGAGACGTTCTTTCATCTAGCTCAAAGGGAACGGGTTGTAGGAGAAACTTTTACTCTGGTTTCACTCTGTTTCCTAGTGCCGGTTTGAAGTTCCTGCAGTTTTCACTGTAAAACCGAGTTGGAGCTAGTACCTCCCTATATATATGTATGGATTGTAGTTTGCCACTGAAAAGGAACTTTGTGTTCCCAACAATCTAGGTGAAAGACGGCTTTCACACACACTTTTCTCTCAGAACTGAGCATGTGGAGAGACGTTCGTTCATCTAGCACAAAGGGAACGCGTTGCAGGGGAAACTTTTACTCTAGATTCTCAGTGTGTTTCCTAGTGTCGGTTTGAAGTTCCTGCAGTTTACACTGTAAAACCGAGTTGGAGCTAGTTCTTCCCCATATATATGTATGGGGTGTAGTTTGCAACTGAAAAGGAACTTTGTGTCCCAACAATATAGATGAAAGGCGGCTTTCACACACACTTATCTCTGAGAACTGAGCATGTGGAGAGATGTTCGTTCATCTAGCACAAATGGAACGGGTTGCAGGGGAAACTATTACTCTGGTTTCTCAGTCTGTTTCTTAGTGCCGGTTAGAAGTTCCTGCAGTTTTCACTTTAAATCCGATTTGGAGCTTGTACATCCCCATATATATGTATGGAGTGTAGTTTGTAACTGAAAAGGAACTTTGTGTTCCCAACAATCTAGGTGAAGGACGGCTTTCACACACACATATCTCTCAGAACTGAGCATGAGGAGAGACGTTCTTTCATCTAGCTCAAAGGGAACGTGTTGTAGGAGAAACTTTTACTCTGGTTTCACTCTGTTTCCTAGTGCCGGTTTGAAGTTCCTGCAGTTTTCACTGTAAAACCGAGATGGAGCTAGTACTTCCCAATATATATGTATGGAGTGTAGTTTGATACTGAAAAGGAACTTTGTGTTCCCAACAATCTAGGTGAAAGTCGGCTTTCACACACACTTATCTCTAAGAACTGAGCATGTGGAGAGACGTTCGTTCATCTAGCACAAATGGAACGGGTTGCAGTGGAAACTATTACTCTGGTTTCTCAGTCTGTTTCCTAGTGCCGGTTTGAAGTTCCTGCAGTTTTCAATGTAATTCCGATTTGGAGCTTGTACATCCCCATATATATGTATGGAGTGCTGTTAGCAACTGAAAAGGTACTTTGTGTTCCCAACAATCTAGGTGAAGGACGGCATTCACACACACTTATCTCTCAGAACTGAGCATGAGGAGAGACGTTCTTTCATCTAGATCAAAGGGAACGGGTTGCAGGAGCAACTTTTACTCTGGTTTCTCAGTCTGTTTCCTAGTGCCGGTTTGAAGTTCCTGCAGTTTTAACTGTAAAACCGAGTTGGAGCTAGTACCTCCCCATATATATGTATGGATTGTAGTTTGCAACTGAAAAGGAACTTTGTGTTCGCAACAATCTAGTTGAAAGTCGGCTTTCACACACACTTTTCTCTCAGAACTGAGCATGTGGAAAGACGTTCGTTCATCTAGCACAAAGGGAACGGGTTGCAGGAGAAACTTTTAATGTGGTTTCTCAGTCTGTTTCCTAGTCCTGGTTTGAAGTTCCTGCAGTTTTCACTGTAAAACCGTGTTGGAGCTTGTACCTCCCCATATATATATATGGATTGTAGTTTGCAACTGAAAAGGAACTTTGTGTTCGCAACAATCAGGTTGAAAGACGGCTTTCACACACACTTTTCTCTCAGAATTGAGCATGTGGAGAGACGTTCGTTCATCTAGCACAAAGAGTACGCGTTGCAGGGGAAACTTTTACTCTAGATTCTCAGTGTGTTTCCTAGTGCCGGTTTGAAGTTCCTGCAGTTTTCACTGTAAAAACGAGTTGGAGCTAGTTCTTCCCCATATATATGTATGGAGTGTAGTTTGCAACTGAAAAGGAACTTTGGGTCCCAACATTATAGATGAAAGGCTGCTTTCACACACACTTATCTCTCAGAACTGAGCATGTGGAGAGACGTTCGTTCATCTAGCACAAATGGAACGGATTGCAGGGGAAACTATTACTCTGGTTTCTCAGTCTGTTTCCTAGTGCCGGTTTGAAGTTCCTGCAGTTTTCAATGTAAATCCGATTTGGAGCTTGTACATCCCCATATATATGTATGGAGTGTTGTTAGCAACTGAAAAGGAGCATTGTGTTCCCAACAATCTAGATGAAGAACGGCTTTCACACACAATTATCTCTCAGAACTGAGCATGAGGAGAGACGTTCTTTCATCTAGCTCAAAGGGAACGGGTTGCAGGGGAAACTTTTATTCTGGTTTCTCAGTCTGTTTCCTAGTGCCGGTTTGAAGTTCCTGCAGTTTTCACTATAAAACCGAGTTGGAGCTAGTACCTCCCCATATATATATATGGATTGTAGTTTGCAACTGAAAAGGAACTTTGTGTTCCCAACAATCTAGGTGAAGGCGGCTTTCACACACAATTATCTCTCAGAACTGAGCATGTGGAGAGACTTTCGTTCATCTAGCACAATGGGAATGTGTTGCAGGGGAAACTTTTACTCTGGTTTCTCAGAGTGTTTCCTAGTGCTGTTTTGAAGTTCCTGCAGTTTTCACTGTAAAAAAGAGTTGGAGCTAGTACCTCCCCATATATATGTATGGAGTGTAGATTGCACCTGGAAAGGAACTTTGTGTTCCCAACAAGCTAGTTGAAGGACGGCTTTCACACAAAATTTTCTCTCAGAACTGAGCATGTGGAGAGACGTTCGTTCATCTAGTACAAAGGGACCGGGTTGTAGGAGGAACTTTTAATGTGGTTTCTCAGTCTGTTTCCTAGTGCCGGTTTGAAGTTCCTGCACTTTTCACTGTAAAACCGAGTTGGAGCTAATACCTCCCCATATATATGTATGGAGTGTAGTTTGCAACTGGAAAGGAACTTTGTGTTCCCAACAATCTAGGTGAAGGACGGCTTTCACACACACTTATCTCTCAGAACTGAGCATGTGGAGAGACGTTCGTTCATCTAGCACAAAGGGAACGGGTTGCAGGGGAAACTTTTACTCTGGTTTCTCAGTCTGTTTCCTAGTGCCGGTTTGAAGTTCCTGCAGTTTTCACTGTAAAACCGTGTTGGAGCTAGTACCACCCCATATATATATATGGATTGTAGTTTGCAACTGAAAAGGAACTTTGTGTTCGCAACAATCCAGGTGAAGGACGGCTTTACACACATTTATCTCTCAGAAGTGAGCATGTGGAGAGACGTTCGTTCATCTAGCACAAAGGGAACGGGTTTCAGGGAAACTTTTACTCTGGTTTCTCAGTCTGTTTCCTAGTGCCGGTTTGAAGTTCCTGCAGTTTTCACTGTAAAACCGAGTTGGAGCTAGTACATCCCCATATATATGTATGGATTGTAGTTTGCAACTGAAAAGGAACTTTGTGTTCCCAACAATCTAAGTGAAGGCGGCTTTCACACACACTTATCTCTCAGAAATGAGCATGTGGAGAGACTTTCGTTCATCTAGCACAAACGGAATGTGTTGCAGGGGAAACTTTTACTCTGGTTTCTCAGTCTGTTTCCTAGTGCTGTTTTGAAGTTCCTGCAGTTTTCACTGTAAAACCGAGTTGGAGCTAGTTCTTCCCCATATATATGTATGGAGTGTAGTTTGCAACTGAAAAGGAACTTTGTGTCCCAACAATATAGATGAAAGGCGGCTTTCACACACACTTATCTCTCAGGACTGAGCATGTGGAGGGACGTTCGTTCATCTAGCAAAAATGGAACGGTTTACAGGGGAAACTATTACTCTGGTTTCTCAGTCTGTTTCCTAGTGCCGGTTAGAAGTTCCTGCAGTTTTCACTGTAAATCCGATTTGGAGCTTGTACATCCCCATATATATGTATGGAGTGTAGTTTGCAACTGAAAAGGAACTTTGTGTTCCCAACAATCTAGGTGAAGGACGGCTTTCACACACACTTATCTCTCAGAACTGAGCATGAGGAGAGACTTTCTTTCATCTAGCTCAAAGGGAACGGGTTGTAGGAGAAACTTTTACTCTGGTTTCACTCTGTTTCCTATTGCCGGTTTGAAGTTCCTGCAGTTTCCACTGTAAAACCGAGTTGGAGATAGTACCTCCCCATATATGTGTATGGAGTGTAGTTTGCCACCGAAAAGGAACTTTGTGTTCCCAACAATCTAGGTGAAAGTCGGCTTTCACACACACTTATCTCTAAGAACTGAGCATGTGGAGAGACGTTCGTTCATCTAGCATAAATTGAACGGGTTGCAGGGGAAACTATTACTCTGGTTTCTCAGTCTGTTTCCTAGTTCCGGTTTGAAGTTCCTGCAGTTTTCAATATAAATCCGATTTGGAGCTTTTACCTCCCCATATATATGTATGGATTGTAGTTTGCAACTGAAAAGGAACTTTGTGTTCCCAACAATCTAGGTGAAGGCGGCTTTCACACACACTTATCTCTCAGAACTGAGCATGAGGAGAGACTTTCTTTCATCTAGCTCAAAGGGAACGGGTTGTAGTAGAAACTTTTACTCTGGTTTCACTCTGTTTCCTATTGCCGGTTTGAAGTTCCTGCAGTTTTCACTGTAAAACCGAGTTGGAGATATTACCTCCCCATATATGTGTATGGAGTGTAGTTTGCCACCGAAAAGGAACTTTGTGTTCCCAACAATCTAGGTGAAAGTCGGCTTTCACACACACTTATCTCTAAGAACTGAGCATGTGGAGAGACGTTCGTTCATCTAGCATATATAGAACGGGTTGCAGGGGAAACTATTACTCTGGTTTCTCAGTCTGTTTCCTAGTTCCGGTTTGAAGTTCCTGCAGTTTTCAATGTAAATCCGATTTGGAGCTTGTACCTCCCCATATATATGTATGGATTGTAGTTTGCAACTGAAAAAGAACTTTGTGTTCCCAACAATCTAGGTGAAGTCGGCTTTCACACACACTTATCTCTCAGAACTGAGCATGTGGAGAGACTTTCGTTCATCTAGCACAAAGGGAACGTGTTGCAGGGGAAACTTTTACTCTGGTTTCTCAGTGTGTTTCCTAGTGCTGTTTTGAAGTTCCTGCAGTTTTCACTGTAAAACAGAGTTGGAGCTAGTACCTCCCCATTTATAAGTATGGAGTGTAGTTTGCAACTGAAAAGGAACTTTGTGTTCCCAACAAGCTAGTTGAAGGACGGCTTTCACACAAACTTTTCTCTCAGATGTGAGCATGTGGAGAGACGTTCGTTCATCTAGCACAAAGGGAACGGGATTCAGGGAAACTTTTACTCTGGTTTCTCAGTCTGTTTCCTAATGCCGGTTTGATGTTCCTGCAGTTTTCACTGTAAAACTGAGTTGGAACTAGTACCTCCCCATATTTATGTATGGAGGGTAGTTTGCAACTGAAAGGAACTTTGTGTTCCCAAAAATCTAGGTGAAGGACGGCTTTCACACACACTTTACTCTCAGAACTGATTATGTGGAGAGACGTTCGTTCATCTAGCAAAAAGGGAACGCCTGGCAGGGGAAACTTTTACTCTAGTTTCTCAGTGTGTTTCCTAGTGACGGTTTGAAGTTCCTGCAGTTTTCACTGTAAAACCGAGTTGGTGCTAGTTCTTCCCCATATATATGTATGGAGTGTAGTTTGCAACTGAAAAGGAACTTTGTGTCCCAACAATATAGATGAAAGGCGGCTTTCACACACACTTATCTCTCAGAACTGAGCATGTGGAGAGACGTTCGTTCATCTAGCACAAATGGAACGGGTTGCAGTGGAAACTATTACTCTGGTTTCTCAGTCTGTTTCCTAGTGCCGGTTTGAAGTTCCTGCAGTTTTCACTGTAAAACCGAGTTGGAGCTATTACCTCCCCATATATATGTATGGAGTGTAGTTTGCAACTGAAAAGGAACTTTGTGTTCCCAACAATCTAGGTGAAGGCGGCTTTCACACACACTTATCTCTCAGAACTGAGCATGTGGAGAGACTTTCGTTCATCTAGCACAAAGGGAACGTGTTGCAGGGGAAACTATTACTCTGGTTTCTCAGTGTGTTTCCTAGTGCTGTTTTGAAGTTCCTGCAGTTTTCACTGTAAAACAGAGTTGGAGCTAGTACCTCCCCATATATATGTATGGAGTGTAGTTTGCAACTGAAAAGGAACTTTGTGTTCCCAACAAGCTAGGTGAAGAACGGCTTTCACACACACTTATCTCTCAGAACTGAGCATGAGGAGAGACTTTCTTTCATCTAGCTCAAAGGGAACGGGTTGCAGGAGAAACTTTTAAAGTGGTTTCTCAGTCTGTTTCCTAGTGCCAGATTGAAGTTCCTGCAGTTTCCCTTTAAAACCGATTTGGAGCTAGTATCTCCCCATATATATGTATGGAGTGTAGTTGGCAACTGAAAAGGAACTTTGTGTTCCCAACAAGCTAGTTGAAAGACGGCTTTCACACACACTTTTCTCTCAGAACTGAGCATGTGGAGAGACGTTCGTTCATCTAGAACAAAGGGAACGCCTGGCAGGGGAAACTTTTACTCTAGTTTCTCAGTGTGTTTCCTAGTGACGGTTTGAAGTTCCTGCAGTTTTCACTGTAAAACCGAGTTGGTGCTAGTTCTTCCCCATATATATGTATGGAGTGTAGTTTGCAACTGAAAAGGAACTTTGTGTCCCAACAATATAGATGAAAGCGGCTTTCACACACACTTATCTCTCAGAACTGAGCATGTGGAGAGACGTTCGTTCATCTAGCACAAAGGGAACGGGTTGCAGGGGAAACTTTTACTCTGGTTTCTCAGTCTGTTTCCTAGTGCCGGTTTGAAGTTCCTGCAGTTTTCACTGTAAAACCGTGTTGGAGCTAGTACAACCCCATATATATATATGGATTGTAGTTTGCAACTGAAAAGGAACTTTGTGTTCGCAACAATCCAGGTGAAGGACGGCTTTACACACATTTATCTCTCAGAAGTGAGCATGTGGAGAGACGTTCGTTCATCTAGCACAAAGGGAACGGGTTTCAGGGAAACTTTTACTCTGGTTTCTCAGTCTGTTTCCTAGTGCCGGTTTGAAGTTCCTGCAGTTTTCACTGTAAAACCGAGTTGGAGCTAGTACATCCCCATATATATGTATGGATTGTAGTTTGCAACTGAAAAGGAACTTTGTGTTCCCAACAATCTAGGTGAAGGCGGCTTTCACACACACTTATCTCTCAGAACTGAGCATGTGGAGAGACTTTCGTTCATCTAGCACAAAGGGAACGTTTTGCAGGGGAAACTTTTACTCTGGTTTCTCAGTGTGTTTCCTAGTGCTGTTTTGAAGTTCCTGCAGTTTTCACTGTAAAACAGAGTTGGAGCTAGTACCTCCCCATATATATGTATGGAGTGTAGTTTGCAACTGAAAAGGAACTTTGTGTTCCCAACAAGCTAGGTGAAGGACTGCTTTCACACAAACTTTTCTCTCAGAACTGAGCATGTGGAGAGACGTTCGTTCATGTAGCACAAAAGGAACGGGTTGCAGGAGAAACTTTTAATGTGGTTTCTCAGTCTGTTTCCTAGTGCCGGTTTGAAGTTCCTGCAGTTTTCACTGTAAAACCGAGTTGGAGCTAGTTCTTCCCCATATATATGTATGGAGTGTAGTTTGCAACTGAAAAGGAACTTTGTGTCCCAACAATATAGATGAAAGGCGGCTTTCACACACACTTATCTCTCAGGACTGAGCATGTGGAGAGACGTTCGTTCATCCTGCAAAATTGGAACGGTTTACAGGGGAAACTATTACTCTGGTTTCTCAGTCTGTTTCCTAGTGCCGGTTAGAAGTTCCTGCAGTTTTCACTGTAAATCCGATTTGGAGCTTGTACATCCCCATATATATGTATGGAGTGTAGTTTGCAACTGAAAAGGAACTTTGTGTTCCCAACAATCTAGGTGAAGTACGGCTTTCACACACACTTATCTCTCAGAACTGAGCATGAGGAGAGACTTTCTTTCATCTAGCTCAAAGGGAACGGGTTGTAGGAGAAACTTTTACTCTGGTTTCACTATGTTTCCTATTGCCGGTTTGATGTTCCTGCAGTTTTCACTGTAAAACCGAGTTGGAGATATTACCTCCCCATATATGTGTATGGAGTGTAGTTTGCCACCGAAAAGGAACTTTGTGTTCCCAACAATCTAAGTGAAAGTCGGCTTTCACACACACTTATCTCTAAGAACTGAGCATGTGGAGAGACGTTCGTTCATCTAGCATAAATTGAACGGGTTGCAGTTGAAACTATTACTCTGGTTTCTCAGTCTGTTTCCTAGTTCCGGTTTGAAGTTCCTGCAGTTTTCAATGTAAATCCGATTTGGAGCTTGTACCTCCCCATATATATGTATGGATTGTAGTTTGCAACTGAAAAGGAACTTTGTGTTCCCAACAATCTAGGTGAAGGCGGCTTTCACACACACTTATCTCTCAGAACTGAGCATGTGGAGAGACTTTCGTTCATCTAGCACAAAGGGAACGTGTTGCAGGGGAAACTTTTACTCTGGTTTCTCAGTGTGTTTCCTAGTGCTGTTTTGAAGTTCCTGCAGTTTTCACTGTAAAACAGAGTTGGAGCTAGTACCTCCCCATATATATGTATGGATTGTAGTTTGCAACTGAAAAGGAACTTTGTGTTCCCAACAAGCTAGTTGAAGGACGGCTTTCACACAAAATTTTCTCTCAGATGTGAGCATGTGGAGAGACGTTCGTTCATCTAGCACAAAGGGAACGGGATTCAGGGAAACATTTACTCTGGTTTCTCAGTCTGTTTCCTAATGCCGGTTTGATGTTCCTGCAGTTTTCACTGTAAAACTGAGTTGGAACTAGTACCTCCTCATATATATGTATGGAGGGTAGTTTGCAACTGAAAGGAACTTTGTGTTCCCAAAAATCTAGGTGAAGGACGGCTTTCACACACACTTATCTCTCAGAACTAAGCATGTGGAGAGACGTTCGTTCATCTAGAACAAAGGGACCGGGTTGCAGGAGAAACTTTTAATGTAGTTTCTCAGTCTGTTTCCTAGTGCCGGTTTGAAGTTCCTGCAGTTTTCACTGTAAAACCGAGTTGGAGCTAATACCTCCCCATATATATGTATGGAGTGTAGTTTGCAACTGGAAAGGACCTTTGTGTTCCCAACAATCTAGGTGAAGGACGGCTTTCACACACACTTATCTCTCAGAACTGAGCATGTGGAGAGACGTTCGTTCATCTAGCACAAAGGGAACGGGTTGCAGGGGAAACTTTTACTCTGGTTTCTCAGTCTGTTTCCTAGTGCCGGTTTGAAGTTCCTGCAGTTTTTACTGTAAAACCGTGTTGGAGCTAGTACCACCCCATATATATATATGGATTGTAGTTTGCAACTGAAAAGGAACTTTGTGTTCGCAACAATCCAGGTGAAGGACGGCTTTACACACATTTATCTCTCAGAAGTGAGCATGTGGAGAGACGTTCGTTCATCTAGCACAAAGGGAACGGGTTTCAGGGAAACTTTTACTCTGGTTTCTCAGTCTGTTTCCTAGTGCCGGTTTGAAGTTCCTGCAGTTTTCACTGTAAAACCGAGTTGGAGCTAGTATATCCCCATATATATGTATGGATTTTAGCTTGCAACTGAAAAATAACTTTGTGTTCCCAACAATCTAGGTGAAGGCGGCTTTCACACACACTTATCTCTCAGAACTGAGCATGTGGAGAGACTTTCGTTCATCTAGCACAAAGGGAACGTGTTGCAGGGGAAACTTTTACTCTGGTTTCTCAGTCTGTTTCCTAGTGCTGTTTTGAAGTTCCTGCAGTTTTCACTGTAAAACCGAGTTGGAGCTAGTTCTTCCCCATATATATGTATGGAGTGTAGTTTGCAACTGAAAAGGAACTTTGTGTCCCAACAATATAGATGAAAGGCGGCTTTCACACACACTTATCTCTCAGGACTGAGCATGTGGAGAGACGTTCGTTCATCTAGCAAAAATGGAACGGTTTACAGGGGAAACTATTACTCTGGTTTCTCAGTCTGTTTCCTAGTGCCGGTTAGAAGTTCCTGCAGTTTTCACTGTAAATCCGATTTGGAGCTTGTACATCCCCATATATATGTATGGAGTGTAGTTTGCAACTGAAAAGGAACTTTGTGTTCCCAACAATCTAGGTGAAGGATGGCTTTCACACACACTTATCTCCCAGAACTGAGCATGAGGATAGACTTTCTTTCATCTAGCTCAAAGGGAACGGGTTGAAGGAGAAACTTTTACTCTGGTTTCACTCTGTTTCCTATTGCCGGTTTGAAGTTCCTGCAGTTTTCACTGTAAAACCGAGTTGGAGATAGTTCTTCCCCATATATGTGTATGGAGTGTAGTTTGCCACCGAAAAGGAACTTTGTGTTCCCAACAATCTAAGTGAAAGTCGGCTTTCACACACACTTATCTCTAAGAACTGAGCATGTGGAGAGACGTTCGTTCATCTAGCATAAATTGAACGGGTTGCAGGGGAAACTATTACTCTGGTTTCTCAGTCTGTTTCCTAGTTCCGGTTTGAAGTTCCTGCAGTTTTCAATGTAAATCCGATTTGGAGCTTGTACCTCCCCATATATATGTATGGATTGTAGTTTGCAACTGAAAAGGAACTTTGTGTTCCCAACAATCTAGGTGAAGGCGGCTTTCACACACACTTATCTCTCAGAACTGAGCATGTGGAGAGACTTTCGTTCATCTAGCACAAAGGGAACGTGTTGCAGGGGAAACTTTTACTCTGGTTTCTCAGTGTGTTTCCAAGTGCTGTTTTGAAGTTCCTGCAGTTTTCACTGTAAAACAGAGTTGGAGCTTGTACCTCCCCATTTATAAGTATGGAGTGTAGTTTGCAACTGAAAAGGAACTTTGTGTTCCCAACAAGCTAGTTGAAGGACGGCTTTCACACAAACTTTTCTCTCAGAACTGAGCATGTGCAGAGACGTTCGTTCATCTAGCACAAAGGGAACGCCTGGCAGGGGAAACTTTTACTCTAGTTTCTCAGTCTGTTTCCTAATGCCGGTTTGATGTTCCTGCAGTTTTCACTGTAAAACTGAGTTGGAACTAGTACCTCCCCATATATATGTATGGAGGGTAGTTTGCAACTGAAAGGAACTTTGTGTTCCCAAAAATCTAGGTGAAGGACGGCTTTCACACACACTTATCTCTCAGAACTGAGCATGTGGAGAGACGTTCGTTCATCTAGAACAAAGGGAACGGGTTGCAGGGGAAACTTTTACTCTGGTTTTTCAGTCTGTTTCCTAGTGCCGGATTGAAGTTCCTGCAGTTTTCACTTTAAAACCGATTTGGAGCTAGTATCTCCCCATATATATGTATGGAGTGTAGTTGGCAACTGAAAAGGAACTTTGTGTTCCCAACAAGCTAGTTGAAAGACGGCTTTCACACACACTTTTCTCTCAGAACTGAGCATGTGGAGAGACGTTCGTTCATCTAGCACAAAGGGAACGCCTGGCAGGGGAAACTTTTACTCTAGTTTCTCAGTGTGTTTCCTAGTGACGGTTTGAAGTTCCTGCAGTTTTCACTGTAAAACCGAGTTGGTGCTAGTTCTTCCCCATATATATGTATGGAGTGTAGTTTGCAACTGAAAAGGAACTTTGTGTCCCAACAATATAGATGAAAGGCGGCTTTCACACACACTTATCTCTCAGAACTGAGCATGTGGAGAGACGTTCGTTCATCTAGCACAAAGGGAACGGGTTGCAGGGGAAACTTTTACTCTGGTTTCTCAGTCTGTTTCCTGGTGCCGGTTTGAAGTTCCTGCAGTTTTCACTGTAAAACCGTGTTGGAGCTAGTACCACCCCATATATATATATGGATTGTAGTTTGCAACTGAAAAGGAACTTTGTGTTCGCAACAATCCAGGTGAAGGACGGCTTTACACACATTTATCTCTCAGAAGTGAGCATGTGGAGAGACGTTCGTTCATCTAGCACAAAGGGAACGGGTTTCAGGGAAACTTTTACTCTGGTTTCTCAGTCTGTTTCCTAGTGCCGGTTTGAAGTTCCTGCAGTTTTCACTGTAAAACCGAGTTGGAGTTAGTACATCCCCATATATATGTAAGGATTGTAGTTTGCAACTGAAAAGGAACTTTGTGTTCCCAACAATCTATGTGAAGGCGGCTTTCACACACACTTATCTCTCAGAACTGAGCATGTGGAGAGACATTCGTTCATCTAGCACAAAGGGAACGTTTTGCAGGGGAAACTTTTACTCTGGTTTCTCAGTGTGTTTCCTAGTGCTGTTTTGAAGTTCCTGCAGTTTTCACTGTAAAACAGAGTTGGAGCTAGTACCTCCCCATATATATGTATGGAGTGTAGTTTGCAACTGAAAAGGAACTTTGTGTTCCCAACAAGCTAGGTGAAGGACGGCTTTCACACAAACTTTTCTCTCAGAACTGAGCATGTGGAGAGACGTTCGTTCATGTAGCACAAAAGGAACGGGTTGCAGGAGAAACTTTTAATGTGGTTTCTCAGTCTGTTTCCTAGTGCCGGTTTGAAGTTCCTGCAGTTTTCACTTGTAAAACCGAGTTGGAGCTAGTTCTTCCCCATATATATGTATGGAGTGTAGTTTGCAACTGAAAAGGAACTTTGTGTCCCAACAATATAGATGTAAGGCGGCTTTCACACACACTTATCTCTCAGGAATGAGCATGTGGCGAGACGTTCGTTCATCTAGCAAAAATGGAACGGTTTACAGGGGAAACTATTACTCTGGTTTCTCAGTCTGTTTCCTAGTGTCGGTTAGAAGTTCCTGCAGTTTTCACTGTAAATCCGATTTGGAGCTTGTACATCCCCATATATATGTATGGAGTGTAGTTTGCAACTGAAAAGGAACTTTGTGTTCCCAACAATCTAGGTGAAGGACAGCTTCACACACACTTATCTCTCAGAACTGAGCATGAGGAGAGACTTTCTTTCATCTAGCTCAAAGGGAACGGGTGTAGAAGAAACTTTTACTCTGGTGTCACTCTGTTTCCTATTGCCGTTTTGAAGTTCCTGCAGTTTTCACAGTAAAACTGAGTTGGAGATAGTACCTCCCCATATATGTGTATGGAGTGTAGTTTGCCACCGAAAAGGAACTTTGTGTTCCCAACAATCTAGGTGAAAGTCGGCTTTCACACACACTTATCTCTAAGAACTGAGCATGTGGAGAGACGTTCGTTCATCTAGCATAAATTGAACGGGTTGCAGGGGAAACTATTACTCTGGTTTCTCAGTCTGTTTCCTAGTTCCGGTTTGAAGTTCCTGCAGTTTTCAATGTAAATCCGATTTGGAGCTTGTAACTCCCCATATATATGTATGGATTGTAGTTTGCAACTGAAAAGGAACTTTGTGTTCCCAACAATCTAGGTGAAGGCGGCTTTCACACACACTTATCTCTCAGAACTGAGCATGTGGAGAGACTTTCGTTCATCTAGCACAAAGGGAACGTGTTGCAGGGGAAACTTTTACTCTGGTTTCTCAGTGTGTTTCCTAGTGCTGTTTTGAAGTTCCTGCAGTTTTCACTGTAAAACTGAGTTGGAACTAGTACCTCCCCATATATATGTATGGAGGGTAGTTTGCAACTGAAAGGAACTTTGTATTCCCAAAAATCTAGGTGAAGGACGGCTTTCACACACACTTATCTCTCAGAACTGAGCATGTGGAGAGACGTTCGTTCATCTAGAACAAAGGGAACGGGTTTCAGGGGAAACTTTTACTCTGGTTTTTCAGTCTGTTTCCTAGTGCCGGATTGAAGTTCCTGCAGTATTCACTTTAAAACCGATTTGGAGGTAGTATCTCCCCATATATATGTATGGAGTGTAGTTGGCAACTGAAAAGGAACTTTGTGTTCCCAACATGCTAGTTGAAAGACGGCTTTCACACACACTTTTCTCTCAGAACTGAGCATGTGGAGAGACGTTCGTTCATCTAGCACAAAGGGAAAGCCTGGCAGGGGAAACTTTTACTCTAGTTTCTCAGTGTGTTTCCTAGTGACGGTTTGAAGTTTCTGCAGTTTTCACTGTAAAACCGAGTTGGAGCTAGTTCTTCCCCATATATATGTATGGAGTGTAGTTTGCAACTGAAAAGGAACTTTGTGTCCCAACAATATAAATGAAAGGCGGCTTTCACACACACTTATCTCTCAGAACTGAGCATGTGGAGAGACGTTCATTCATCTAGCACAAATGGAACGGGTTGCAGGGGAAACTATTACTCTGGTTTCTCAGTCTGTTTCCTAGTGCCGGTTTGAAGTTCCTGCAGTTTTCACTGTAAAACCTTGTTGGAGCTTGTACCTCCCCATATATATGTATGGAGTGTAGTTTGCAACTGAAAAGGAACTTTGTGTTCCCAACAATCTAGGTGAAGGCGGCTTTCACACACACTTATCTCTCAGAACTGAGCATGTGGAGAGACTTTCGTTCATCTAGCACAAAGGGAACATGTTGCAGGGGAAACTATTACTCTGGTTTCTCAGTGTGTTTCCTAGTGCTGTTTTGAAGTTCCTGCAGTTTTCACTGTAAAACAAAGTTGGAGCTAGTACCTCCCCATATATATGTATGGAGTGTAATTTGCAACTGAAAAGGAACTTTGTGTTCCCAACAAGCTAGGTGAAGGACGGCATTCACACAAACTTTTCTCTCAGAACTGAGCATGTGGAGAGACGTTCATTCATCTAGCACAAATGGAACGGGTTGCAGGGGAAACTATTACTCTGGTTTCTCAGTCTGTTTCCTAGTGCCGGTTTGAAGTTCCTGCAGTTTTCACTGTAAAACCTTGTTGGAGCTTGTACCTCCCCATATATATGTATGGAGTGTAGTTTGCAACTGAAAAGGAACTTTGTGTTCCCAACAATCTAGGTGAAGGCGGCTTTCACACACACTTATCTCTCAGAACTGAGCATGTGGAGAGACTTTCGTTCATCTAGCACAAAGGGAACGTGTTGCAGGGGAAACTATTACTCTGGTTTCTCAGTGTGTTTCCTAGTGCTGTTTTGAAGTTCCTGCAGTTTTCACTGTAAAACAAAGTTGGAGCTAGTACCTCCCCATATATATGTATGGAGTGTAATTTGCAACTGAAAAGGAACTTTGTGTTCCCAACAAGCTAGGTGAAGGACGGCATTCACACAAACATTTCTCTCAGAACTGAGCATGTGGAGAGACGTTCGTTCATCTAGCACAAAGGGAACGGGTTGCAGGAGAAACTTTTAATGTGGTTTCTCAGTCTGTATCCTAGTGCCGGTTTGAAGTTCCTGCAGTTTACACTATAAAACCGAGTTGGAGCTAATACCTCCCCATATATATGTATGGAGTGTAGTTTGCAACTGGAAAGGAACTTTGTGTTCCCAACAATCTAGGTGAAGAACGGCTTTCACACACACTTATCTCTCAGAACTGAGCATGTGGAGAGATGTTCGTTCATCTAGCACAAAGTGAACGGGTTGCAGGGGAAATTTTTACTCTGGTTTCTCAGTGTGTTTCCTAGTGCCGGTTTGAAGTTCCTGCAGTTTTCACTGTAAAACCGTGTTGGAGCTAGTACCTCCCCATATATATATATATATTGTAGTTTGCAACTGAAAAGGAACTTTGTGTTCGCAACAATCTAGTTGAAAGACGGCTTTCACACACACTTTTCTCTCAGAACTGAGCATGTGGAGAGACTTTCGTTCATCTAGCACAAAGGGAACGTGTTGCAGGGGAAACTATTACTCTGGTTTCTCAGTCTGTTTCCTAGTGCCGGTTTGAAGTTCCTGCAGTTTTCAATGTAAATCCGATTTGGAGCTTGTACATCCCCATATATATGTATGGAGTGATGTTAGCAACTGAAAAGGAACTTTGTGTTCCCAGCAATCTAGGTGAAGGACGGCTTTCACACACACTTATCTCTCAGAACTGAGCATGAGGAGAGACGTTCTTTCATTTAGCTCAAAGAGAACGGGTTGCAGGAGAAACTTTTACTCTGGTTTCTCAGTCTGTTTCCTGGTGCCGGTTTGAAGTTCCTGCAGTTTTCACTGTAAAACCGATTTGGAGCTAGTACCTCCCCATATATATGTATGAATTCTAGTTTGCAACTGAAAAGGAACTTTGTGTTCCCAATAATCTAGGTGAAGGCGGCTTTCACACACACTTATCTCTCAGAACTGAGCATGTGGAGAGACTTTCGTTCATCTAGCACAAAGGGAACGTGTTGCAGGGGAAACTTTTACTCTGGTTTCTCAGTGTGTTTCCTAGTGCGGTTTTGAAGTTCCTGCAGTTTTCACTGTAAAACAGAGTTGGAGCTAGTACCTCCCCATATATATGTATGGAGTGTAGTTTGCAACTGGAAAGGAACTTTGTGTTCCCAACAAGCTAGTTGAAGTACGGCTTTCACACCAATTTTTCTCTCAGAACTGAGCATGTGGAGAGACGTTCGTTCATCTAGCACAAAGGGAACGGGTTGCAGGAGAAACTTTTAATGTGGTTTCTCAGTCTGTTTCCTAGTGCCGGTTTGAAGTTCCTGCAGTTTTCACTGTAAAAACGATTTGGAGCTAATACCTCCCCATATATATGTATGGAGTGTAGTTTGCAACTGGAAAGGAACTTTGTGTTCCCAACAATCTAGGTGAAAGACGGCTTTCACACACACTTATCTCTCAGAACAGAGCATGTGGAGAGATTTTCGTTCATCTAGCACAAAGGGAACGGGTTGCAGGGGAAAATTTTACTCTGGTTTCTCAGTCTGTTTCCTAGTGCCGGTATGAAGTTCCTGCAGTTTTCACTGTAAAACCGTGTTGGAGCTAGAACCTCCCCATATATATATATGGAGTGTAGTTTGCAACTGAAAAGGAACTTTGTGTTCGCAACAATCCATGTGAAGGACGGCATTATACACATTTATCTCTCAGAAGTGAGCATGTGGAGGGACGTTCGTTCATCTAGCACAAAGGGAACGGTTTTCAGGGAAACTTTTACTCTGGTTTCTCAATCTGTTTCCTAAACTGGTTTGAAGTTCCAGCAGTTTTCACTGTAAAACTGAGTTGGAACTAGAACCTCCCCATATATATGTATGGAGGGTAGTTTGCAACTGAAAGGAACTTTGTGTTCCCAAAAATCTAGGTGAAGGACGACTTTCACACACACTTATCTCTCAGAACTGAGCATGTGGAGAGACTTTCGTTCATCTAGCACAAAGGGAACGTGTTGCAGGGGAAACTTTTACTCTGGTTTCTCAGTGTGTTTCCTAGTGTTGTTTTGAAGTTCCTGCAGTTTTCACTGTAAAACAGAGTTGGAGCTAGTACCTCCCCATTTATAAGTATGGAGTGTAGTTTGCAACTGAAAAGGAACTTTGTGTTCCCAACAAGCTAGTTGAAGGACGGCTTTCACACAAACTTTTCTCTCAGATGTGAGCATGTGGAGAGACGTTCGTTCATCTAGCACAAAGGGAACGGGTTTCAGGGAAACTTTTACTCTGGTTTCTCAGTCTGTTTCCTAATGCCGGTTTGATGTTCCTGCAGTTTTCACTGTAAAACTTAGTTGGAACTAGTACCTCCCCATATATATGTATGGAGGGTAGTTTGCAACTGAAAGGAACTTTGTGTTCCCAAAAATCTAGGTGAAGGACGGCTTTCACACACACTTATCTCTCAGAACTGAGCAGGTGGAGAGACGTTCGTTCATCTAGAACAAAGGGAACGGGTTGCAGGTGAAACTTTTACTCTGGTTTTTCAGTCTGTTTCCTAGTGTCGGTTAGAAGTTCCTGCAGTTTTCACTTTAAAACCGATTTGGAGCTAGTATCTCCTCATATATATGTATGGAGTGTAGTTGGCAACTGAAAAGGAACTTTGTGTTCCCAACAAGCTAGTTGAAAGACGGCTTTCACACACACTTTTCTCTCAGAACTGAGCATGTGGAGAGACGTTCGTTCATCTAGCACAAATGGAACGCCTTGCAGGGGAAACTTTTACTCTAGTTTCTCAGTGTGTTTCCTAGTGACGGTTTGAAGTTCCTGCAGTTTTCACTGTAAAACCGAGTTGGTGCTAGTTCTTCCCCATATATATGTATGGAGTGTAGTTTGCAACTGAAAAGGAACTTTGTGTCCCAACAATATAGATGAAAGGCGGCTTTCACACACACTTATCTCTCAGAACTGAGCATGTGGAGAGACGTTCGTTCATCTAGCACAAATGGAACGGGTTGCAGGGGAAACTATTACTCTGGTTTCTCAGTCTGTTTCCTAATGCCGGTTTGAAGTTCCTGCAGTTTACACTGTAAAACCGAGTTGGAGCTAGTACCTCCCCATATATATGTATGGAGTGTAGTTTGCAAATGAAAAGGAACTTTGTGTTCCCAACAATCTAGGTGAAGGCGGCTTTCACACACACTTATCTCTCAGAACTGAGCATGTGCAGAGACGTTCGTTCATCTAGCACAAAGTGAACGGGTTGCAGGGGAAATTTTTACTCTGGTTTCTCAGTCTGTTTCCTAGTGCCGGTTTGAAGTTCCTGCAGTTTTCACTGTAAAACCGTGTTGGAGCTAGTACCTCCCCATATATATATATATATTGTAGTTTGCAACTGAAAAGGAACTTTGTGTTCGCAACAATCTAGTTGAAAGACGGCTTTCACACACACTTTTCTCTCAGAACTGAGCATGTGGAGAGACGTTCGTTCATCTAGCACAAAGGGAACGCGTTGCAGGGGAAACTTTTACTCTAGATTCTCAGTGTGTTTCCTAGTGCCGGTTTGAAGTTCCTGCAGTTTTCACTGTAAAAACGAGTTGGAGCTATTTCTTCCCCATATATATGTATGGAGTGTATTTTGCAACTGAAAAGGAACTTTGTGTCCCAACAATATAGATGAAATGCGGCTTTCACACACACTTATCTCTCAGAACTGAGCATGTGGAGAGACGTTCGTTCATCTAGCACAAATGGAACGGGTTGCAGGGGAAACTATTACTCTGGTTTCTCAGTCTGTTTCCTAGTGCGGTTTTGAAGTTCCTGCAGTTTTCACTGGAAAAACGAGTTGGAGCTAATACCTCCCCATATATATGTATGGAGTGTAGTTTGCAACTGGAAAGGAACTTTGTGTTCCAAACAATCTAGATGAAAGACGGCTTTCACACACACTTATCTCTCAGAACAGAGCATGTGGAGAGATTTTCGTTCATCTAGCACAAAGGGAATGGGTTGCAGGGGAAACTTTTACTCTGGTTTCTCAGTCTGTTTCCTAGTGCCGGTATGAAGTTCCTGCAGTTTTCAGTGTAAAACCGTGTTGGAGCTAGTACCTCCCCATATATATATATGGATTGTAGATTGCAACTGAAAAGGAACTTTGTGTTCCCAACAATCCAGGTGAAGGACGGCATTACACACATTTTTCTCTCAGAAGTGAGCATGTGGAGGGACGTTCGTTCATCTAGCACAAAGGGAACGGGTTTCAGGGAAACTTTTACTCTGGTTTCTCAATCTGTTTCCTAATGCTGGTTTGAAGTTCCAGCAGTTTTCACTGTAAAACTGAGTTGGAACTAGTACCTCCCCATATATATGTATGGAGGGTAGTTTGCAACTGAAAGGAACTTTGTGTTCCCAAAAATCTAGGTGAAGGACGGCTTTCACACACACTTATCTCTCAGAACTGAGCATGTGGAGAGACGTTCGTTCATCTAGCACAAAGAGAACGCCTTGCAGGGGAAACTTTTACTGTAGTTTCTCAGTGTGTTTCCTAGTGACGGTTTGAAGTTCCTGCAGTTTTCACTGTAAAACCGAGTTGGAGCTAGTTCTTCCCCATATATATGTATGGAGTGTAGTTTGCAACTGAAAAGGATCTTTGTGTCCCAACAATATAGATGAAAGGCGGCTTTCACACACACTTATCTCTCAGAACTGAGCATGTGGAGAGACGTTCGTTCATCTAGCACAAATGGAACGGGTTGCAGGGGAAACTATTACTCTGGTTTCTCAGTCTGTTTCCTAGTGCCGGTTAGAAGTTCCTGCAGTTTTCACTGTAAATCAGATTTGGAGCTTGTACATCCCCATATATATGTATGGAGTGTAGTTTGCAACTGGAAAATAACTTTGTGTTCCCAACAATCTAGGTGAAGGACGGCTTTCACACACACTTATCTCTAAGAACTGAGCATGTGGAGAGACGTTCGTTCATCTAGCACAAATGGAACGGGTTGCAGTGGAAACTATTACTCTGGTTTCTCAGTCTGTTTCCTAGTGCCAGTTTGAAGTTCCTGCAGTTTTCAATGTAAATCCGATTTGGAGCTTGTACATCCCCATATATATGTATGGAGTGCTGTTAGCAACTGAAAAGTAACTTTGTGTTCCCAACAGTCTAGGTGAAGGACGGCTTTCACACACACTTATCTCTCAGAACTGAGCATGAGGAGAGACGTTCTTTCATCTAGCTCAAAGGGAACGGGTTGCAGGAGAAACTTTTACTCTGGTTTCTCAGTCTGTTTCCTAGTGCCGGTTTGAAGTTCCTGCAGTTTTCACTGTAAAACCGAGTTGAAGCTAGTACCTCCCCATTTATATGTAAGGATTGTAGTTTGCAACTGAAAAGGAACTTTGTGTTCCCAACAATCTAGGTGAAGGCGGCTTTCACACACACTTATCTCCCAGATCTGAGCATGTGGAGAGACGTTCCTTCATCTAGCACAAAGGGAACGTGTTGCAGGGAACTTTTACTCTGGTTTCTCAGTGTGTTTCCTAGTGCTGTTTTGAAGTTCCTGCAGTTTTCACTGTAAAACAGAGTTGGAAATAGTACCTCCCCATATATATGTATGGAGGGTAGTTTGCAACTGAAAGGAACTTTGTGTTCCCAAAAATCTAGGTGAAGGACGGCTTTCACACACACTTATCTCTCAGAACTGAGCATGTGGAGAGACGTTCGTTCATCTAGCACAAAGGGAACGCCTTGCAGGGGAAACTTTTACTCTAGATTCTCAGTGTGTTTCCTAGTGACGGTTTGAAGTTCCTGCAGTTTTCAATGTAAAACCGGGTTGGAGCTAGTTCTTCCCCATATATATGTATGGAGTGTAGTTTGCAACTGAAAAGGAACTTTGTTTCCCAACAATATAGATGAAAGGCGGCTTTCACACACACTTATCTCTCAGAACTGAGCATGTGGAGAGACGTTCGTTCATCTAGCACAAAGGGAATGCCTTGCAGGGGAAACTATTACTCTGGTTTCTCAGTCTGTTTCCTAGTGCCGGTTAGAAGTTCCTGCAGTTTTCACTGTAAATCCGATTTGGAGCTTGTAAATCCCCATATATATGTATGGAGTGTAGTTTGCAACTGAAAAGGAACAATGTGTTCCCAACAATCTAGGTGAAGGACGGCTTTCACACACACTTATCTCTCAGAACTGAGCATGAGGAGAGACGTTCTTTCATCTAGCTCAAAGGGAACGGGTTGTAGGAGAAACTTTTACTCTGGTTTCACTCTGTTTCCTAGTGCCGGTTTGAAGTTCCTGCAGTTTTCACTGTAAAACCGAGTTGGAGCTAGTACCTCCCCATATATATGTATGGAGTGTAGTTTGCCACTGAAAAGGAACTTTGTGTTCCCAACAATCTAGGTGAAAGTCGGCTTTCACACACACTTATCTCTAAGAACTGAGCATGTGGAGAGACGTTCGTTCATCTAGCACAAATGGAACGGGTTGCAGTGGAAACTATTACTCTGGTTTCTCAGTCTGTTTCCTAGTGCCTGTTTGAAGTTCCTGCAGTTTTCAATGTAAATCAGATTTGGAGCTTGTACATCCCCATATATATGTATTGAGTGCTGTTAGCAACTGAAAAGGAACTTTGTGTTCCCAAGAGTCTAGGTGAAGGACGGCTTTCATACACACTTATCTCTCAGAACTGAGCATGAGGAGAGACGTTCTTTCATCTAGCTCAAAGGGAACGGGTTGCAGGAGAAACTTTTACTCTGGTTTGTCAGTCTGTTTCCTAGTGCCGGTTTGAAGTTCCTGCAGTTTTCACTGTAAAACCGAGTTGGAGCTAGTACCTCCCCATATATATGTAAGGATTGTAGATTGCAACTGAAAAGGAACTTTGTGTTCCCAACAATCTAGGTGAAGGCGGCTTTCACACACACTTATCTCTCAGAACTGAGCATGTGGAGAGACGTTTGTTCATCTAGCACAAATGGAAAGTGTTGCATGGGAAACTTTTACTCTGGTTTCTCAGTGTGTTTCCTAGTGCTGTTTTGAAGTTCCTGCAGTTTTCACTGTAAAACAGAGTTGGAGCTAGTACCTCCCCATATATATGTATGGAGTGTAGTTTGCAACTGAAAAGGAACTTTGTGTTCCCAACAAGCTAGGTGAAGTAAGGCTTTCACACAAACTTTTCTCTCAGAACTGAGCATGTGGAGAGACGTTTGTTCATCTAGCACAAAGGGAACGGTTTGCAGGAGAAACTTTTAATGTGGTTTCTCAGTCTGTTTCCTAGTGCCGGTTTGAAGTTCCTGCAGTTTTCACTGTAAAACCGAGTTGGAGCTAATACCTCCCCATATATATGTATGGAGTGTAGTTTGCCACTGGAAAGGAACTTTGTGTTCCCAACAATCTAGGTGAAGGACGGCTTTCACACACAATTATCTCTAAGAACTGAGCATGTGGAGAGACGTTCGTACATCTAGCACAAATGGAACGGGTTGCAGTGGAAACTATTACTCTGGTTTCTCAGTCTGTTTCCTAGTGCCGGTTTGAAGTTCCTGCAGTTTTCAATGTAAATCCGATTTGGAGCTTGTACATCCCCATATATATGTATGGAGTGCTGTTAACAACTGAAAAGGAACTTTGTGTTCCCAACAGTCTAGGTGAAGGACGGCTTTCACACACACTTATCTCTCAGAACTGAGCATGAGGAGAGACGTTCTTTCATCTAGCTCAAAGGGAACGGGTTGCAGGAGAAACTTTTACTCTGGTTTCTCAGTGTGTTTCCTAGTGCCGGTTTGAAGTTCCTGCACTTTTTAATGTAAAACCGAGTTGGAGCTAGTACCTCCCCATATATATGTAAGGATTGTAGTTTGCAACTGAAAAGGAACTTTGTGTTCCTAACAATCTAGGTGAAGGCGGCTTTCACACACACTTATCTCTCAGAACTGAGAATGTGGAGAGACGTTCGTTCATCTAGCACAAAGGGAACGTGTTGCAGGGAAACTTTTACTCTGGTTTCTCAGTGTGTTTCCTAGTGCTGTTTTGAAGTTCCTGCAGTTTTCACTGTAAAACTGAGTTGGAGCTAGTACCTCCCCATATATATGTATGGAGTGTAGTTTGCAACTGAAAAGGAACTTTGTGTTCCCAACAAGCTAGGTGAAGGACGGCTTTCACAGAAACTTTTCTCTCAGAACTGAGCATGTGGAGAGACTTTCGTTCATCTAGCAAAAATTGAACGGGTTGCAGGAGAAACTTTTAATGTGGTTTCTCAGTCTGTTTCCTAGTGCCGGTTTGAAGTTCCTGCAGTTTTCACTTTAAAACCGTGTTGGAGGTAGTACCTCCCCATATATATATATGGATTGTAGTTTGCAACTGAAAAGGAACTTTGTGTTCGCAACAATCTAGTTGAAAGACGGCTTTAACACACACTTTTCTCTCAGAACTGAGCATGTGGTGAGACGTTCGTTCATCTAGCACAAAGGGAACGCGTTGCAGGGGAAACTTTTACTCTAGATTCTCAGTGTGTTTCCTAGTGCCGGTTTGAAGTTCATGCAGTTTTCACTGTAAAACCGAGTTGGTGCTAGTTCTTCCCCATATATATGTATGGAGTGTAGTTTGCGACTGAAAAGGAACTTTGTGTCCCAACAATATAGATGAAAGGCGGCTTTCACACACACTTATCTCTCAGAACTGAGCATGTGGAGAGACGTTCGTTCATCTAGCACAAATGGAACGGGTTGCAGGGGAAACTATTACTCTGGTTTCTCAGTCTGTTTCCTAGTGCCGGTTTGAAGTTCCTGCAGTTTTCACTGTAAATCCGATTTGGAGCTTGTAAATCCCCATATATATGTATGGAGTGTAGTTTGCAACTGAAAAGGAACTTTGTGTTCCCAACCATCTAGGTGAAGGACGGCTTTAACACACAATTATCTCTCAGAACTGAGCATGAGGAGAGACGTTCTTTCATCTAGCTCAAAGGGAACGGGTTGTAGGAGAAACTTTTACTCTGTTTTCACTCTGTTTCCTAGTGCCGGTTTGAAGTTCCTGCAGTTTTCACTGTAAAACCGAGTTGGAGGTAGTACTTCCCCATATATATGTATGGAGTGTAGTTTGCCACTGAAAAGGAACTTTGTGTTCCCAACAATCTAGGTGAAAGTCGGCTTTCACACACATTTATCTCTAAGAACTGAGCATGTGGAGAGACGTTCGTTCATCTAGCACAAATGGAACGGGTTGCAGGGGAATCTATTACTCTGGTTTCTCAGTCTGTTTCCTAGTGCCGGTTTGAAGTTCCGGCAGTTTTCAATGTAAATCCGATTTGGAGCTTGTACATCCCCATATATATGTATGGAGTGCTGTTAGCAACTGAAAAGGAACTTTGTGTTATCAACAATCTAGGTGAAGGACGGCTTTCACACACACTTATCTCTCAGAACTGAGCATGAGGAGAGACGTTCTTTCATCTAGCTCAAAGGGAACGGGTTGCAGGAGAATCTTTTACTCTGGTTTCTCAGTCTGTTTCCTAGTGCCGGTTTGAAGTTCCTGCAGTTTTCACTGTAAAACCGAGTTGGAGCTTGTACCTCCAAATATAAATGTATGGATTGTAGTTTGCAACTGAAAAGGAACTTTGTGTTCCCAACAAGCTAGGTGAAGGACGGCTTTCACACAAACTTTTCTCTCAGAACTGAGCATGTGGAGAGACTTTCGTTCATCTAGCACAAAGGGAACGGGTTGCAGGGGAAACAAATAATCTGGTTTCTCAGTCTGTTTCCTAGTGCCGTTTTGAAGTTCCTGCAGTTTTCACTGTAAATCAGATTTGGAGCTTGTACCTCCCCATATATATGTATGGAGTGTTGTTTGCAACTGAAAAGGAACTTTGTGTTCCCAACAATCTAGGTGAAGGACGGCTTTCACACACACTTATCTCTCAGAACTGAGCATGTGGGGAGACGATCTTTCATCTAGCACAAATGGAACTGGATGCAGGAGAATCTTTTACTGTTGTTTCTCAGTCTGTTTCCTAGTGCCGGTTTGAAGTTCCTGCAGTTTTCACTGTAAAACAGAGTTGGAGCTAATACCTTCCCATATATATGTATGGAGTGTAGTTTGCAACTGAAAAGGAACTTTGTGTTCCCAACAATCTATGTGAAGGACGGGTTTCACACACACTTATCTCTCAGAACTGAACATGTGGAGAGACGTTCATTCATCTAGCACAAAGGGAACCGTTTGCAGGGGAAATTTTACTCTGGTTTCTCAGTCTGTTTCCTAATGCCGGTTTGAATTTCCTGCAGTTTTCACTATAAAATCGAGTTGGAGCTAGTACCTACCCATAGATATATATGGAGTGTAATTTGCAACTGAAAAGGAACTTTGTGTTCCCAAGAATATATATGAAGTTAGGCTTTCACACACACTTATCTCTCAGAACTGAGCATGTGGAGAGACTTTCGTTCATCTAGCACAAAGGGAACGGGTTGCAGGGAAAACTTTTACTCTGGTTTCTCAGTCTGTTTCCTAGTGCCGGTTTGAAGTTCCTGCAATTTTCACTGTTAAACAGAGTTGGAGCTATTATCTCCCCATATATATGTATGGAATGTAGTTTGCAACTGAAAAGGAACTTTGTGTCCCAACAATCTAGATGAAAGACGGCTTTCACACACACTTATCTCTCAGAAATGAGCATGTGGGGAGACGATCGTTCATCTAGCACAAAGGGAACGGGTTGCACGGGAAACAAATAATCTGGTTTCTCAGTCTGTTTCCTAGTGCCGGTTTGAAGTTCCTGCAGTTTTCACTGTAAAACCGATTTGGAGATAGTACATCCCCATAAATATGTATGGAGTGTGGTTTGTATCTTAAAAGGAAATTTGTGTTCCCAAAAATCTAGGTGAAAGACGGCTTTCACACACATTTTTTTCTCTCATAAATGAGCATGTGGAGAGACGTTCGTTCATCTAGCACAAAAGGAACGGTTTGCAGGGGAAACTTTTCTCTGGTTTCTCAGTCTGTTTCCTAGTGCCGGTTTGAAGTTCATGCAGTTTTCACTGTAAAATCGAGTTGGAGCTAGTACCTCCCCATATATATGTATGGAATGTAGTTTGCAACTGAAAAGGAACTTTGTGTCCCAACAATCTAGATGAAAGACGGCTTTCACACACACTTATCTCTCAGAAATGAGCATGTGGGGAGACGATCGTTCATCTAGCACAAAGGGAACGGGTTGCAGTGGAAACAAATAATCTGGTTTCTCAGTCTGTTTCCTAGTGCCGTTTTGAAGTTCCTGCAGTTTTCACTGTAAATCAGATTTGGAGCTTGTACCTCCCCATATATATGTATGGAGTGTTGTTTGCAACTGAAAAGGAACTTTGTGTTCCCAACAATCTAGGTGAAGGACGGCTTTCACACACACTTATCTCTCAGAACTGAGCATGTGGGGAGACGATCTTTCATCTAGCACAAATGGAACTGGATGCAGGAGAATCTTTTACTGTTGTTTCTCAGTCTGTTTCCTAGTGCCGGTTTGAAGTTCCTGCAGTTTTCACTGTAAAACAGAGTTGGAGCTAATACCTTCCCATATATATGTATGGAGTGTAGTTTGCAACTGAAAAGGAACTTTGTGTTCCCAACAATCTATGTGAAGGACGGGTTTCACACACACTTATCTCTCAGAACTGAACATGTGGAGAGACGTTCATTCATCTAGCACAAAGGGAACCGTTTGCAGGGGAAATTTTACTCTGGTTTCTCAGTCTGTTTCCTAATGCCGGTTTGAATTTCCTGCAGTTTTCACTATAAAATCGAGTTGGAGCTAGTACCTACCCATAGATATATATGGAGTGTTGTTTGCAACTGAAAAGGAACTTTGTGTTCCCAAGAATATATATGAAGTTAGGCTTTCACACACACTTATCTCTCAGAACTGAGCATGTGGAGAGACTTTCGTTCATCTAGCACAAAGGGAACGGGTTGCAGGGAAAACTTTTACTCTGGTTTCTCAGTCTGTTTCCTAGTGCCGGTTTGAAGTTCCTGCAATTTTCACTGTTAAACAGAGTTGGAGCTATTATCTCCCCATATAAATGTATGGAGTGTAGTTTGCAACTGAAAGGAACTTTGTGTTCCCAAAAATCTAGGTGAAGGACGGCTTTCACACACACTTATCTCTCAAAAGTGAGCATGTGGAGAGACGTTCGTTCATCTAGCACAAAGGGAACGGGTTGCAAGGGAAACTTTTACTCTGGTTTCTCAGTCTGTTTCCTAGTGCCGGTTTGAAGTTCCTGCAGTTTTCACTGTAAAACCGATTTGGGGCTAGTACATCCCCATATATATGTATGGAGTGTGATTTGCATCTTAAAAGGAACTTTATGTTCCCAAAAAACTAGGTGAAAGACGGCTTTCACACACACTTTTCTCTCATAAATGAGCATGTGGAAAGACGTTCGTTCATCTAGCACAAAGGGAAAGGTTTGCATGGAAATTTTTACTCTGGTCTCTCACTCTGTTTCCTAGTGCCGGTTTGAAGTTCCTGCAGTTTTCACTGTAAAACCGAGTTGGAGCTAGTATCTCCCCATATATATGTATGGATTGTTTTTTGCAACTGAAAAGGAACTTTGTGTTCCCAACAATCTAGGTGAAGGGCGGCTTTCACACACACATATCTCTCAGAACTGATCATGTAGTGAGACTTTCGTTCATCAAGCACAAATGGAACGGGTTGCAGGGGAAACTTTTACTCTGGTTTCTCAGTGTGTTTCCTAGTGCTGGTTTGAAGTTCCTGCAGTTTTCACTGTAAAACCGAGTTGGAGCTAGTACCTCCCCATATATATGTATGGAGTGTAGTTTGCAACTGAAAAGGAGCTTTGTGTTCCCAACTATCTAGTTGAAGGACGGCTTTCACACAAACTTTCCTCTCAGACCTGAAGATGTGGAGAGACGTTCGTTCATCTAGCACAAAGGGAACGGGTTGCAGGGAAAAGTTTACTCTAGTTTCTCAGTGTGTTTCCTAGTGCCGGTTTGAAGTTCCTGCATTTTTCACTGTAAAACCGATTTGGAGCTAGTACTTCCCCATATTTATGTATGGAGTGTAGTTTGCAACTGAAAGGAACTTTGTGTTCCCAACAATTTGTTGAAAGATGGCTTTCACACACACTTATCTCTCAGAACTTATCATGAGGAGAGACGTTCGTTCATCTAGCACAAAGCGAACGGGTTGCAGGGGAAACTTTTCTCTAGTTTCTCAGTCTGTTTCCTAGTGCCAGTTTGAAGTTCCTGCAGTTTTCACTGTAAAAAAGTTTTGGAGTTAATACCTCCCCATATATATGTATGGAGTGTAGTTTGCAACTAAAAAGGAACTTTGTGTTCCCAACAATCTAGGTGAAGGACAGCTTTCACACACACTTATCTCTCAGAACTTATCATGAGGAGAGACGTTCGTTCATCTAGCTCAATGGAAACGGGTTGCAGGGAAAGTTTTAATGTGATTTCTCAGTCTGTTTCCTAGTGCCGTTTTGAAGTTCCTGCAGTTTTCACTGTAAAATCGAGTTGGAGCTTGTACCTCCCCATATATATGTATGGAATGTAGTTTGCAACTGAAAAGGAACTTTGTGTTCCCCAAAATCTAGATGAAGTACGGCTTTCACACACACTTTTCTCTCATAACTGAGCATGTGGAAAGACGTTCGTTCATCTAGCACAAAAGGAAAAGTTTGCAGCGGAAACTTTTACTCTGGTCTCTCAGTCTGTTTCCAAGTGCCGGTTTGAAGTTCCTGCAGTTTTCACTGTAAAACCTTGTTGGAGCTTGTACCTCCCCATATATATGTATGGATTGTAGTTTGCAACTGAAAAGGAACTGTGTGTTCCCAACAATCTTGGTGAAGGACGGCTTTCACACACACTTATTTCTCAGAACTGAGCATGTGGAGAGACTTTCCTTCATCTAGCACAAAGGGAACGGTTTACAGGGGAAACTTTTACTCTGGTTTCTCAGTGTGTTTCCTAGTGCTTGTTTGAAGTTCCTGCAGTTTTCACTGTAAAACCGAGTTGGATCTTGTACCTCCCCATATATATGTATGGAGTGTAGTTTGCAACTGAAAAGGAACTTTCTATTCCCAACAATCTAGGTGAAGGGCGGCTTTCACACACACTTATCTCTCAGAACAGAGCATGTAGAGAGACTTTCGTTCATCTAGCACAAAGGGAACGGGTTGCAGGGGAAACTTTTACTCTGGTTTCTCAGTGTGTTTCCTAGTGCTGGTTTGAAGTTCCTGCAGTTTTCTCTGTAAAACCGAGTTGGAGCTAGTACCTCCCCATATATAACTATGGATTGTAGTTTGCAACTGAAAAGGAACTGTGTGTTCCCAACTATCTAGGTGAAGAAAGGCTTTCACACACACTTATCTCTCAGAAATGAGCATGTGGATAGACGTTCGTTCATGTAGCACAAAGGGAACGGGTTGCATGGGAAACTTTTACTCTGGTTTCTCAGTGTGTTTCCTAGTGCCGGTTTGAAGTTCCTGCAGTTTCACTGTAAATCCGATTTGGAGCTTGTACCTCCCCATATATATATATGGAGTGTAGTTTGCAACTGAAAAGGAAATTTGTGTTCCCAACAATCTAGGTGAAGGACGGCTTTCACACACACTTATCTCTCAGAACTGAGCATGAGGAGAGACGTTCGTTCATCTAGCTCAATGGGAACGGGTTGCAGGGAAACTTTTAATGTGGTTTCTCAGTCTGTTTCCTAGTGCCGGTTTGAAGTTCCTGCAGTTTTCACTGTAATTCAGATTTGGAGCTTGTACATCCCCATATATATCTAAGGATATTAGTTTGCAACTGAAAAGGAACTTTGTGTTCCCAACAATCTAGGTGAAGGACGGCTTTCAAACACATTTATTTCTCAGAACTGAGCATGAGGAGAGACGTTCGTTCATCTAGCTCAAAGGGAACGGGTTGCAGGGGAAACTTGTAATGTGGTTTCTCATTCTGTTTCCTAGTGCCGGTTTGAAGTTCCTGCAGTTTTCACTGTAAAACCGAGTTGGAGCTAATACCTCCCCATATATATTTATGGAAGGTAGTTTGCAACTGAAAAGGAACTTTGTGTTCCCAACAATCTAGGTGAAGGACGGCTTTCACACACACTTATCTCTCAGAACTGAGCATGTGGAGAGACGTTCGTTCATCTAGCACAAAGGGAACCGTTTGCAGGGGAAACTTTTACTCTGGTTTCTCAGTCTGTTTCCTAATGCCGGTTTGAAGTTCCTGCAGTTTTCACTGTAAAATCGAGTTGGAGCTAGTACCTCCCCATAGATATGTATGGAGTGTAGTTTGCCACTGAAAAGGAACTTTGTGTTCCCAACAATCTAGGTGAAAGTCGGCTTTCACTCACACTTATCTCTAAGAACTGAGCATGTGGAGAGACGTTCGTTCATCTAGCACAAATGGAACGGGTTGCAGTGGAAACTATTACTCTGGTTTCTCAGTCTGTTTCCTAGTGCCGGTTTGAAGTTCCTGCAGTTTTCAATGTAAATCCGATTTGGAGCTTGTACATCCCCATATATATGTATGGAGTGCTGTTAGCAACTGAAAAGGAACTTTGTGTTCCCAACTGTCTAGGTGAAGGACGGCTTTCACACACACTTATCTCTCAGAAATGAGCATGAGGAGAGACGTTCTTTCATCTAGCTCAAAGGGAACGGGTTGCAGGAGAAACTTTTACTCTGGTTTCTCAGTCTGTTTCCTAGTGCCGTTTTGAAGTTCCTGCAGTTTTCACTGTTAAACCGAGTTGGAGCTAGTACCTCCCCATATATATGTAAGGATTGTAGTTTGCAACTGAAAAGGAAGTTTGTGTTCCCAACAATCTAGGTGAAGGACGGCTTTCACACACACTTATCTCTCAGAACTGAGCATGTGGAGAGACGTTCGTTCATCTAGCACAAAGGGAACGTGTTGCATGGGAAACTTTTACTCTGGTTTCTCAGTGTGTTTCCTAGTGCTGTTTTGAAGTTCCTGCAGTTTTCACTGTAAAACAGAGTTGGAGCTAGTACCTCCCCATATATATGTATGGAGTGTAGTTTGCAACTGAAAAGGAACTTTGTGTTCCCAACAAGCTAGGTGAAGTACGGCTTTCACACAAAGCTTTCTCTCAGACCTGAGCATGTGGAGAGAAGTTCGTTCATCTAGCACAAAGGGAACCGTTTGCAGGGGAAATTTTACTCTGGTTTCTCAGTCTGTTTCCTAATGCCGGTTTGAATTTCCTGCAGTTTTCACTATAAAATCGAGTTGGAGCTAGTACCTACCCATAGATATATATGGAGTGTAGTTTGCAACTGGAAAGGAACTTTGTGTTCCCAAGAATATATATGAAGTTAGGCTTTCACACACTCTTATCTCTCAGAACTGAGCATGTGGAGAGGCGTTCGTTCATCTAGCAAAAAGGGAACGGGTTGCAGGGGAAACTGTTACTCTGGTTTCTCAGTCTGTTTCCTAGTGCCTATTTGAAGTTCCTGCAGTTTTCACTGTAAAACCGAGTTGGAGCTAATACCTCCCCATATATATGTATGGAGTGTTGTTTGTAACATAAAGGAAATTTGTGTTCCCAAGAAGCTAGGTGTAGGACGGCTTTCACACACACTTATCTCTCAGAACTGGGCATGTGGTGAGACATTCGTTCATCTAGCACAAAGGGAACGGGTTGCAGGAGAAACTGTTACTCTGGTTTCTCAGTCTGTTTCCTAGTGCCGGTATGATATTCTTGCAGTTTTCACTGTAAAACTGAGTGGAGCGTGTACTTCCCCATATATATGTATGGAGTGTAATTTGCAACTGAAAAGGAACTTTGTGTTCCCAGCAAGCTAGGTGAAGGAATGTTTTCACACACACTTATCACTCAGAATTGAGCATGTGGAGATACGTTCGTTCATCTAACACAAAGGGAATTGTTTTCAGGAGAAACTTTTACTCTGGTTTCTCAGTCTGTTTCCTAGTGCCGGTTTCAAGTTCCTGCGGTTTTCACTTTAAAACCGATTTGGAGCTAGTACCACCCCATATACATGTATGGAATGTAGTTTGCAACTGAAAAGGAACTATGTGTTCCCAACAAAAAAGTTGAAGTACGGCTTTCACACACAATTATCCCTCAAAACTGAGCATGTGGAGAGACGTTCATTCATCTAGCACAAATTTAACGGGTTCAGGAGAAACTTTTACTCTGTTTCTCAGTCTGTTTCCTAGTGCTGGTATCAAGTCCCTGCACTTTTCCCTTTAAAACCGAGTTGGAGCTAGTACCTCCTCATATATATGTATGGAGTGTAGATTGCAACTGAAAAGTATCTTTGTGTTCCCAACCAGCTAGGTGAAGGACGGATTTCATACAAACATATCTCTAAAACTGAGCATGTGGAGAGACGTTCGTTCATCTAGCACAAAGGGAATGTGTTGCAGGAGAAACTTTACTCTGGTTTCTAAGTCTGTATGCTTGTGCCGGTGTGAAGTTCCTGCCGTTTTCAATGTAAAGCCGAGTTGGAGCTAGTACCTCCCCATATATTTTATGGAGAGTATTTTGGAACAGGAAAGGAACTTTGTGTTCCCAACAAGCTAGGTGAAGGATGCCTTTCACACACACATATCTTTCTGAACTGAGCATGTGGAGAGACGTTCAGTCATCTAGCACAAAAGGAACGGGTTTCAGGAGAAAATTTCATTCTGGTTTCTCAGTCTGTTTCCTAGGGACGGTATGAATTTCCTGCAGTTTTCACGGTAAAACCGAGTGTGGAGCTCGTACCACAACATATATATATATGGAGTTTAGTTTGCAAATGAAAAGGGACTTTGAGTTCCCAACAAGATAGGTGAAGGACGGCTTTCACACACACATTTCTCTCAGAACAGAAAATGTGGAGAGACTTTCGTTCATCTAGCACAAAAGGAACGGTTTGCAGGAGAATCTTTTACTGTGGTTTCTAAGTCTGTTTCCTAGTGCCGGATTGAAGTTCCTGCAGTTTTCACAGTAAAAACGAGTTGGAGCTTGTACCTCCCCATTTATATGTATGCAGTGTAGTTTGCCACTGAAAAGGAACTTTGTATTTCCAACAAGCTAGGTGAAGGACGGCTTTCACACACACTTATCTCTCAGAACTGAGCATGAGGAGAGACGTTCATTCATCTAGCACAATTGGAACGGGTTGCAGGAGAAACTTTTACTCTGGTTTCTCAGTCTGTTTCCTACTGCCTATTTGAATTTCCTGCAGTTTTCACTGTAAAACCGTGTTGGAGCTAATACCTCCCCATATATATGTATGGAGTGTTGTTTGTAACATAAAGGAAATTTGTGTTCCCAAGAAGCTAGGTGTAGGACGGCTTTCACACACACTGATCTCAGAACTGAGCATGTGGTGAGACATTCGTTCATCTAGCACAAAGGGAAAGGGTTGCAGGAGAAACTTTTACTCTGGTTTCTCAGTCTGTTTCCTAGTGCCGGTTTGATGTTCTTGCAGTTTTCACTGTAAAACTGAGTTGGGGCTAGTACTTCCCCATATATATGTATGGAGTGTAGTTTGCAACTGAAAAGGAACTTTGTGTTCCCAAAAAGCTAAGTGAATACTGATTTCACACACACTAATCTATCAGAACAGAGCATGTGGAGAGACGTTCGTTCATCTAGCACAAATGGAAAGATTTGCTGGAGAAACTTTTACTCTGGTTTCACAGTCTGTTTCCTAGTGCCGGTTTGAATTTCCTGCAGTTTTCACTGTAAAACCGAGTTGGAGCTAGTACTTCCCCATATATATATATGGATTGTAGTTTGCAAATGAAAAGGAACTTTGTGATCCAAACAAGTTAGGTGAAGTTCGGCTTTCACACACACTTATCCCTCAGAACTGAGCATGTGGAGAGACGTTCGTTCATCTAGCACAAATGGAACAGTTTGCAGGAAACACTATTACTCTGGTTTCTCAGTCTGTTTCCTACTGCCTGTTTGAAGTTCCTGCAGTTTTCTCTGTAAAAGAGTGTTGGAGTTTGTACCTGCCCATATGCATGTTTGGAGTGCAGTTTGCAACTGAAAAGGAACTTTATGTTCCCAAAAAGCTAGGTGAAGGGCGGCTTTCACACACACTTATCCCTCAGAAGTTAGCATGTGGAGAGACGTTCGTTAATCTAGCACAAAGAGAACGGGTTGCAGGAGAAAATTTTACTCTGGTTTCTCAGGCTGTTTCCTATTGCCGGGATGAAGTTCCTGAAATTTTCACTGTAAAACCGAGCTGGTGCTACTACCTCCCCATATATATGTATGCAGTGTATTTTGCAACTGATAAGGAAATTTGTGTTCCCAACAAGCTAGATGAAGTACGGCTTTCACACACACTTATCCCTCAGAAATGAGCATGTGGAGAGAAGATCATTCTTCTAGCAGAAAGGGAACGGTTTGCAAGAGAAATTTTACTCTGGATTCTCAGTCTGTTTCCTACTGCCGGTATGATGTTCCTGGACTTTTCACTGTAAAAATGTGCTGGAGCTAGTACCTCCCCTTATATATGTATGGATTGTACTTTGCAACTGAAAAGGAACTTTGTGTTCCCAACAAGCTAGGTGAAGGAAGGCTTTCACACACAATTATCTCTCAGAACTGAGCATGTGGATAGACGTTCATTCATCTAGCACAAAGTTAACGGGTTGCATGAGAAACTTTTACTCTGGTTTCTCAGTGTGTTTCCTAGTGCCGGTTTCAAGTTCCTGCAGTTTTCACTGTAAAACCGAGTTGGAGCTAGTACCACCCCATATATATGTATGGAATGTAGTTGGCAACTGAAAAGCAACTTCGTGTTCCCAACAAACCAGGTGAAGGACGGCTTTCACAAACAATTATCTCTCAGAACTGAGCATGTGGAGAGACGATCGTTCATCTAGAAAAAATGGAACGTGTTGCAGGAGAAACTTTTACTCTGGTTTCTCAGTCTGTTTCCTAGTGCCAGTATGAAGTTCCTGGAGTTTTCCCTGTAAAACTGAGTTGGAGCTAGTACCTCCCCATATATATGTATGGATTGTAGTTTGCAACAGGAAAGGAACTTTGTGTTCCCAACAAGCTACGTGAAGGATTGATTTCACACACAATTATCCCTCAAAACTGAGCATGTGGAGAGACGTTCATTCATCTAGCACAAAGTTAACGGGTTCAGGAGAAACTTTTACTCTGGTTCTCAGTCTGTTTCCTAGTGTCGGTTTCAAGTTCCTGCATTTTTCCCTGTATAACCGAGTTGGAGCTAGTACCTCCTCATATATATGTATGGAGTGTAGATTGCAACTGAAAAGGATCTTTGTGTTCCCAACCAGCTAGGTGAAGGACGGATTTCATACAAACATATCTCTAAAACTGAGCATGTGGAGAGACGTTCGTTCATCTAGCACAAAGGGAATGTGTTGCAGGAGAAACTTTACTCTGGTTTCTAAGTCTGTATGCTTGTGCCGGTGTGAAGTTCCTGCCGTTTTCAATGTAAAGCCGAGTTGGAGCTAGTACCTCCCCATATATTATATGGAGAGTATTTTGGAACAGGAAAGGAACTTTGTGTTCCCAACAAGCTAGGTGAAGGATGGCTTTCACACACACATATCTTTCTGAACTGAGCATGTGGAGAGACGTTCAGTCATCTAGCACAAAAGGAACGGGTTTCAGGAGAAAATTTCATTCTGGTTTCTCAGTCTGTTTCCTAGGGACGGTTTGAATTTCCTGCAGTTTTCACGGTAAAACCGAGTGTGGAGCTCGTACCACAACATATATATATATGGAGTTTAGTTTGCAAATGAAAAGGGACTTTGAGTTCCCAACAAGATAGGTGAAGGACGGCTTTCACACACACATTTCTCTCAGAACTGAAAATGTGGAGAGACGTTCGTTCATCTAGCACAAAAGGAACGGTTTGCAGGAGAATCTTTTACTGTGGTTTCTAAGTCTGTTTCCTAGTGCCGGATTGAAGTTCCTGCAGTTTTCACAGTAAAAACGAGTTGGAGCTTGTACCTCCCCATATATATGTATGCAGTATAGTTTGCCACTGAAAAGGAACTTTGTATTTCCAACAAGCTAGGTGAAGGACGGCTTTCACACACACTTATCTCTCAGAACTGAGCATGAGGAGAGACGTTCATTCATCTAGCACAATTGGAACGGGTTGCAGGAGAAACTTTTACTCTGGTTTCTCAGTCTGTTTCCTACTGCCTATTTGAATTTCCTGCAGTTTTCACTGTAAAACCGTGTTGGGGCTAGTACTTCCCCATATATATGTATGGAGTGTAGTTTGCAACTGAAAAGGAACTTTGTGTTCCCAAAAAGCTAAGTGAATACTGATTTCACACACACTAATCTATCAGAACAGAGCATGTGGAGAGACGTTCGTTCATCTAGCACAAATGGAAAGATTTGCTGGAGAAACTTTTACTCTGGTTTCACAGTCTGTTTCCTAGTGCCGGTTTGAATTTCCTGCAGTTTTCACTGTAAAACCGAGTTGGAGCTAGTACTTCCCCATATATATAAATGGATTGTAGTTTGCAAATGAAAAGGAACTTTGTGATCCAAACAAGTTAGGTGAAGTTCGGCTTTCACACACACTTATCCCTCAGAACTGAGCATGTGGAGAGACGTTCGTTCATCTAGCACAAATGGAACAGTTTGCAGGAAACACTATTACTCTGGTTTCTCAGTCTGTTTCCTACTGCCTGTTTGAAGTTCCTGCAGTTTTCTCTGTAAAAGAGTGTTGGAGTTTGTACCTGCCCATATGCATGTTTGGAGTGCAGTTTGCAACTGAAAAGGAACTTTATGTTCCCAAAAAGCTAGGTGAAGGGCGGCTTTCACACACACTTATCCCTCAGAAGTTAGCATGTGGAGAGACGTTCGTTAATCTAGCACAAAGAGAACGGGTTGCAGGAGAAAATTTTACTCTGGTTTCTCAGGCTGTTTCCTATTGCCGGGATGAAGTTCCTGAAATTTTCACTGTAAAACCGAGCTGGTGCTACTACCTCCCCATATATATGTATGCAGTGTATTTTGCAACTGATAAGGAAATTTGTGTTCCCAACAAGCTAGATGAAGTACGGCTTTCACACACACTTATCCCTCAGAAATGAGCATGTGGAGAGAAGATCATTCTTCTAGCAGAAAGGGAACGGTTTGCAAGAGAAATTTTACTCTGGATTCTCAGTCTGTTTCCTACTGCCGGTATGATGTTCCTGGACTTTTCACTGTAAAAATGTGCTGGAGCTAGTACCTCCCCTTATATATGTATGGATTGTACTTTGCAACTGAAAAGGAACTTTGTGTTCCCAACAAGCTAGGTGAAGGAAGGCTTTCACACACAATTATCTCTCAGAACTGAGCATGTGGATAGACGTTCATTCATCTAGCACAAAGTTAACGGGGTGCATGAGAAACTTTTACTCTGGTTTCTCAGTGTGTTTCCTAGTGCCGGTTTCAAGTTCCTGCAGTTTTCACTGTAAAACCGATTTGGAGCTAGTACCACCCCATATATATGTATGGAATGTAGTTGGCAACTGAAAAGGAACTTCGTGTTCCCAACAAACCAGGTGAAGGACGGCTTTCACACACAATTATCTCTCAGAACTGAGCATGAGGAGAGACGCTCATTCATCTAGCACAAAGTTAATGGGTTGCAGGAGAAACTTTTACTCTGGTTTTTCAGTCTGTTTCCTAGTGCCGGTTTCAAGTTCCTGCATTTTTCCCTGTAAAACCGAGTTGGAGCTTGTACCTCCTCATATATATGTATGGAGTGTAGATTGCAACTGAAAAGGATCTTTGTGTTCCCAACAAGCTAAGTGAAGGACGGATTTCACACAAACATATCTCTAAATCTCAGAATGTGGAGAGAAGTTCGTTCATCTAGCACAAAGGGAACGGGTTGCAGGAGAAACTTTACTCTGGTTTCTTTGTCTGTATGCTTGTGCCGGTGTGAAGTTCCTGCAGTTTTCACTATAAAACCGAGTTGGAGCTAGTACCTACCCATATATTTTATGGAGTGTAGTTTGCAACAGGAAAGGAACTTTGTGTTCCAATATAGCTATGTGAACAATGGCTTTCACACACACTTATCTCTCTGAACTGAGCATGTGGAGAGACGTTCGGTCATCTAGCACAAAAGGAACGTGATGCAGGAGCAAATTTTATTCTGGTTTCTCAGTCTGTTTCCTAGGGACGTATTGAAGTTCCTGCAGTTTTCACTGTAAAACCGACTTGGAGCTTGTACCTCCCCATATATATGTATGCAGTGTAGTTTGCCACTGAAAAGGAACTTTGTTTTCCCAACAAGATAGGTGAAGGACGGCTTTCACACACACTTATCTCTCAGAACTGAGCATGAGGAGAGACGTTCGTTCATCTAGCACAAATGGAACGGGTTGCAGGAGACACATTTACTCTCGTTTCTCAGTCTGTTTCCTAATGCCTATTTGAAGTTCCTGCAGTTTTCACTGTAAAACCGAGTTGGAGCTAATACCTGACCATATATATGTATGGAATGTTGTTTTTAACATAAAGTAAATTTGTGTACCCAAGAAGCTAGGTGAAGGACGGCTTTCACACACACTTATCTCTCAGAACTGAGCATGTGGTGAGACATTCGTTCATTTAGAACAAAGGGTACGGGTTGCAGGAGAAACATTTACTCTGGTTTCTCAGTCTGTTTCCTAGTGCCGGTTTGAATTTCCTGCAGTTTTCACTGTAAAACCGAGTTGGAGTAGTACCTCCCCTTATATATATATGGATTGTAGTTTTCAACTGAAAAGGAACTTTGTGTTCCCAACAAGCTAGGTGTAGGGCGCCTTACACACACATATCTCTCAGAACTCAGCATGTGGAGAGACGTTTGTTCATGTAGCACAAATGGAACTGTTTGCAGGAGATAATTTTACTCTGTTTTCTCACTCTGTTTCCTACTGCCTATTTGAATTTCCTGCCGTTTTCACTGTAAAACCGAGTTGGAGCTAGAACCTCCTCATATATATGTACGGAGTGTAGTTTGCAACTGAAAAGGAACTTTGTTTTCCCAAAAAATTAGGTGAAGGGCGGCTTTCACACACACTTATCCCTCAGAACTTATCACGTGGAGAGACGTTCGTTCATCTAGCACAAAGTAAACGGTTTGCAGGAAATACTATTACACTGATTTCTCAGTCTGTTTCCTACTGCCTGTTTGAAGTTCCTGCAGTTTTCTCTGTAAAAGAGAGTTGGAGCTTGTACCTGCCCATATGAATATATGGAGTGTAGTTTGCAAGTGAAAAGGAACTTTGTTTTCCCAACAAGTTAGGTGAAGGACGGCTTTCACACACACTTATCTCTCAGAACTGAGCATGTGGAGAGACGTTCGTTCATGTAGCACAAATGGAACTAGTTGCAGGAGATTCTTTTACTCTGGTTTCTCACTCTATTTCCTACTGCCTATTTGAAGTTCCTGCAGTTTTCTCTGTAAAACAGAGTGTGGATCTCGTACATCCCCATATAGATATATGGACTTTAGTTTGCAAGTGAAAATGAACTTTGTGTTCCCAACAAGCTAGGTGAAGCATGACTTCCACACACACTTATCTCTCAGAACTGAGCATGTGGAGAGACGATCGTTCATCTAGAAAAAATGGAACGTGTTGCAGGAGAAACTTTTACTCTGGTTTCTCAGTCTGTTTCCTAGTGCCAGTATGAAGTTCCTGGAGTTTTCCCTGTAAAACCGAGTTGGAGCTAGTACCTCCCCATATATATGTATGGATTGTAGTTTGCAACAGGAAAGGAACTTTGTGTTCCCAACAAGCTACGTGAAGGATGGATTTCACACACAATTATCCCTCAAAACTGAGCATGTGGAGAGACGTTCATTCATCTAGCACAAAGTTAACGGGTTCAGGAGAAACTTTTACTTTGGTTCTCAGTCTGTTTCCTAGTGTTGGTTTCAAGTTCCTGCATTTTTCCCTGTAAAACCGAGTTGGAGCTAGTTCCTCCTCATATATATGTATGTAGTGTAGATTGCAACTGAAAAGGATCTCTGTGTTCCCAACCAGCTATGTGAAGGACGGATTTCATACAAACATATCTCTAAAGCTGAGCATGTGGAGAGACGTTCGTTCATCTAGCACAAAGGGAATGGGTTGCAGGAGAAACTTTACTCTGGTTTCTAAGTCTGTATGCTTATGCCGGTGTGAAGTTCCTGCAGTTTTCAATGTAAAACCGAGTTGGAGTTAGTACCTCCCCATATATTTTATGGAGAGTAGTTTGGAACATGAAAGGAACTTTGTGTTCCCAACAAGCTAGGTGAAGGATGGCTTTCACACACAAATATCTTTCTGAACTGAGCATGTGGAGAGACGTTCAGTCATCTAGCACAAAAGGAACGGGTTGCAGGAGAAAATTTTTTTCTGGTTTCTCAGTCTGTTTCCTAGGGCCGGTTTGAATTTCCTGCAGTTTTCACAGTAAAACCGAGTGTGGAGCTCGTACCTCAACATATATATATATATGGAGTTTAGTTTGCAAATGAAAAGGGACTTTGAGTTCCCAGCAAGCTAGGTGAAGGACGGCTTTCACACCCACATTTCTCTCAGAACTGAAAATGTGGAGAGACGTTCGTTCATCTAGCACAAAAGGAATGGCTTGCAGGAGAATCTTTTACTGTGGTTTCTAAGTCTGTTTCCTAGTGCCGGATTGAAGTTCCTGCAGTTTTCACAGTAAAAACGAGTTGGAGCTTGTACCTCCCCATATATATTTATGCAGTGTAGTTTGCCACTGAAAAGGAACTTTGTATTTCCAACAAGCTAGGTGAAGGACGGCTTTCACACACACTTATCTCTCAGAACTGAGCATGAGGAGAGACGTTCATTCATCTAGCACAATTGGAACGGGTTGCAGGAGAAACTTTTACTCTGGATTCTCAGTCTGTTTCCTACTGCCTATTTGAATTTCCTGCAGTTTTCACTGTAAAACCGTGTTGGGGCTAGTACTTCCCCATATATATGTATGGAGTGTAGTTTGCAACTGAAAAGGAACTTTGTGTTCCCAAAAAGCTAAGTGAATACTGATTTCACACACACTAATCTATCAGAACAGAGCATGTGGAGAGACGTTCGTTCATCTAGCACAAATGGAAAGATTTGCTGGAGAAACTTTTACTCTGGTTTCACAGTCTGTTTCCTAGTGCCGGTTTGAATTTCCTGCAGTTTTCACTGTAAAACCGAGTTGGAGCTAGTACTTCCCCATATATATATATGGATTGTAGTTTGCAAATGAAAAGGAACTTTGTGATCCAAACAAGTTAGGTGAAGTTCGGCTTTCACACACACTTATCCCTCAGAACTGAGCATGTGGAGAGACGTTCGTTCATCTAGCACAAATGGAACAGTTTGCAGGAAACACTATTACTCTGGTTTCTCAGTCTGTTTCCTACTGCCTGTTTGAAGTTCCTTCAGTTTTCTCTGTAAAAGAGTGTTGGAGTTTGTACCTGCCCATATGCATGTTTGGAGTGCAGTTTGCAACTGAAAAGGAACTTTATGTTCCCAAAAAGCTAGGTGAAGGGCGGCTTTCACACACACTTATCCCTCAGAAGTTAGCATGTGGAGAGACGTTCGTTAATCTAGCACAAAGAGAACGGGTTGCAGGAGAAAATTTTACTCTGATTTCTCAGGCTGTTTCCTATTGCCGGGATGAAGTTCCTGAAATTTTCACTGTAAAACCGAGCTGGTGCTACTACCTCCCCATATATATGTATGCAGTGTATTTTGCAACTGATAAGGAACTTTGTGTTCCCAACAAGCTAGATGAAGTACGGCTTTCACACACACTTATCCCTCAGAAATGAGCATGTGGAGAGAAGATCATTCTTCTAGCAGAAAGGGAACGGTTTGCAAGAGAAATTTTACTCTGGATTCTCAGTCTGTTTCCTACTGCCGGTATGATGTTCCTGGACTTTTCACTGTAAAAATGTGCTGGAGCTAGTACCTCCCCTTATATATGTATGGATTGTACTTTGCAACTGAAAAGGAACTTTGTGTTCCCAACAAGCTAGGTGAAGGAAGGCTTTCACACACAATTATCTCTCAGAACTGAGCATGTGGATAGACGTTCATTCATCTAGCACAAAGTTAACGGGTTGCATGAGAAACTTTTACTCTGGTTTCTCAGTGTGTTTCCTAGTGCCGGTTTCAAGTTCCTGCAGTTTTCACTGTAAAACCGAGTTGGAGCTAGTACCACCCCATATATATGTATGGAATGTAGTTGGCAACTGAAAAGGAACTTCGTGTTCCCAACAAACCAGGTGAAGGACGGCTTTCACACACAATTATCTCTCAGAACTGAGCATGAGGAGAGACGCTCATTCATCTAGCACAAAGTTAACGGGTTGCAGGAGAAACTTTTACTCTGGTTTTTCAGTCTGTTTCCTAGTGCCGGTTTCAAGTTCCTGCAGTTTTCCCTGTAAAACCGAGTTGGAGCTTGTACCTCCTCATATATATGTATGGAGTGTAGATTGCAACTGAAAAAGATCTTTGTGTTCCCAACAAGCTAAGTGAAGGACGGATTTCACACAAACCTATCTCTAAATCTCAGAATGTGGAGAGACGTTCGTTCATCTAGCACAAAGGGAACGGGTTGCAGGAGAAACTTTACTCTGGTTTCTTTGTCTGTATGCTTGTGCCGGTGTGAAGTTCCTGCAGTTTTCACTATAAAACCGAGTTGGAGCTAGTACCTACCCATATATTTTATGGAGTGTAGTTTGCAACAGGAAAGGAACTTTGTGTTCCAATATAGCTATGTGAACAATGGCTTTCACACACACTTATCTCTCTGAACTGAGCATGTGGAGAGACGTTCGGTCATCTAGCACAAAAGGAACGTGATGCAGGAGCAAATTTTATTCTGGTTTCTCAGTCTGTTTCCTAGGGACGTATTGAAGTTCCTGCAGTTTTCACTGTAAAACCGACTTGGAGCTTGTACCTCCCCATATATATGTATGCAGTGTAGTTTGCCACTGAAAAGGAACTTTGTTTTCCCAACAAGATAGGTGAAGGACGGCTTTCACACACACTTATCTCTCAGAACTGAGCATGAGGAGAGACGTTCGTTCATCTAGCACAAATGGAACGGGTTGCAGGAGACACATTTACTCTCGTTTCTCAGTCTGTTTCCTAATGCCTATTTGAAGTTCCTGCAGTTTTCACTGTAAAACCGAGTTGGAGCTAATACCTGACCATATATATGTATGGAATGTTGTTTTTAACATAAAGTAAATTTGTGTACCCAAGGAGCTAGGTGAAGGACGGCTTTCACACACACTTATCTCTCAGAACTGAGCATGTGGTGAGACATTCGTTCATTTAGAACAAAGGGTACGGGTTGCAGGAGAAACATTTACTCTGGTTTCTCAGTCTGTTTCCTAGTGCCGGTTTGAATTTCCTGCAGTTTTCACTGTAAAACCGAGTTGGAGTAGTACCTCCCCTTATATATATATGGATTGTAGTTTTCAACTGGAAAGGAACTTTGTGTTCCCAACAAGCTAGGTGAAGGGCGCCTTACACACACATATCTCTCAGAACTCAGCATGTGGAGAGACGTTTGTTCATGTAGCACAAATGGAACTGTTTGCAGGAGATAATTTTACTCTGTTTTCTCACTCTGTTTCCTACTGCCTATTTGAATTTCCTGCCGTTTTCACTGTAAAACCGAGTTGGAGCTAGAACCTCCTCATATATATGTACGGAGTGTAGTTTGCAACTGAAAAGGAACTTTGTTTTCCCAAAAAATTAGGTGAAGGGCGGCTTTCACACACACTTATCCCTCAGAAATTATCACGTGGAGAGACGTTCGTTCATCTAGCACAAAGGGAACGGTTTGCAGGAAACACTATTACACTGATTTCTCAGTCTGTTTCCTACTGCCTGTTTGAAGTTCCTGCAGTTTTCTCTGTAAAAGAGAGTTGGAGCTTGTACCTGCCCATATGAATATATGGAGTGTAGTTTGCAAGTGAAAAGGAACTTTGTTTTCCCAACAAGTTAGGTGAAGGACGGCTTTCACACACACTTATCTCTCAGAACTGAGCATGTGGAGAGACGTTCGTTCATGTAGCACAAATGGAACTAGTTGCAGGAGATTCTTTTACTCTGGTTTCTCACTCTATTTCCTACTGCCTATTTGAAGTTCCTGCAGTTTTCTCTGTAAAACAGAGTGTGGATCTCGTACCTCCCCATATAGATATATGGACTTTAGTTTGCAAGTGAAAATGAACTTTGTGTTCCCAACAAGCTAGGTGAAGCATGACTTCCACACACACTTATCTCTCAGAACTGAGCATGTGGAGAGACGATCGTTCATCTAGAAAAAATGGAACGTGTTGCAGGAGAAACTTTTACTCTGGTTTCTCAGTCTGTTTCCTAGTGCCAGTATGAAGTTCCTGGAGTTTTCCCTGTAAAACCGAGTTGGAGCTAGTACCTCCCCATATATATGTATGGATTGTAGTTTGCAACAGGAAAGGAACTTTGTGTTCCCAACAAGCTACGTGAAGGATGGATTTAACACACAATTATCCCTCAAAACTGAGCATGTGGAGAGACGTTCATTCATCTAGCACAAAGTTAACGGGTTCAGGAGAAACTTTTACTTTGGTTCTCAGTCTGTTTCCTAGTGTCGGTTTCAAGTTCCTGCATTTTTCCCTGTAAAACCGAGTTGGAGCTAGTACCTCCTCATATATATGTATGTAGTGTAGATTGCAACTGAAAAGGATCTCTGTGTTCCCAACCAGCTAGGTGAAGGACGGATTTCATACAAACATATTTCTAAAGCTGAGCATGTGGAGAGACGTTCGTTCATCTAGCACAAAGGGAATGGGTTGCAGGAGAAACTTTACTCTGGTTTCTAAGTCTGTATGCTTATGCCGGTGTGAAGTTCCTGCAGTTTTCAATGTAAAACCGAGTTGGAGTTAGTACCTCCCCATATATTTTATGGAGAGTAGTTTGGAACATGAAAGGAACTTTGTGTTCCCAACAAGCTAGGTGAAGGATGGCTTTCACACACAAATATCTTTCTGAACTGAGCATGTGGAGAGACGTTCATTCATCTAGCACAAAAGGAACGGGTTGCAGGAGAAAATTTTTTTCTGGTTTCTCAGTCTGTTTCCTAGGGCCGGTTTGAATTTCCTGCAGTTTTCACAGTAAAACCGAGTGTGGAGCTCGTACCTCAACATATATATATATGGAGTTTAGTTTGCAAATGAAAAGGGACTTTGAGTTCCCAGCAAGCTAGGTGAAGGACGGCTTTCACACCCACATTTCTCTCAGAACTGAAAATGTGGAGAGACGTTCGTTCATCTAGCACAAAAGGAATGGCTTGCAGGAGAATCTTTTACTGTGGTTTCTAAGTCTGTTTCCTAGTGCCGGATTGAAGTTCCTGCAGTTTTCACAGTAAAAATGAGTTGGAGCTTGTACCTCCCCATATATATGTATGCAGTGTATTTTCCCACTGAAAAGGAACTTTGTATTTCAAACAAGCTAGGTGAAGGACTGCTTCACACTCACTTATCTCTCAGAACTGAGCATGAGGTGAGACGTTCGTTCATCTAGCACAAATGGAACGGGTTGCAGACCTGTAATTACTCTGGATTCTCAGTCTGTTTCCTACTGCCTATTTGAAGTTCCTGCAGTTTTCACTGTAAAACCGAGTTGGAGCTAATACCTCCCCATATATATGTATGGAGTGTTGTTTGTAACATAAAGAAAATTTGTGTTCCCAAGAAGCTAGGTGTAGGACGGCTTTCACACACACTTATCTCTCAGAACTGGGCATGTGGTGAGACATTCGTTCATTTAGCACAAAGGGAACGGGTTGCAGGAGAAACTGTTACTCTGGTTTCTCAGTCTGTTTCCTAGTGCCGGTATGATGTTCTTGCAGTTTTCACTGTAAAACTGAGTTGGAGCTAGTACTTCCCCATATATATGTATGGAGTGTAGTTTGCAACTGAAAAGGAACTTTGTGTTCCCAAAAAGCTAAGTGAATACTGCTTTCACACACACTAATCTATCAGAACAGAGCATGTGGAGAGACGTTCGTTCATCTAGCACAAATGGAAAGATTTGCTGGAGAAACTTTTACTCTGGTTTCACAGTCTGTTTCCTAGTGCCGGTTTGAATTTCCTGCAGTTTTCACTGTAAAACCGAGTTGGAGCTAGTACTTCCCCATATATATATATGGATTGTAGTTTGCAAATGAAAAGGAACTTTGTGATCCAACAAGTTAGGTGAAGTTCGGCTTTCACACACACTTATCCCTCAGAACTGAGCATGTGGAGAGACGTTCGTTCATCTAGCACAAATGGAACAGTTTGCAGGAAACACTATTACTCTGGTTTCTCAGTCTGTTTCCTACTGCCTGTTTGAAGTTCCTGCAGTTTTCTCTGTAAAAGAGTGTTGGAGTTTGTACCTGCCCATATGCATGTTTGGAGTGCAGTTTGCAACTGAAAAGGAACTTTATGTTCCCAAAAAGCTAGGTGAAGGGCGGCTTTCACACACACTTATCCCTCAGAAGTTAGCATGTGGAGAGACGTTCGTTAATCTAGCACAAAGAGAACGGGTTGCAGGAGAAAATTTTACTCTGGTTTCTCAGGCTGTTTCCTATTGCCGGTATGAAGTTCCTGAAATTTTCACTGTAAAACCGAGCTGGTGCTACTACCTCCCCATATATATGTATGCAGTGTATTTTGCAACTGATAAGGAACTTTGTGTTCCCAACAAGCTAGATGAAGTACGGCTTTCACACACACTTATCCCTCAGAAATGAGCATGTGGAGAGAAGATCATTCTTCTAGCAGAAAGGGAACGGTTTGCAAGAGAAATTTTACTCTGGATTCTCAGTCTGTTTCCTACTGCCGGTATGATGTTCCTGGACTTTTCACTGTAAAAATGTGCTGGAGCTAGTACCTCCCCTTATATATGTATGGATTGTACTTTGCAACTGAAAAGGAACTTTGTGTTCCCAACAAGCTAGGTGAAGGAAGGCTTTCACACACAATTATCTCTCAGAACTGAGCATGTGGATAGACGTTCATTCATCTAGCACAAAGTTAACGGGGTGCATGAGAAACTTTTACTCTGGTTTCTCAGTGTGTTTCCTAGTGCCGGTTTCAAGTTCCTGCAGTTTTCACTGTAAAACCGAGTTGGAGCTAGTACCACCCCATATATATGTATGGAATGTAGTTGGCAACTGAAAAGGAACTTCGTGTTCCCAACAAACCAGGTGAAGGACGGCTTTCACACACAATTATCTCTCAGAACTGAGCATGAGGAGAGACGCTCATTCATCTAGCACAAAGTTAACGGGTTGCAGGAGAAACTTTTACTCTGGTTTTCAGTCTGTTTCCTAGTGCCGGTTTCAAGTTCCTGCAGTTTTCCCTGTAAAACCGAGTTGGAGCTAGTACCTCCTCATATATATGTATGGAGTGTAGATTGCAACTGAAAAGGATCTTTGTGTTCCCAACAAGCTAAGTGAAGGACGGATTTCACACAAACATATCTCTAAATCTCAGAATGTGGAGAGACGTTCGTCCATCTAGCACAAAGGGAACGGGTTGCAGGAGAAACTTTACTCTGGTTTCTTTGTCTGTATGCTTGTGCCGGTGTGAAGTTCCTGCAGTTTTCACTATAAAACCGAGTTGGAGCTAGTACCTACCCATATATTTTATGGAGTGTAGTTTGCAACAGGAAAGGAACTTTGTGTTCCAATATAGCTATGTGAACAATGGCTTTCACACACACTTATCTCTCTGAACTGAGCATGTGTAGAGACGTTCGGTCATCTAGCACAAAAGGAACGTGATGCAGGAGCAAATTTTATTCTGGTTTCTCAGTCTGTTTCCTAGGGACGTATTGAAGTTCCTGCAGTTTTCACTGTAAAACCGACTTGGAGCTTGTACCTCCCCATATATATGTATGCAGTGTAGTTTGCCACTGAAAAGGAACTTTGTTTTCCCAACAAGATAGGTGAAGGACGGCTTTCACACACACTTATCTCTCAGAACTGAGCATGAGGAGAGACGTTCGTTCATCTAGCACAAATGGAACGGGTTGCAGGAGACACATTTACTCTCGTTTCTCAGTCTGTTTCCTAATGCCTATTTGAAGTTCCTGCAGTTTTCACTGTAAAACCGAGTTGGAGCTAATACCTGACCATATATATGTATGGAATTTTGTTTTTAACATAAAGTAAATTTGTTTACCCAAGAAGCTAGGTGAAGGACGGCTTTCACACACACTTATCTCTCAGAACTGAGCATGTGGTGAGACATTCGTTCATTTAGAACAAAGGGTACGGGTTGCAGGAGAAACATTTACTCTGGTTTCTCAGTCTGTTTCCTAGTGCCGGTTTGAATTTCCTGCAGTTTTCACTGTAAAACCGAGTTGGAGTAGTACCTCCCCTTATATATATATGGATTGTAGTTTTCAACTGGAAAGGAACTTTGTGTTCCCAACAAGCTAGGTGAAGGGCGCCTTACACACACATATCTCTCAGAACTCAGCATGTGGAGAGACGTTTGTTCATGTAGCACAAATGGAACTGTTTGCAGGAGATAATTTTACTCTGTTTTCTCACTCTGTTTCCTACTGCCTATTTGAATTTCCTGCCGTTTTCACTGTAAAACCGAGTTGGAGCTAGAACCTCCTCATATATATGTACGGAGTGTAGTTTGCAACTGAAAAGGAACTTTGTTTTCCCAAAAAATTAGGTGAAGGGCGGCTTTCACACACACTTATCCCTCAGAACTTATCACGTGGAGAGACGTTCGTTCATCTAGCACAAAGGGAACGGTTTGCAGGAAATACTATTACACTGATTTCTCAGTCTGTTTCCTACTGCCTGTTTGAAGTTCCTGCAGTTTTCTCTGTAAAAGAGAGTTGGAGCTTGTACCTGCCCATATGAATATATGGAGTGTAGTTTGCAAGTGAAAAGGAACTTTGTTTTCCCAACAAGTTAGGTGAAGGACGGCTTTCACACACACTTATCTCTCAGAACTGAGCATGTGGAGAGACGTTCGTTCATGTAGCACAAATGGAACTAGTTGCAGGAGATTCTTTTACTCTGGTTTCTCACTCTATTTCCTACTGCCTATTTGAAGTTCCTGCAGTTTTCTCTGTAAAACAGAGTGTGGATCTCGTACCTCCCCATATAGATATATGGACTTTAGTTTGCAAGTGAAAATGAACTTTGTGTTCCCAACAAGCTAGGTGAAGCATGACTTCCACACACACTTATCTCTCAGAACTGAGCATGTGGAGAGACGATCGTTCATCTAGAAAAAATGGAACGTGTTGCAGGAGAAACTTTTACTCTGGTTTCTCAGTCTGTTTCCTAGTGCCAGTATGAAGTTCCTGGAGTTTTCCCTGTAAAACCGATTTGGAGCTAGTACCTCCCCATATATATGTATGGATTGTAGTTTGCAACAGGAAAGGAACTTTGTGTTCCCAACAAGCTACGTGAAGGATGGATTTAACACACAATTATCCCTCAAAACTGAGCATGTGGAGAGACGTTCATTCATCTAGCACAAAGTTAACGGGTTCAGGAGAAACTTTTACTCTGGTTCTCAGTCTGTTTCCTAGTGTCGGTTTCAAGTTCCTGCATTTTTCCCTGTAAAACCGAGTTGGAGCTAGTACCTCCTCATATATATGTATGTAGTGTAGATTGCAACTGAAAAGGATCTCTGTGTTCCCAACCAGCTAGGTGAAGGACGGATTTCATGCAAACATATCTCTAAAGCTGAGCATGTGGAGAGACGTTCGTTCATCTAGCACAAAGGGAATGGGTTGCAGGAGAAACTTTACTCTGGTTTCTAAGTCTGTATGCTTATGCCGGTGTGAAGTTCCTGCAGTTTTCAATGTAAAACCGAGTTGGAGTTAGTACCTCCCCATATATTTTATGGAGAGTAGTTTGGAACATGAAAGGAACTTTGTGTTCCCAACAAGCTAGGTGAAGGATGGCTTTCACACACAAATATCTTTCTGAACTGAGCATGTGGAGAGACGTTCAGTCATCTAGCACAAAAGGAACGGGTTGCAGGAGAAAATTTTTTTCTGGTTTCTCAGTCTGTTTCCTAGGGCCGGTTTGAATTTCCTGCAGTTTTCACAGTAAAACCGAGTGTGGAGCTCGTACCTCAACATATATATATATGGAGTTTAGTTTGCAAATGAAAAGGGACTTTGAGTTCCCAGCAAGCTAGGTGAAGGACGGCTTTCACACCCACATTTCTCTCAGAACTGAAAATGTGGAGAGACGTTCGTTCATCTAGCACAAAAGGAATGGCTTGCAGGAGAATCTTTTACTGTGGTTTCTAAGTCTGTTTCCTAGTGCCGGATTGAAGTTCCTGCAGTTTTCACAGTAAAAACGAGTTGGAGCTTGTACCTCCCCATATATATGTATGCAGTGTAGTTTCCCACTGAAAAGGAACTTTGTATTTCAAACAAGCTAGGTGAAGGACTGCTTCACACTCACTTATCTCTCAGAACTGAGCATGAGGTGAGACGTTCGTTCATCTAGCACAAATGGAACGGGTTGCAGACCTGTAATTACTCTGGATTCTCAGTCTGTTTCCTACTGCCTATTTGAAGTTCCTGCAGTTTTCACTGTAAAACCGAGTTGGAGCTAATACCTCCCCATATATATGTATGGAGTGTTGTTTGTAACATAAAGGAAATTTGTGTTCCCAAGAAGCTAGGTGTAGGACGGCTTTCACACACACTTATCTCTCAGAACTGGGCATGTGGTGAGACATTCGTTCATCAAGCACAAAGGGAACGGGTTGCAGGAGAAACTGTTACTCTGGTTTCTCAGTCTGTTTCCTAGTGCCGGTATGATGTTCTTGCAGTTTTCACTGTAAAACTGAGTTGGAGCTAGTACTTCCCCATATATATGTATGGAGTGTAGTTTGCAACTGAAAAGGAACTTTGTGTTCCCAAAAAGCTAAGTGAATACTGCTTTCACACACACTAATCTATCAGAACAGAGCATGTGGAGAGACGTTCGTTCATCTAGCACAAATGGAAAGATTTGCTGGAGAAACTTTTACTCTGGTTTCACAGTCTGTTTCCTAGTGCCGGTTTGAATTTCCTGCAGTTTTCACTGTAAAACCGAGTTGGAGCTAGTACTTCCCCATATATATATATGGATTGTAGTTTGCAAATGAAAAGGAACTTTGTGATCCAAACAAGTTAGGTGAAGTTCGGCTTTCACACACACTTATCCCTCAGAACTGAGCATGTGGAGAGACGTTCGTTCATCTAGCACAAATGGAACAGTTTGCAGGAAACACTATTACTCTGGTTTCTCAGTCTGTTTCCTACTGCCTGTTTGAAGTTCCTGCAGTTTTCTCTGTAAAAGAGTGTTGGAGTTTGTACCTGCCCATATGCATGTTTGGAGTGCAGTTTGCAACTGAAAAGGAACTTTATGTTCCCAAAAAGCTAGGTGAAGGGCGGCTTTCACACACACTTATCCCTCAGAAGTTAGCATGTGGAGAGACGTTCGTTAATCTAGCACAAAGAGAACGGGTTGCAGGAGAAAATTTTACTCTGGTTTCTCAGGCTGTTTCCTATTGCCGGTATGAAGTTCCTGAAATTTTCACTGTAAAACCGAGCTGGTGCTACTACCTCCCCATATATATGTATGCAGTGTATTTTGCAACTGATAAGGAACTTTGTGTTCCCAACAAGCTAGATGAAGTACGGCTTTCACACACACTTATCCCTCAGAAATGAGCATGTGGAGAGAAGATCATTCTTCTAGCAGAAAGGGAACGGTTTGCAAGAGAAATTTTACTCTGGATTCTCAGTCTGTTTCCTACTGCCGGTATGATGTTCCTGGACTTTTCACTGTAAAAATGTGCTGGAGCTAGTACCTCCCCTTATATATGTATGGATTGTACTTTGCAACTGAAAAGGAACTTTGTGTTCCCAACAAGCTAGGTGAAGGAAGGCTTTCACACACAATTATCTCTCAGAACTGAGCATGTGGATAGACGTTCATTCATCTAGCACAAAGTTAACGGGGTGCATGAGAAACTTTTACTCTGGTTTCTCAGTGTGTTTCCTAGTGCCGGTTTCAAGTTCCTGCAGTTTTCACTGTAAAACCGAGTTGGAGCTAGTACCACCCCATATATATGTATGGAATGTAGTTGGCAACTGAAAAGGAACTTCGTGTTCCCAACAAACCAGGTGAAGGACGGCTTTCACACACAATTATCTCTCAGAACTGAGCATGATTAGAGACGCTCATTCATCTAGCACAAAGTTAACGGGTTGCAGGAGAAACTTTTACTCTGGTTTTCAGTCTGTTTCCTAGTGCCGGTTTCAAGTTCCTGCAGTTTTCCCTGTAAAACCGAGTTGGAGCTAGTACCTCCTCATATATATGTATGGAGTGTAGATTGCAACTGAAAAGGATCTTTGTGTTCCCAACAAGCTAAGTGAAGGACGGATTTCACACAAACATATCTCTAAATCTCAGAATGTGGAGAGACGTTCGTTCATCTAGCACAAAGGGAACGGGTTGCAGGAGAAACTTTACTCTGGTTTCTTTGTCTGTATGCTTGTGCCGGTGTGAAGTTCCTGCAGTTTTCACTATAAAACCGAGTTGGAGCTAGTACCTACCCATATATTTTATGGAGTGTAGTTTGCAACAGGAAAGGAACTTTGTGTTCCAATATAGCTATGTGAACAATGGCTTTCACACACACTTATCTCTCTGAACTGAGCATGTGGAGAGACGTTCGGTCATCTAGCACAAAAGGAACGTGATGCAGGAGCAAATTTTATTCTGGTTTCTCAGTCTGTTTCCTAGGGACGTATTGAAGTTCCTGCAGTTTTCACTGTAAAACCGACTTGGAGCTTGTACCTCCCCATATATATGTATGCAGTGTAGTTTGCCACTGAAAAGGAACTTTGTTTTCCCAACAAGATAGGTGAAGGACGGCTTTCACACACACTTATCTCTCAGAACTGAGCATGAGGAGAGACGTTCGTTCATCTAGCACAAATGGAACGGGTTGCAGGAGACACATTTACTCTCGTTTCTCAGTCTGTTTCCTAATGCCTATTTGAAGTTCCTGCAGTTTTCACTGTAAAACCGAGTTGGAGCTAATACCTGACCATATATATGTATGGAATTTTGTTTTTAACATAAAGTAAATTTGTGTACCCTAGAAGCTAGGTGAAGGACGGCTTTCACACACACTTATCTCTCAGAACTGAGCATGTGGTGAGACATTCGTTCATTTAGAAAAAAGGGTACGGGTTGCAGGAGAAACATTTACTCTGGTTTCTCAGTCTGTTTCCTACTGCCGGTTTGAATTTCCTGCAGTTTTCACTGTAAAACCGAGTTGGAGTAGTACCTCCCCTTATATATATATGGATTGTAGTTTTCAACTGGAAAGGAACTTTGTGTTCCCAACAAGCTAGGTGAAGGGCGCCTTACACACACATATCTCTCAGAACTCAGCATGTGGAGAGACGTTTGTTCATGTAGCACAAATGGAACTGTTTGCAGGAGATAATTTTACTCTGTTTTCTCACTCTGTTTCCTACTGCCTATTTGAATTTCCTGCCGTTTTCACTGTAAAACCGAGTTGGAGCTAGAACCTCCTCATATATATGTACGGAGTGTAGTTTGCAACTGAAAAGGAACTTTGTTTTCCCAAAAAATTAGGTGAAGGGCGGCTTTCACACACACTTATCCCTCAGAACTTATCACGTGGAGAGACGTTCGTTCATCTAGCACAAAGGGAACGGTTTGCAGGAAATACTATTACACTGATTTCTCAGTCTGTTTCCTACTGCCTGTTTGAAGTTCCTGCAGTTTTCTCTGTAAAAGAGAGTTGGAGCTTGTACCTGCCCATATGAATATATGGAGTGTAGTTTGCAAGTGAAAAGGAACTTTGTTTTCCCAACAAGTTAGGTGAAGGACGGCTTTCACACACACTTATCTCTCAGAACTGAGCATGTGGAGAGACGTTCGTTCATGTAGCACAAATGGAACTAGTTGCAGGAGATTCTTTTACTCTGGTTTCTCACTCTATTTCCTACTGCCTATTTGAAGTTCCTGCAGTTTTCTCTGTAAAACAGAGTGTGGATCTCGTACCTCCCCATATAGATATATGGACTTTAGTTTGCAAGTGAAAATGAACTTTGTGTTCCCAACAAGCTAGGTGAAGCATGACTTCCACACACACTTATCTCTCAGAACTGAGCATGTGGAGAGACGATCGTTCATCTAGAAAAAATGGAACGTGTTGCAGGAGAAACTTTTACTCTGGTTTCTCAGTCTGTTTCCTAGTGCCAGTATGAAGTTCCTGGAGTTTTCCCTGTAAAACCGATTTGGAGCTAGTACCTCCCCATATATATGTATGGATTGTAGTTTGCAACAGGAAAGGAACTTTGTGTTCCCAACAAGCTACGTGAAGGATGGATTTAACACACAATTATCCCTCAAAACTGAGCATGTGGAGAGACGTTCATTCATCTAGCACAAAGTTAACGGGTTCAGGAGAAACTTTTACTCTGGTTCTCAGTCTGTTTCCTAGTGTCGGTTTCAAGTTCCTGCATTTTTCCCTGTAAAACCGAGTTGGAGCTAGTACCTCCTCATATATATGTATGTAGTGTAGATTGCAACTGAAAAGGATCTCTGTGTTCCCAACCAGCTAGGTGAAGGACGGATTTCATGCAAACATATCTCTAAAGCTGAGCATGTGGAGAGACGTTCGTTCATCTAGCACAAAGGGAATGGGTTGCAGGAGAAACTTTACTCTGGTTTCTAAGTCTGTATGCTTATGCCGGTGTGAAGTTCCTGCAGTTTTCAATGTAAAACCGAGTTGGAGTTAGTACCTCCCCATATATTTTATGGAGAGTAGTTTGGAACATGAAAGGAACTTTGTGTTCCCAACAAGCTAGGTGAAGGATGGCTTTCACACACAAATATCTTTCTGAACTGAGCATGTGGAGAGACGTTCAGTCATCTAGCACAAAAGGAACGGGTTGCAGGAGAAAATTTTTTTCTGGTTTCTCAGTCTGTTTCCTAGGGCCGGTTTGAATTTCCTGCAGTTTTCACAGTAAAACCGAGTGTGGAGCTCGTACCTCAACATATATATATATGGAGTTTAGTTTGCAAATGAAAAGGGACTTTGAGTTCCCAGCAAGCTAGGTGAAGGACGGCTTTCACACCCACATTTCTCTCAGAACTGAAAATGTGGAGAGACGTTCGTTCATCTAGCACAAAAGGAATGGCTTGCAGGAGAATCTTTTACTGTGGTTTCTAAGTCTGTTTCCTAGTGCCGGATTGAAGTTCCTGCAGTTTTCACAGTAAAAACGAGTTGGAGCTTGTACCTCCCCATATATATGTATGCAGTGTAGTTTCCCACTGAAAAGGAACTTTGTATTTCAAACAAGCTAGGTGAAGGACTGCTTCACACTCACTTATCTCTCAGAACTGAGCATGAGGTGAGACGTTCGTTCATCTAGCACAAATGGAACGGGTTGCAGACCTGTAATTACTCTGGATTCTCAGTCTGTTTCCTACTGCCTATTTGAAGTTCCTGCAGTTTTCACTGTAAAACCGAGTTGGAGCTAATACCTCCCCATATATATGTATGGAGTGTTGTTTGTAACATAAAGGAAATTTGTGTTCCCAAGAAGCTAGGTGTAGGACGGCTTTCACACACACTTATCTCTCAGAACTGGGCATGTGGTGAGACATTCGTTCATCAAGCACAAAGGGAACGGGTTGCAGGAGAAACTGTTACTCTGGTTTCTCAGTCTGTTTCCTAGTGCCGGTATGATGTTCTTGCAGTTTTCACTGTAAAACTGAGTTGGAGCTAGTACTTCCCCATATATATGTATGGAGTGTAGTTTGCAACTGAAAAGGAACTTTGTGTTCCCAAAAAGCTAAGTGAATACTGCTTTCACACACACTAATCTATCAGAACAGAGCATGTGGAGAGACGTTCGTTCATCTAGCACAAATGGAAAGATTTGCTGGAGAAACTTTTACTCTGGTTTCACAGTCTGTTTCCTAGTGCCGGTTTGAATTTCCTGCAGTTTTCACTGTAAAACCGAGTTGGAGCTAGTACTTCCCCATATATATATATGGATTGTAGTTTGCAAATGAAAAGGAACTTTGTGATCCAAACAAGTTAGGTGAAGTTCGGCTTTCACACACACTTATCCCTCAGAACTGAGCATGTGGAGAGATGTTCGTTCATCTAGCACAAATGGAACAGTTTGCAGGAAACACTATTACTCTGGTTTCTCAGTCTGTTTCCTACTGCCTGTTTGAAGTTCCTGCAGTTTTCTCTGTAAAAGAGTGTTGGAGTTTGTACCTGCCCATATGCATGTTTGGAGTGCAGTTTGCAACTGAAAAGGAACTTTATGTTCCCAAAAAGCTAGGTGAAGGGCGGCTTTCACACACACTTATCCCTCAGAAGTTAGCATGTGGAGAGACGTTCGTTAATCTAGCACAAAGAGAACGGGTTGCAGGAGAAAATTTTACTCTGGTTTCTCAGGCTGTTTCCTATTGCCGGTATGAAGTTCCTGAAATTTTCACTGTAAAACCGAGCTGGTGCTACTACCTCCCCATATATATGTATGCAGTGTATTTTGCAACTGATAAGGAACTTTGTGTTCCCAACAAGCTAGATGAAGTACGGCTTTCACACACACTTATCCCTCAGAAATGAGCATGTGGAGAGAAGATCATTCTTCTAGCAGAAAGGGAACGGTTTGCAAGAGAAATTTTACTCTGGATTCTCAGTCTGTTTCCTAATGCCGGTATGATGTTCCTGGACTTTTCACTGTAAAAATGTGCTGGAGCTAGTACCTCCCCTTATATATGTATGGATTGTACTTTGCAACTGAAAAGGAACTTTGTGTTCCCAACAAGCTAGGTGAAGGAAGGCTTTCACACACAATTATCTCTCAGAACTGAGCATGTGGATAGACGTTCATTCATCTAGCACAAAGTTAACGGGGTGCATGAGAAACTTTTACTCTGGTTTCTCAGTGTGTTTCCTAGTGCCGGTTTCAAGTTCCTGCAGTTTTCACTGTAAAACCGAGTTGGAGCTAGTACCACCCCATATATATGTATGGAATGTAGTTGGCAACTGAAAAGGAACTTCGTGTTCCCAACAAACCAGGTGAAGGACGGCTTTCACACACAATTATCTCTCAGAACTGAGCATGAGGAGAGACGCTCATTCATCTAGCACAAAGTTAACGGGTTGCAGGAGAAACTTTTACTCTGGTTTTTCAGTCTGTTTCCTAGTGCCGGTTTCAAGTTCCTGCAGTTTTCCCTGTAAAACCGAGTTGGAGCTAGTACCTCCTCATATATATGTATGGAGTGTAGATTGCAACTGAAAAGGATCTTTGTGTTCCCAACAAGCTAAGTGAAGGACGGATTTCACACAAACATATCTCTAAATCTCAGAATGTGGAGAGACGTTCGTTCATCTAGCACAAAGGGAACGGGTTGCAGGAGAAACTTTACTCTGGTTTCTTTGTCTGTATGCTTGTGCCGGTGTGAAGTTCCTGCAGTTTTCACTATAAAACCGTGTTGGAGCTAGTACCTACCCATATATTTTATGGAGTGTAGTTTGCAACAGGAAAGGAACTTTGTGTTCCAATATAGCTATGTGAACAATGGCATTCACACACACTTATCTCTCTGAACTGAGCATGTGGAGAGACGTTCGGTCATCTAGCACAAAAGGAACGTGATGCAGGAGCAAATTTTATTCTGGTTTCTCAGTCTGTTTCCTAGAGACGTATTGAAGTTCCTGCAGTTTTCACTGTAAAACCGACTTGGAGCTTGTACCTCCCCATATATATGTATGCAGTGTAGTTTGCCACTGAAAAGGAACTTTGTTTTCCCAACAAGATAGGTGAAGGACGGCTTTCACACACACTTATCTCTCAGAACTGAGCATGAGGAGAGACGTTCGTTCATCTAGCACAAATGGAACGGGTTGCAGGAGACACATTTACTCTCGTTTCTCAGTCTGTTTCCTAATGCCTATTTGAAGTTCCTGCAGTTTTCACTGTAAAACCGAGTTGGAGCTAATACCTGACCATATATATGTATGGAATGTTGTTTTTAACATAAAGTAAATTTGTGTACCCAAGAAGCTAGGTGAAGGACGGCTTTCACACACACTTTTCTCTCAGAACTGAGCATGTGGTGAGACATTCGTTCATTTAGAACAAAGGGTACGGGTTGCAGGAGAAACATTTACTCTGGTTTCTCAGTCTGTTTCCTAGTGCCGGTTTGAATTTCCTGCAGTTTTCACTGTAAAACCGAGTTGGAGTAGTACCTCCCCTTATATATATATGGATTGTAGTTTTCAACTGGAAAGGAACTTTGTGTTCCCAACAAGCTAGGTGAAGGGCGCCTTACACACACATATCTCTCAGAACTCAGCATGTGGAGAGACGTTTGTTCATGTAGCACAAATGGAACTGTTTGCAGGAGATAATTTTACTCTGTTTTCTCACTCTGTTTCCTACTGCCTATTTGAATTTCCTGCCGTTTTCACTGTAAAACCGAGTTGGAGCTAGAACCTCCTCATATATATGTACGGAATGTAGTTTGCAACTGAAAAGGAACTTTGTTTTCCCAAAAAATTAGGTGAAGGGCGGCTTTCACACACACTTATCCCTCAGAACTTATCACGTGGAGAGACGTTCGTTCATCTAGCACAAAGGGAACGGTTTGCAGGAAATACTATAACACTGATTTCTCAGTCTGTTTCCTACTGCCTGTTTGAAGTTCCTGCAGTTTTCTCTGTAAAAGAGAGTTGGAGCTTGTACCTGCCCATATGAATATATGGAGTGTAGTTTGCAAGTGAAAAGGAACTTTGTTTTCCCAACAAGTTAGGTGAAGGACGGCTTTCACACACACTTATCTCTCAGAACTGAGCATGTGGAGTGACGTTCGTTCATGTAGCACAAATGGAACTAGTTGCAGGAGATTCTTTTACTCTGGTTTCTCACTCTATTTCCTACTGCCTATTTGAAGTTCCTGCAGTTTTCTCTGTAAAACAGAGTGTGGATCTCGTACCTCCCCATATAGATATATGGACTTTAGTTTGCAATTGAAAATGAACTTTGTGTTCCCAACAAGCTAGGTGAAGCGTGACTTCCACACACACTTATCTCTCAGAACTGAGCATGTGGAGAGACGATCGTTCATCTAGAAAAAATGGAACGTGTTGCAGGAGAAACTTTTACTCTGGTTTCTCAGTCTGTTTCCTAGTGCCAGTATGAAGTTCCTGGAGTTTTCCCTGTAAAACCGAGTTGGAGCTAGTACCTCCCCATATATATGTATGGATTGTAGTTTGCAACAGGAAAGGAACTTTGTGTTCCCAAAAAGCTACGTGAAGGATGGATTTAACACACAATTATCCCTCAAAACTCAGCATGTGGAGAGACGTTCATTCATCTAGCACAAAGTTAACGGGTTCAGGAGAAACTTTTACTCTGGTTCTCAGTCTGTTTCCTAGTGTCGGTTTCAAGTTCCTGCATTTTTCCCTGTAAAACCGAGTTGGAGCTAGTTCCTCCTCATATATATGTATGTAGTGTAGATTGCAACTGAAAAGGTTCTCTGTGTTCCCAACCAGGTAGGTGAAGGACGGATTTCATACAAACATATCTCTAAAGCTGAGCATGTGGAGAGACGTTCGTTCATCTAGCACAAAGGGAATGGGTTGCAGGAGAAACTTTACTCTGGTTTCTAAGTCTGTATGCTTATGCCGGTGTGAAGTTCCTGCAGTTTTCAATGTAAAACCGAGTTGGAGTTAGTACCTCCCCATATATTTTATGGAGAGTAGTTTGGAACATGAAAGGAACTTTGTGTTCCCAACAAGCTAGGTGAAGGATGGCTTTCACACACAAATATCTTTCTGAACTGAGCATGTGGAGAGACGTTCAGTCATCTAGCACAAAAGGAACGGGTTGCAGGAGAAAATTTTTTTCTGGTTTCTCAGTCTGTTTCCTAGGGCCGGTTTGAATTTCCTGCAGTTTTCACAGTAAAACCGAGTGTGGAGCTCGTACCTCAACATATATATATATGGAGTTTAGTTTGCAAATGAAAAGGGACTTTGAGTTCCCAGCAAGCTAGGTGAAGGACGGCTTTCACACCCACATTTCTCTCAGAACTGAAAATGTGGAGAGACGTTCGTTCATCTAGCACAAAAGGAATGGCTTGCAGGAGAATCTTTTACTGTGGTTTCTAAGTCTGTTTCCTAGTGCCGGATTGAAGTTCCTGCAGTTTTCACAGTAAAAACGAGTTGGAGCTTGTACCTCCCCATATATATGTATGCAGTGTAGTTTCCCACTGAAAAGGAACTTTGTATTTCAAACAAGCTAGGTGAAGGACTGCTTCACACTCACTTATCTCTCAGAACTGAGCATGAGGTGAGACGTTCGTTCATCTAGCACAAATGGAACGGGTTGCAGACCTGTAATTACTCTGGATTCTCAGTCTGTTTCCTAATGCCTATTTGAAGTTCCTGCAGTTTTCACTGTAAAACCGAGTTGGAGCTAATAACTCCCCATATATATGTATGGAGTGTTGTTTGTAACATAAAGGAAATTTGTGTTCCCAAGAAGCTAGGTGTAGGATGGCTTTCACACACACTTATCTCTCAGAACTGGGCATGTGGTGAGACATTCGTTCATCTAGCACAAAGTTAACGGGTTCAGGAGAAACTTTTACTCTGGTTCTCAGTCTGTTTCCTAGTGTCGGTTTCAAGTTCCTGCATTTTTCCCTGTAAAACCGAGTTGGAGCTAGTACCTCCTCATATATATGTATGTAGTGTAGATTGCAACTGAAAAGGATCTCTGTGTTCCCAACCAGCTAGGTGAAGGGCGGATTTCATACAAACATATATCTAAATCTGAGCATGTGGAGAGACGTTCGTTCATCTAGCACAAAGGGAATGGGTTGCAGGAGAAACTTTACTCTGGTTTCTAAGTCTGTATGCTTATGCCGGTGTGAAGTTCCTGCAGTTTTCAATGTAAAACCGAGTTGGAGTTAGTACCTCCCCATATATTTTATGGAGAGTAGTTTGGAACATGAAAGGAACTTTGTGTTCCCAACAAGCTAGGTGAAGGATGGCTTTCACACACAAATATTTTTCTGAACTGAGCATGTGGAGAGACGTTCAGTCATCTAGCACAAAAGGAACGGTTTGCAGGAGAAAATTTTTTTCTGGTTTCTCAGTCTGTTTCCTAGGGCCGGTTTGAATTTCCTGCAGTTTTCACAGTAAAACCAAGTGTGGAGCTCGTACCTCAACATATATATATATGGAGTTTAGTTTGCAAATGAAAAGGGACTTTGAGTTCCCAGCAAGCTAGGTGAAGGACGGCTTTCACACCCACATTTCTCTCAGAACTGAAAATGTGGAGAGATGTTCGTTCATCTAGCACAAAAGGAATGGTTTGCAGGAGAATCTTTTACTGTGGTTTCTAAGTCTGTTTCCTAGTGCCGGATTGAAGTTCCTGCAGTTATCACAGTAAAAACGTGTTGGAGCTTGTACCTCCCCATTTATATGTATGCAGTGTAGTTTCCCACTGAAAAGGAACTTTGTATTTCAAACAAGCTAGGTGAAGGACTGCTTCACACTCACTTATCTCTCAGAACTGAGCATGAGGTGAGACGTTCGTTCATCTAGCACAAATGGAACGGGTTGCAGACCTGTAATTACTCTGGATTCTCAGTCTGTTTCCTACTGCCTATTTGAAGTTCCTGCAGTTTTCACTGTAAAACCGAGTTGGAGCTAATACCTCCCCATATATATGTATGGAGTGTTGTTTGTAACATAAAGGAAATTTGTGTTCCCAAGAAGCTAGGTGTAGGACGGCTTTCACACACACTTATCTCTCAGAACTGGGCATGTGGTGAGACATTCGTTCATCTAGCACAATGGGAACGGGTTGCAGGAGAAACTGTTACTCTGGTTTCTCAGTCTGTTTCCTAGTGCCGGTATGATGTTCTTGCAGTTTTCACTGTAAAACTGAGTTGGAGCTACTACTTCCCCATATATATGTATGGAGTGTAGTTTGCAACTGAAAAGGAACTTTGTGTTCCCAAAAAGCTAAGTGAATATTGCTTTCACACACACTAATCTATCAGAACAGAGCATGTGGAGAGACGTTCGTTCATCTAGCACAAATGGAAAGATTTGCTGGAGAAACTTTTACTCTGGTTCGTCAGTCTGTTTCCTAGTGCCGGTTTGAATTTCCTGCAGTTTTCACTGTAGAACCGAGTTGGAGCTAGTACCTCTCCATATATATATATGGATTGTAGTTTGCAAATGAAAAGGAACTTTGTGAACCAAACAAGCTAGGTGAAGTTCGGCTTTCACACACACTATTCACTCAGAACTGAGCATGTGGAGAGACGTTCGTTCATCTAGAAAAAATGGAACGTGTTGCAGGAGAAACTTTTACTCTGGTTTCTCAGTCTGTTTCCTAGAGCCAGTATGAAGTTCCTGGAGTTTTCACTGTAAAACCGAGTTGGAGCTATTACGTCCCCATATATATGTATGGATTGTAGTTTGCAACAGGAAAGAAACTTTGTGTTCCAAACAAGCTACGTGAAGGATGGATTTCACACACACTTATATCTCAGAACTGAGCAAGTGGAGAGACGTTCGTTCATCTAGCACAAAGTTAACGTGTTGCAGGAGAAACTTTTACTCTGGTTTCTCAGTCTGTTTCCTAGTGCCGGTTTCAAGTTCCTGAATTTTTCACTGTAAAACCGAGTTGGAGCTAGTACCACCCCATATATATTTAAGGAATGTAGTTTGCAACTGAAAAGAATCTTTATGTTCCCAACAAACCAGGTGAAGGTCGGCTATCACACACAATTATCCCTCAAAACTGAGCATGTGGAGAGACGTTCATTCATCTAGCACACAGTTAACGGGTTCAGGAGAAAAATTTACTCTGGTTCTCAGTCTGTTTCCTAGTGTCGGTTTCAAGTTCCTGCATTTTTCCCTGTAAAACCGAGTTGGAGCTAGTACCTCCCCATATATATATATGGATTGTAGTTTGCAAATGAAAAGGAACTTTGTGTTCCCAAAAAGCTAAGTGAATACTGCTTTCACACACACTAATCTATCAGAACAGAGCATGTGGAGAGACGTTCGTTCATCTAGCACAAATGGAAAGATTTGCTGGAGAAACTTTTACTCTGGTTCGTCAGTCTGTTTCCTAGTGCCGGTTTGAATTTCCTGCAGTTTCACTGTAAAACCGAGTTGGAGCTAGTACCTCCCCATATATATATATGGATTGTAGTTTGCACATGAAAAGGAACTTTGTGATCCAAACAATCTAGGTGAAGGTCGGCTTTCACACACACTTTTCACTCAGAACTGAGCATGTGGAGAGACGTTCGTTCATCTAGCACAAATGGAACGGTTTGCAGGAAACACTATTACTCTGGTTTCTCAGTCTGTTTCCTACTGCCTGTTTGAAGTTCCTGCAGTTTTCTCTGTAAAAGAGTGTTGAAGTTTGTACCTGCCCATATGTATGTATGGAGTGTAGTTTTCAAGTGTAAAGGATCTTTGTGTTCCCAACAAGCTACGTGAAGGACGGCTTTCACACACACTTATCTCTCAGAACTGAGCATGTAGAGAGACGTTCATTCATCTAGCACAAAGTTAAAGGGTTGCAGGAGAAACTTTTACTCTGGTTTCTCAGTGTGTTTCCTAGTGCCGGTTTCAAGTTCCTGCAGTTTTCCCTGTATAAACGAGTTGGAGCTAGTACCACCCCATACATATGTATGGAATGTAGTTTGCAACTGAAAAGGAACTTTGTGTTCCCAACAAACCAGGTGAAGGACGGCTTTCACACACAATTAACTCTCAGAACTGAGCATGAGGAGAGACGCTCATTCATCTAGCACAAATTTAACGGGTTGCAGGAGAAACTTTTACTCTGGTTTCTCAGTCTGTTTCCTAGTGCCGGTTTGAAGTTCCTGCAGTTTTCCCTGTAAAACCGAGTTGGAGCTAATACCTCCTCATATATATGTAAGGAGTGTAGATTGCAACTGAAAAGGATCTTTGTGTTCCCAACAAGCTAAGTGAAGGACGGATTTCACACAAACATATCTCTAAATCTGAGAATGTATACAGACGTTCGTTCATCTAGCACAAAGGGAACGGGTTGCAGGAGATACTTTACTCTGGTTTCTTAGTCTGTATGCTTGTGCCGGAGTGAAGTTCTTGCAGTTTACACTAGAAAACCGAGTTGGAGCTAGTACCTCCCCATATATTTTATGGAGTGTAGTTTGCAACAAGAAAGGAACTTTGTGTTCCAATCAAGCTAAGTGAAGAATGGATTTCACACACACTTATCTCTCTGAACTGAGCATGTGGAGAGAAGTTCGGTCATCTAGCACAAAAGAAACGGGATGCAGGAGCAAATTTTATTCTGGTTTCTCAGTCTGTTTCCTAGGGCCGTATTGAAGTTCCTGCAGTTTTCACTGTAAAACCGACTTGGAGCTGGTACCTCCCCATATATATGTATGCAGTTTAGTTTGCCACTGAAAAGGAACTTTGTTTTCCCAACAAGCTACGTGAAGGACGGCTTTCACACACACTTATCTCTCAGAACTGAGCATGAGGAGAGACTTTCGTTCATCTAGCACAAATGGAACGTGTTGAATGAGACATATTTACTCTCGTTTCTCAGTCTGTTTCCTAATGCCTATTTGATGTTCCTGCAGTTTTCACTGTAAAACCGTGTTGGAGCTAATACCTCCCCATATATATGTAAGGAATGTTGTTTTTAACATAAAGAAATTTTGTGTTCCCAAGAAGCTATGTGAAGGACGGCTTTCACACACACTTATCTCTCAGAACTGAGCATGTGGAGATACGTACTTTCATCGAAGACAAAGAAACGGTTTGCAGGAGAAAATTTTATTCTGGTTTCTCAGTCTGTTTCCTAGGGCCGGTTTGAAGGTCCTGCAGTTATCACAGTAAAACCGAGTGTGGAGCTCGTACCACCCCATATATATATACGGAGTGTAGTTTGCAAGTGAAAAGGAACTTTGTGTTCCCAACAAGCTAGGTGAAGGACGGCTTTCACTCACACTTATCTCTCAGAACTTAGCATGTGGAGAGACGTTCGTCCATCTAGCACAAATGGAACGGGTTGCAGGAGAAACATTTACTCTGGTTTCTCAGTCTGTTTCCTAGTGCCGGTTTGAAGTTCCTGGAGTTTTCACTGTAAAACCGAGTTGGAGCTAGTAACTCCCCATATATATATATGGATTGTAGTTTTCAACTGAAAAGGAACTTTGTGTTCCCAACAAGCTAGGTGAAGGGCGGCTTTCACACACACTTATCTCTCAGAACTCAGCATGTGGAGAGACGTTTGTTCATGTAGCAAAAATGGAACTGTTTGCAGGAGATACTTTTACTCTGTTTTCTCACTCTGTTTCCTACTGCCTATTTGAAGTTCCTGCTGTATTCACTGTAAAATCGAGTTTGAGCTAGAACCTCCTCATATATATGTATGGAGTGTAGTTTGCAACTGAAAAGGAACTTTGTTTTCCCAACAAGTTTGGTGAAGGGCGGCTTTCACACACACTTATCCCTCAGAACATATCATGTTTAGAGACGTTCGTTCATCTAGCAAAAAGGGAACGGTTTGCAGGAAATACTATTACACTGGTTTCTCAGTCTGTTTCCTACTGCCTGTTTGAAATTCCTGCAGTTTTCTCTGTAAAAGAGATTTGGAGCTTGTACCTGCCCATATGAATGTATGGAGTGTAGTTTGCAAGTGAAAAGGAACTTTGTTTTCCCAACAAGTTAGGTGAAGGACGGCTTTCACACACACTTATCTCTCAGAACTGAGCATGTGGAGAGACGTTCGTTCATGTAGCACAAATGGAACTAGTTGCAGGAGATACTTTTACTCTGGTTTCTCACTCTATTTCCTACTGCCTATTTTAAGTTCCTGCCGTTTTCACTGTAAAACCGAGTGTGGATCTCGTACCTCCCCGTATAGATATATGGACTTTAGTTTGCAACTGAAAAGGAAATTTGTGTTCCCAACAATCTAGGTGAAGCATGGCTTCCACACACACTTATCTCTCAGAACTGAGCATGTGGAGAGACGATCGTTCATCTAGAAAAAATGGAATGTGTTGCAGGAGAAACTTTAATCTGGTTTCTCAGACTGTTTCCTAGTGCCAGTATGAAGTTCCTGCAGTTTTCACTGTAAAACCGTGTTGGAGCTAGTACCTCCCCATATATATGTATGGATTGTAGTTTGCAACAGGAAAGGAACTTTGTGTTCCAAACAAGCTACGTGAAGGATGGATTTATCACACACTTATATCTCAGAACTGAGCAAGTGGAGAAACGTTCGTTCATCTAGCACAAAGGAAACGGTTTGCAGGAGAAACTTTTATTCTGGTTTCTCAGTCTGTTTCCTAGTGCCGGTTTAAAGTTCCTGCAGGTTTCACAGTAAAACCGAGTGTGGAGTTCGTACCTCCCCATGTATATATATGGAGTGTAGTTTGCAACTGAAAAGGAACTTTGTGTTCCCAACAAGCTAGGTGAAGGACGGCTTTCATACACACTTATCTATCAGAACTGAGCATGTGGAGATACGTTCTTTCATCTAAGATAAAGTAACGGTTTGCAGGAGAAACTTTTATTCTGTTTTCTCAGTCTGTTTCCTAGGGCCGGTTTGAAGTTCCTGCAGTTTTCACAGTAAAACCGAGTGTGGAGCTCGTACCACCCCATATATATATATGGACTGTAGTTTGCAACTGAATAGGAACTTTGTGTTCCCATCAAGCTAGGTGAAGGACGGCTACCACACACACTTATCTCTCAAAACTGAGCATGTGGAGAGACGATCGTTCATCTAGAACAAATGCAACGTGTTGCAGGAGAAACTTTTACTCTGGTTTCTCAGTCTGTTTCCTAGTGCCGGTATGAAGTTCCTGGAATTTTCACTGTATAACCGAGCTGGAGCTAGTACCTAACAATATATATGTATGGATTGTAGTTTGCAACAGGAAAGGAACTTTGTGTTCCCAACAAGCAAGTTGAAGGACGGCTTTCACACACATTTATCTCTCAGAACTGTGCAGGTGGACAGACGTTCGTTCATCTAGCACAAATGGAACCGTTTGCAGGAGAAATTTTTACTCTGGTTTCTCAGTATTTTTCCTAGTGCCGGTTTCAAGTTCCTGCAGTTTTCACTGTAAAAACTAGTTGGAGCTTGTAAAACCCCATATGTATGTATGGAATGTAGTTTGCAACTGAAAAGGAACTTTGTGTTCCCAACAAACCAGGTGAAGGACGGCTTTCACACACAAATATCTCTGAGAACTGAGCATGTGGATAGACGTTCATTCATCTAGCACAAATTTAACGGGTTGCAGGAGAAACTTTTACTGTGTTTTCTCAGTCTGTTTCCTATTGCCGGTTTCAATTTCCTGCACTTTTCCCTGTAAAACCGAGTTGGAGCTAGTACCTCCTCATATAAATGAATGGAGTGTAGATTCCAACTGAAAAGGATCTTTGTGTTCCCATCAAGCTAGCTGAAGGACGGATTTCACACAAACATATCTCTATAACTGAGCATGTGGAGAGACGTTCGTTCATCTAGCACAAAGGGATCGGGTTGCAGGAGGAACTTTACTCTGGTTTCTCAGTCTGTATGCTTGTGCCGGTGTGAAGTTCCTGCAGTTTTCAATGTAAAACCGAGTTGGAACTAGTACCACCCCATGTACTTTTATGGAGTGCAGTTTGCAACTTAAAAGTAACTTTGAGTTCCCAAAAAGCTAGGTGAAGGACGGCTTTCACACACACATATCTCTCAGAACTGAGCATGTGGGGAGACGATCTTTCATCTAGCAAAAATGGAACGGGATGCAGGAGAATCTTTTACTGTTGTTTCTCAGTCTGTTTCCTATTGCCGGATTGAAGTTCCTGCAGTATTCACTGTAAAACCGAGTTGGAGCTAGTACCTACCCATATATATGTTTGCAGTGTTGTTTGCCACTGAAAAGGAACTTTGTTTTCCCAAAAAGCTAGGTGAAGGGTGGCTTTCACACACACTTATCTCTCAGAACTGAGCATGAGGAGAGAAGTTCGTTCATCTAGCACAAATGGAACATGTTGCAGTAGATACATTTACTCTGGTTTCTCAGTCTGTTTCCTACTGCCTATGTGAAGTTCCTGCAGTTTTCACTGTAAAACCGAGTTGGAGCTAGTACCTCTCCATATATATGTATGGATTGTATTTTGTAACATAAAGGATATTTGTGTTCCCAAGAAGCTAGTTGAAGGACGGCTTTAACACACACTTATCGCTCAGAATTGAGCATGTGGTGAGACATTCGTTCATCTAGCACAAAGGGAAAGGGTTGCAGGAGAAACTTTTACTCTGGTTTCTCAGTCTGTTTCCTAGTGCCGGTTTGATGTTCATGCAGTTTTCACTGTAAAACTGAGTTGGAGCTAGTACTTCACCATATATGTATGGAGTGTAGTTTGCAACTGAATAGGAACTTTGTGTACCCAACAAGCTAGGTGAAGGATGGCTTTCACACACACTTATCTCTCAGAGCTGAGCATGTGGAGAGACGTTCGTTCATGTAGCAAAATTGGAACTGGTTGCAGGAGATACTTTTACTCTGGTTTCTCATTCTGTTTCCTACTGCCTATTTGAAATTCCTGCCGTTTTCACTGTAAAAACGAGTTGGAGATTGTACCTCCTCTTATATATGTATGGAGTGTAGTTTGCAACTGAAAAAGAACTTTGTGTTCGTAAACAAGCTAGGTGAAGGACGGCTTTCACACACACTTATCCCTCAGAACTTAGCATGTGGAGAGACGTTCGTTCATCTATCACAAAGGGAACGGGTTGCAGAAGATACTTTTATTCTGAATTCTCAGTCTGTTTCTTACTGCCTGTTTAAAGTTCTTGCAGTTTTCTCTGTAAAATATAGTTGGTGCTTGTACCAGCCCTTATGTATGTATGGAGTCTAGTTGGCAAACTAAAAGGAACTTTGTGTTCCCAACAAGAAGTTGAAGGTCGGCTTTCACACACACTTATCTCTCAGAACTGAGCATGTGGAGAGACGTTCGTTCACCTAGCACAAATGAACGGGTTGCAGGTGAAATTTTTACTCTGGTTTCTCAGTCTCTTTCCTACTCCCTGTTTTAAGTTCTTGCAGTTTTCACTTTAAAAACGAGTTGGAGCTTGTACCTCCCCATATGTATGTATGGAGTGTAGTTTACAACTGAAAAGGAACTTTGTGTTCCCAACAACCTAGGTGAAGGACGGATTTCACACAAACATATCTCTAAAACTGAGCATGTGGAGAGACGTTCTTTCATCTAGCACAAAGGGAACGGGTTGCAGGAGAAAATTTACTCTGGTTTCTCAGTCTGTATGCTTGTGCCGGTGTGAATTTCCTGCAGTTTTCAATTTAAAACCGAGTTGGATCTAGTACCACCCCATATATTTTTATGGAGTGTAGCTTGAACAGGAAAGGAACTTTGTGCTCCCAACAAACTAGGTGAAGAATGGCTTTCACACACATTTATCTCTCTGAACTGAGCATGTGGAGAGACGTTCGTTCATCTAGCAAAAAAGGAATGTGTTGCAGGAGAAAATTTTACTCTTGTTTCTCAGTCTGTTTCCTAGTTCCGGGTTGATGTTCTTGCAGTTTTCACTGTAAAACTGAGTTGGAGCTAGTACTTCCCCATATATAGGTATGGAGTGTATTTTGCAACCTGAAAGGAACTTTTTGTTCCCAACAAGTTAGGTGAATGACAGCTTTCACACAAACTTATCTCTCAGAACTGAGCATGTGGAGAGACGTTGGTTCATCTAACACAAAGGGAATGGTTTGCAGGAGATACATTTACTCTGGGTTCTCAGTATGTTTCCTAGGGCCGGTTTGAAGTTCCTGCAGTTTTCAGAGTAAAACCGAGTGTGGAGCTCGTACCTCCCCATATATATATATAGACTGTAGTTTGCAACTGAAAAGGAACTTTGTGTTCCCAACAAGCTAGGTGAAGGACGGCTTCCACACACACATATCTCTCAAATCTGAGCATGTGGAGAGACGATCGTTCATCTAGAACAAATGCAAAGTGTTGCAGGAGAAACTTTTACTCTGGTTTCTCAGTCTGTTTCCTAGTGCCGGTGTGAAGTTCCTGGAATTTTCACTGTAAAACCGAGCTGGAGCTAGTACATACCCATATATATGTATGGATTGTAGTTTGCAACAGGAAAGGAACTTTGTGTTCCAAACAAGTTAGGTGAAGTGCGGCTTTCACACACACTTATCCCTCAGAACTTATCATGTGGAGAGACTTTCGTTCATGTAGCACAAAGGGAACGGTTTGCAGGAAATACTATTACTCTGGTTTCTCAGTCTGTTTCCTACTGCCTGTTTGAAGTTCCTGTAGTTTTCTCTGTAAAAGAGAGTTGGAGCTTGTACCTGCCCATATGTATGTTTGGAGTGTAATTTGCAAGTGAAAAGGAACTTTGTTTTCCTAACAAGTTTGGTGAAGTACGGCTTTCACACACACTTATCTCTCAGAACTGAGCATGTGGAGAGACGTTCGTTCATGTAGCACAAATGGAACTAGTTGCAGGAGATACTTTTACTCTGGATTCTCACTCTGTTTCCTACTGCCTATTTTAAGTTCCTGCCATTTTCACTGTAAAACAGAGTGTGGATCTCGTACCTCCCTTTATATATATATGGACTTTAGTTTGCAACTGAAAAGGAACTTTGTGTTCCCAACAAGCTAGGTGAAGCATGGCTTCCACACACACTTATCTCTCAGAACTGAGCATGTGGAGAGACGATCGTTCATCAAGAAAAAATGGAACGTGTTGCAGGAGAAACTTTACTCTGGTTTCTCAGACTGTTTCCTAGTGCCAGTATGAAGTTCCTGCAGTTTTCACTGTAAAACCGTGTTGGAGCTAGTACCTCCCCATATATATGTATGGATTGTAGTTTGCAACAGGAAAGGAACTTTGTGTTCCAAACAAGCTACGTGAAGGATGGATTTATCACACACTTATATCTCAGAACTGAGCAAGTGGAGAAACGTTCGTTCATCTAGCACAAAGGAAACGGTTTGCAGGAGAAACTTTTATTCTGGTTTCTCAGTCTGTTTCCTAGTGCCGGTTTAATGTTCCTGCAGGTTTCACAGTAAAACCGAGTGTGGAGTTCGTACCTCCCCATGTATATATATGGAGTGTAGTTTGCAACTGAAAAGGAACTTTGTGTTCCCAACAAGCTAGGTGAAGGACGGCTTTCATACACACTTATCTATCAGAACTGAGCATGTGGAGATACGTTCTTTCATCTAAGATAAAGTAACGGTTTGCAGGAGAAACTTTTATTCTGTTTTCTCAGTCTGTTTCCTAGGGCCGGTTTGAAGTTCCTGCAGTTTTCACAGTAAAACCGAGTGTGGATCTCGTACCACCCCATATATATATATGGACTGTAGTTTGCAACTGAATAGGAACTTTGTGTTCCCATCAAGCTAGGTGAAGGACGGCTACCACACACACTTATCTCTCAAAACTGAGCATGTGGAGAGACGATCGTTCATCTAGAACAAATGCAACGTGTTGCAGGAGAAACTTTTACTCTGGTTTCTCAGTCTGTATGCTTGTGCCGGTGTGAATTTCCTGCACTTTTCCCTGTAAAACCGAGTTGGAGCTAGTACCACCCCATATATTTTTATGGAGTGTAGCTTGCAACAGAAAGGAACTTTGTGTTCCCAACAAACTAGGTGAAGAATGGCTTTCACACACATTTATCTCTCAGAACTGAGCATGTGGGGAGACGATCTTTCATCTAGCACAAATGGAAGGGGATGCAGGAGAATCTTTTACTGTTGTTTCTCAGTCTGTTTCCTAGTGCCGGATTGAAGTTCCTGCAGTTTTCACTGTAAAACCGAGTTGGAGCTAGTACCTCCCCATATATATGTTTGCAGTGTTGTTTGCCAATGAAAAGGAACTTTGTTTTCCCAAAAAGCTAGGTGAAGGGCGGCTTTCACACACACTTATCTCTCAGAACTGAGCATGATGAGAGAAGTTCGTTCATCTAGCACAAATTGAACGGGTTGCAGTAGATACATTTACTCTGGTTTCTCAGTCTGTTTCCTACTGCCTATTTGAAGTTCCTGCAGTTTTCACTGTAAAACCGAGTTGGAGCTAGTACCTCTCCATATATATGTATGGAGTGTAGTTTGTAACATAAAGGAAATTTGTGTTCACAAGAAGCTAGGTGAAGGACGGCTTTCACACACACTTATCGCTCAGAATTGAGCATGTGGTGAGACATTCGTTCATCTAGCACAAAGGGAAAGTGTAGCAGGAGAAACTTTTACTCTGGTTTCTCAGTCTGTTTCCTAGTGCCGGTTTGATGTTCATGCAGTTTTCACTGTAAAACTGAGTTGGAGCTAGTACTACACCATATATATGTATGGAGTGTAGTTTGCAACTGAAAAGGAACTTTGTGTTCCCAACAACATAGGTGAAGGACGGATTTCACACAAACATATCTCTAAAACTGAGCATGTGGTGAGACGTTCTTTCATCTAGCACAAAGGGAACGGGTTGCAGGAGAAACTTTACTCTGGTTTCTCAGTCTGTATGCTTGTGCCGGTGTGAATTTCCTGCAGTTTTCAATGTAAAACCGAGTTGGAGCTAGTACCACCCCATATAATTTTATGGAGTGTAGCTTGCAACAGGAAAGGAACTTTGTGTTCCCAACAAACTAGGTGAAGAATGGCTTTCACACACATTTATCTCTCTGAACTCAGCATGTGGAGAGAAGTTCGTTCATCTAGCAAAAAAGGAATGGGTTGCAGGGAAAATTTTACTCTTGTTTCTCAGTCTGTTTCCTAGTTCCGGGTTGATGTTCTTGCAGTTTTCACTGTAAAACTGAGTTGGAGCTAGTACTTCCCCATATATAGGTATGGAGTGTATTTTGCAACCGGAAAGGAACTTTTTGTTCCCAACAAGTTAGGTGAATGACGGCTTTCACACACACTTATCTCTCAGAACTGAGCATGTGGAGAGACGTTCGTTCATCTAACACAAAGGGAATGGTTTGCAGGAGATACTTTTACTCTGGGTTCTCAGTATGTTTCCTAGGGCCGGTTTGAAGTTCCTGCAGTTTTCAGAGTAAAACCGAGTGTGGAGCTCGTACCTACCCATATATATATATGGACTGTAGTTTGCAACTGAAAAGGAACTTTGTGTTCCCAACAAGCTAGGTGTAGGACGGCTTCCACACACACTTATCTCTCAAAGCTGAGCATGTGGAGAGACGATCGTTCATCTAGAACAAATGCAAAGTATTGCAGGAGAAACTTTTACTCTGGTTTCTCAGACTGTTTCCTAGTGCCGGTATGAAGTTCCTGGAATTTCCACTGTAAAACCGAGCTGGTTCAAGTACCTACCCATATACATGTATGGATTGTAGTTTGCAACAGGAAAGGAACTTTGTGTTCCCAACAAACAAGGTGAAAGACGGCTTTCACACACACTTAACTCTCAGAAATGTGCAGGTCTAGAGATGTTCGTTCATCTAGCACAAAAGGAACGGTTTGCAGGAGAAACTTTTACTCTGGTTTCTCAGTATTTTTCCTAGTGCCGGTTTCAAATTCCTGCACTTTTCACTGTAAAAAGTGTTGGAGCTTGTAAAACCCCATATATATGTATGGACTGTATTTTGCAACTGAAAAGGAACTTTGTGTTCCCAACAAACCAGGTGAAGGGCGGCTTTCACACACACTTATCTCTCTGAACTGAGCATGTGGAGAGACGTTCGTTCATCTAGCAAAAAAGGAAAGGGTTGCAGGAGAAAATTTTACCCTGGTTTCTCAGTCTGTTTCCTAGGGCCGGTTTGAACTTCCTGCAGTTTTCACAGTAAAACCGATTGTGGAGCTCGTACCTCCCCATATATTTTTATGGAGGGTAGTTTGCAACTGAAAAGGAACTTTCTGTTCCCAAGAAGCTAGGTGAAGGACGTCTTTCACACACACTTATCTCTCAGAACTGAGCATGAGGAGAGACTTTCGTTCATCTAGCACAAAAGGAACAGGTTGCAGGAGAAACTTTATCTCTGGTTTCTCAGTCTGTATCTTACTGCCTGTTTGAATTTCCTGCAATTTTCTCTGTAAAATAGAGTTGGTGCTTGTACCTCCCCATAAGTATGTATGGAGTGTAGTTTACAACTGAAAAGGAACTTTCTGTTCCCAAGAAGCTAGGTGAAGGACGTCTTTCACACAAACTTATCTCTCAGAACTGAGCATGAGGAGAGACGTTCGTTCATCTAGCACAAAAGGAACGGGTTGCAGGAGAAACTTTTACTCTGGTTTCTCAGTCTGTTTCCTAGTGCCGGTTTGAATTTCCTGCAGTTTTCACTGTAAAACCGAGTTGGAGCTAGACCCTCCCCATATATATGTATGGACTGTAGATTGCCACTGAAAAGGAACTTTGTGTTCCCAACAATCTAGGTGAAAGTCGGCTTTCACACACACTTATCTCTAAGAACTGAGCATGTGGAGAGACGTTCGTTCATCTAGCACAAATGGAACGGGTTGCAGGGGAAACTATTACTCTGGTTTCTCAGTCTGTTTCCTAGTGCCGGTTTGAAATTCCTGCAGTTTTAAATGTAAATCCGATTTGGAGCTTGTACATCCCCATATATATGTATGGAGTGCTGTTAGCAACTGAAAAGGAACTTATTGTTCCCAACAATCTAGGTGAAGGACGGCTTTCACACACACTTATCTCTCAGAACTGAGCATGAGGAGAGACGTTCTTTCATCTAGCTCAAAGGGAACGGGTTGCAGGAGAAACTTTTACTCTGGTTTCTCAGTCTGTTTCCTAGTGCCGGTTTGAATTTCCTGCAGTTTTCACTGTAAAACCGAGTTGGAGCTAGTACTTCCCCATATATATGTATGGATTGTAGTTTGCAACTGAAAAGGAACTTTGTGTTCCCAACAATCTAGGTGAAGGCGGCTTTCACACACATTTATCTCTCAGAACTGAGCATGTGGAGAGACTTTCGTTCATCTAGCACAAAGGGAACGTGTTGCAGGGGAAACTTTTACTCTGGTTTCTCAGTGTGTTTCCTAGTGCTGTTTTGAAGTTCCTGCAGTTTTCACTGTAAAACAGAGTTGGAGCTAGTACCTCCCCATTTATATGTATGGAGTGTAGTTTGCAACTGTAAAGGAAATTTGTGTTCCCAACAAGCTAGGTGAAGGACGGCTTACACACAAAATTTTCTCTCAGAACTGAGCATGTGGAGAGACGTTCGTTCATCTAACACAAAGGGAACGGGTTGCAGGAGAAACTTTTAATGTGGTTTCTCAGTCTGTTTCCTAGTGCCGGTTAGAAGTTCCTGCAGTTTTCACTGTAAAACCGAGTTGGAGCTAATACCTCCCCATATATATGTATGCAGTGTAGTTTGCAACTGGAAAGGAACTTTGTGTTCCCAACAATCTAGGTGAAGGACGGCTTTCACACACACTTATCTCTCAGAATTGAGCATGTGGAGAGACGTTAGTTCATCTAGCACAAAGGGAACGGGTTGCAGGGGAAACTTTTACTCTGGTTTCTCAGTCTGTTTCCTAGTGCCGGTTAGAAGTTCCTGCAGTTTTCACTGTAAAACTGAGTTGGAACTAGTACCTCCCCATATATATGTATGGAGGGTAGTTTGCAACTGAAAGGAACTTTGTGTTCCCAACAATCTAGGTGAAGGATGGCTTTAACACACACTTATCTCTCAGAAGTGAGCACGTGGAGAGACGTTCGTTCATCTAGCACAAAAGGAACGGGTTGCAGGGGAAACTTTTACTCTGGTTTTTCAGTCTGTTTCCTAGTGCCGGATTGAAGTTCCTGAGGTTTCAATTTAAAACCGATTTGGAGCTAGTAACTCCCCATATATATGTATGGAGTGTAGTTTGCAAATGAAAAGGAACTTTGTGTTCCCAACAATCTAGTTGAAAGACGGCTTTCACACCACTTTTCTCTCAGAACTGAGCATGTGGAGAGACGTTCGTTCATCTAGCACAAAGGGAACGGATTGCAGGGAAACTTTTACTCTGGTTTCTCAGTCTGTTTCCTAGTGCCGGTTTGAAGTTCCTGCAGTTTTCACTGTAAATCCGATTTGGAGCTTGTACATCCCCATATATATGTATGGAGTGTAGATTGCCACTGAAAAGGAACTTTGTGTTCCCAACAATCTAGGTGAAGGAAGGCTTTCACACACAGTTATCTCTCAGAACTGAGCATGAGGAGAGACGTTCTTTCATCTAGCTCAAAGGGAACGGGTTGTAGGAGAAACTTTTACTCTGGTTTCTCAGTCTGTTTCCTAGTGCCGGTTTGAAGTTCCTGCAGTTTTCACTGTAAAACAGAGTTGGAGCTAGACCCTCCCCATATATATGTATGGACTGTAGATTGCCACTGAAAAGGAACTTTGTGTTCCCAACAATCTAGGTGAAAGTCGGCTTTCACACACACTTATCTCTCAGAACTGAGCATGTGGAGAGACGTTCGTTCATCTAGCACAAATGGAACGGGTTGCAGGGGAAACTATTACTCTGGTTTCTCAGTCTGTTTCCTAGTGCCGGTTTGAAGTTCCTGCAGTTTTAAATGTAAATCCGATTTGGAGCTTGTACATCCCCATATATATGTATGGAGTGCTGTTAGCAACTGAAAAGGAACTTATTGTTCCCAACAATCTAGGTGAAGGACGGCTTTCACACACACTTATCTCTCAGAAATGAGCATGAGGAGAGACGTTCTTTCATCTAGCTCAAAGGGAACGGGTTGCAGGAGAAACTTTTACTCTGGTTTCTCAGTCTGTTTCGTAGTGCCGGTTTGAATTTCCTGCAGTTTTCACTGTAAAACCGAGTTGGAGCTAGTACTTCCCCATATATATGTATGGATTGTAGTTTGCAACTGAAAAGGAACTTTGTGTTCCCAACAATCTAGGTGAAGGCGGCTTTCACACACATTTATCTCTCAGAACTGAGCATGTGGAGAGACTTTCGTTCATCTAGCACAAAGGGAACGTGTTGCAGGGGAAACTTTTACTCTGGTTTCTCAGTGTGTTTCCTAGTGCTGTTTTGAAGTTCCTGCAGTTTTCACTGTAAAACAGAGTTGGAGCTAGTACCTACCCATTTATATGTATGGAGTGTAGTTTGCAACTGTAAAGGAAATTTGTGATCCCAACAAGCTAGGTGAAGGACGGCTTACACACAAAATTTTCTCTCAGAACTGAGCATGTGGAGAGACGTTCGTTCATCTAACACAAAGGGAACGGGTTGCAGGAGAAACTTTTAATGTGGTTTCTCATTCTGTTTCCTAGTGCCGGTTAGAAGTTCCTGCAGTTTTCACTGTAAAACCGAGTTGGAGCTAATACCTCCCCATATATATGTATGGAGTGTAGTTTGCAACTGGAAAGGAACTTTGTGTTCCCAACAATCTAGGTGAAGGACGGCTTTCACACACACTTATCTCTCAGAATTGAGCATGTGGAGAGACGTTAGTTCATCTAGCACAAAGGGAACGGGTTGCAGGGGAAACTTTTACTCTGGTTTCTCAGTCTGTTTCCTAGTGCCGGTTTGAAGTTCCTGCAGTTTTCACTGTAAAACTGAGTTGGAACTAGTACCTCCCCATATATATGTATGGAGGGTAGTTTGCAACTGAAAGGAACTTTGTGTTCCCAACAATCTAGGTGAAGGACGGCTTTAACACACACTTATCTCTCAGAAGTGAGCATGTGGAGAGACGTTCGTTCATCTAGCACAAAAGGAACGGGTTGCAGGGGAAACTTTTACTCTGGTTTTTCAGTCTGTTTCCTAGTGCCGGATTGAAGTTCCTGAGGTTTCAATTTAAAACCGATTTGGAGCTAGTAACTCCCCATATATATGTATGGAGTGTAGTTTGCAAATGAAAAGGAACTTTGTGTTCCCAACAATCTAGTTGAAAGACGGCTTTCACACCACTTTTCTCTCAGAACTGAGCATGTGGAGAGACGTTCGTTCATCTAGCACAAAGGGAACGGATTGCAGGGAAACTTTTACTCTGGTTTCTCAGTCTGTTTCCTAGTGCCGGTTTGAAGTTCCTGCAGTTTTCACTGTAAATCCGATTTGGAGCTTGTACATCCCCATATATATGTATGGAGTGTAGATTGCCACTGAAAAGGAACTTTGTGTTCCCAACAATCTAGGTGAAGGAAGGCTTTCACACACAGTTATCTCTCAGAACTGAGCATGAGGAGAGACGTTCTTTCATCTAGCTCAAAGGGAACGGGATGTAGGAGAAACTTTTACTCTGGTTTCTCAGTCTGTTTCCTAGTGCCGGTTTGAAGTTCCTGCAGTTTTCACTGTAAAACCGAGTTGGAGCTAGACCCTCCCCATATATATGTATGGACTGTAGATTGCCACTGAAAAGGAACTTTGTGTTCCCAACAATCTAGGTGAAAGTCGGCTTTCACACACACTTATCTCTCAGAATTGAGCATGTGGAGAGACGTTCGTTCATCTAGCACAAATGGAACGGGTTGCAGGGGAAACTATTACTCTGGTTTCTCAGTCTGTTTCCTAGTGCCGGTTTGAAGTTCCTGCAGTTTTAAATGTAAATCCGATTTGGAGCTTGTACATCCCCATATATATGTATGGAGTGCTGTTAGCAACTGAAAAGGAACTTATTGTTCCCAACAATCTAGGTGAAGGACGGCTTTCACACACACTTATCTCTCAGAAATGAGCATGAGGAGAGACGTTCTTTCATCTAGCTCAAAGGGAACGGGTTGCAGGAGAAACTTTTACTCTGGTTTCTCAGTCTGTTTCATAGTGCCGGTTTGAATTTCCTGCAGTTTTCACTGTAAAACCGAGTTGGAGCTAGTACTTCCCCATATATATGTATGGATTGTAGTTTGCAACTGAAAAGGAACTTTGTGTTCCCAACAATCTAGGTGAAGGCGGCTTTCACAGACACTTATCTCTGAGAACTGAGCATGTGGAGAGACTTTCGTTCATCTAGCAAAAAGGGAACGTGTTGCAGGGGAAACTTTTACTCTGGTTTCTCAGTGTGTTTCCTAGTGCTGTTTTGAAGTTCCTGCAGTTTTCACTGTAAAACAGAGTTGGAGCTAGTACCTCCCCCTATATATGTATGGAGTGTAGTTGGCAACTGTAAAGGAACTTTGTGTTCCCAACAAGCTAGGTGAAGGACGGCTTACACACAAACTTTTCTCTCAGAACTGAGCATGTGGAGAGACGTTCGTTCATCTAACACAAATGGAACGGGTTGAAGGAGAAACTTTTAATGTGGTTTCTCAGTCTGTTTCCTAGTGCCGGTTTGAAGTTCCTGCAGTTTTCACTGTAAAACCGTGTTGGAGCTAGTACCTCCCCATATATATATATGGATTGTAGTTTGCAACTGAAAAGGAACTTTGTGTTCGCAACAGTCCAGGTGAAGGACGGCATAACACACATTTATCTCTCAGAAGTGAGCATGTGGAGAGACGTTCGTTCATCTAACACAAAGGGAACGGGTTTCAGGGAAACTTTTACTCTGGTTTCTCAGTCTGTTTCCTAATGCCGGTTTGATGTTCCTGCAGTTTTCACTGTAAAACTGAGTTGGAACTAGTACCTCCCCATATATATGTATGGAGGGTAGTTTGAAACTGAAAGGAACTTTGTGTTCCCAAAAATCTAGGTGAAGGACGGCTTTCACACACACTTATCTCTCAGAACTGAGCATGAGGAGAGACGTTCTTTCATCTAGCTCAAAGGGAACGGGCTGTAGGAGAAACTTTTACTCTGGTTTCACTCTGTTTCCTAGTGCCGGTTTGAAGTTCCTGCAGTTTTCACTGTAAAACCGAGTTGGAGCTAGTACCTCCCTATATATATGTATGGATTGTAGTTTGCCACTGAAAAGGAACTTTGTGTTCCCAACAATCTAGGTGAAACACGGCTTTCACACACACTTTTCTCTCAGAACTGAGCATGTGGAGAGACGTTCGTTCATCTAGCACAAAGGGAACGCGTTGCAGGGGAAACTTTTACTCTAGATTCTCAGTGTGTTTCCTAGTGTCGGTTTGAAGTTCCTGCAGTTTACACTGTAAAACCGAGTTGGAGCTAGTTCTTCCCCATATATATGTATGGGGTGTAGTTTGCAACTGAAAAGGAACTTTGTGTCCCAACAATATAGATGAAAGGCGGCTTTCACACACACTTATCTCTGAGAACTGAGCATGTGGAGAGATGTTCGTTCATCTAGCACAAATGGAACGGGTTGCAGGGGAAACTATTACTCTGGTTTCTCAGTCTGTTTCTTAGTGCCGGTTAGAAGTTCCTGCAGTTTTCACTTTAAATCCGATTTGGAGCTGGTACATCCCCATATATATGTATGGAGTGTAGTTTGTAACTGAAAAGGAACTTTGTGTTCCCAACAATCTAGGTGAAGGACGGCTTTCACACACACTTATCTCTCAGAACTGAGCATGAGGAGAGACGTTCTTTCATCTAGCTCAAAGGGAACGTGTTGTAGGAGAAACTTTTACTCTGGTTTCACTCTGTTTCCTAGTGCCGGTTTGAAGTTCCTGCAGTTTTCACTGTAAAACCGAGATGGAGCTAGTACTTCCCCATATATATGTATGGAGTGTAGTTTGATACTGAAAAGGAACTTTGTGTTCCCAACAATCTAGGTGAAAGTCGGCTTTCACACACACTTATCTCTAAGAACTGAGCATGTGGAGAGACGTTCGTTCATCTAGCACAAATGGAACGGGTTGCAGTGGAAACTATTACTCTGGTTTCTCAGTCTGTTTCCTAGTGCCGGTTTGAAGTTCCTGCAGTTTTCAATGTAATTCCGATTTGGAGCTTGTACATCCCCATATATATGTATGGAGTGCTGTTAGCAACTGAAAAGGTACTTTGTGTTCCCAACAATCTAGGTGAAGGACGGCATTCACACACACTTATCTCTCAGAACTGAGCATGAGGAGAGACGTTCTTTCATCTAGATCAAAGGGAACGGGTTGCAGGAGCAACTTTTACTCTGGTTTCTCAGTCTGTTTCCTAGTGCCGTTTTCAAGTTCCTGCAGTTTTAACTGTAAAACCGAGTTGGAGCTAGTACCTCCCCATATATATGTATGGATTGTAGTTTGCAACTGAAAAGGAACTTTGTGTTCGCAACAATCTAGTTGAAAGTCGGCTTTCACACACACTTTTCTCTCAGAACTGAGCATGTGGAAAGACGTTCGTTCATCTAGCACAAAGGGAACGGGTTGCAGGAGAAACTTTTAATGTGGTTTCTCAGTCTGTTTCCTAGTGCTGGTTTGAAGTTCCTGCAGTTTTCACTGTAAAACCGTGTTGGAGCTTGTACCTCCCCATATATATATATGGATTGTAGTTTGCAACTGAAAAGGAACTTTGTGTTCGCAACAATCAGGTTGAAAGACGGCTTTCACACACACTTTTCTCTCAGAATTGAGCATGTGGAGAGACGTTCGTTCATCTAGCACAAACAGTACGCGTTGCAGGGGAAACTTTTACTCTAGATTCTCAGTGTGTTTCCTAGTGCCGGTTTGAAGTTCCTGCAGTTTTCACTGTAAAAACGAGTTGGAGCTAGTTCTTCCCCATATATATGTATGGAGTGTAGTTTGCAACTGAAAAGGAACTTTGTGTCCCAACATTATAGATGAAAGGCTGCTTTCACACACACTTATCTCTCAGAACTGAGCATGTGGAGAGACGTTCGTTCATCTAGCACAAATGGAACGGATTGCAGGGGAAACTATTACTCTGGTTTCTCAGTCTGTTTCCTAGTGCCGGTTTGAAGTTCCTGCAGTTTTCAATATAAATCCGATTTGGAGCTTGTACATCCCCATATATATGTATGGAGTGTTGTTAGCAACTGAAAAGGAGCATTGTGTTCCCAACAATCTAGATGAAGGACGGCTTTCACACACAATTATCTCTCAGAACTGAGCATGAGGAGAGACGTTCTTTCATCTAGCTCAAAGGGAACGGGTTGCAGGGGAAACTTTTATTCTGGTTTCTCAGTCTGTTTCCTAGTGCCGGTTTGAAGTTCCTGCAGTTTTCACTATAAAACCGAGTTGGAGCTAGTACCTCCCCATATATATGTATGGATTGTAGTTTGCAACTGAAAAGGAACTTTGTGTTCCCAACAATCTAGGTGAAGGCGGCTTTCACACACAATTATCTCTCAGAACTGAGCATGTGGAGAGACTTTCGTTCATCTAGCACAATGGGAATGTGTTGCAGGGGAAACTTTTACTCTGGTTTCTCAGAGTGTTTCCTAGTGCTGTTTTGAAGTTCCTGCAGTTTTCACTGTAAAAAAGAGTTGGAGCTAGTACCTCCCCATATATATGTATGGAGTGTAGATTGCACCTGGAAAGGAACTTTGTGTTCCCAACAAGCTAGTTGAAGGACGGCTTTCACACAAAATTTTCTCTCAGAACTGAGCATGTGGAGAGACGTTCGTTCATCTAGTACAAAGGGACCGGGTTGTAAGAGGAACTTTTAATGTGGTTTCTCAGTCTGTTTCCTAGTGCCGGTTTGAAGTTCCTGCACTTTTCACTGTAAAACCGAGTTGGAGCTAATACCTCCCCATATATATGTATGGAGTGTAGTTTGCAACTGGAAAGGAACTTTGTGTTCCCAACAATCTAGGTGAAGGACGGCTTTCACACACACTTATCTCTCAGAACTGAGCATGTGGAGAGACGTTCGTTCATCTAGCACAAAGGGAACGGGTTGCAGGGGAAACTTTTACTCTGGTTTCTCAGTCTGTTTCCTAGTGCCGGTTTGAAGTTCCTGCAGTTTTCACTGTAAAACCGTGTTGGAGCTAGTACCACCCCATATATATATATGGATTGTAGTTTGCAACTGAAAAGGAACTTTGTGTTCGCAACAATCCAGGTGAAGGACGGCTTTACACACATTTATCTCTCAGAAGTGAGCATGTGGAGAGACGTTCGTTCATCTAGCACAAAGGGAACGGGTTTCAGGGAAACTTTTACTCTGGTTTCTCAGTCTGTTTCCTAGTGCCGGTTTGAAGTTCCTGCAGTTTTCACTGTAAAACCGAGTTGGAGCTAGTACATCCCCATATATATGTATGGATTGTAGTTTGCAACTGAAAAGGAACTTTGTGTTCCCAACAATCTAAGTGAAGGCGGCTTTCACACACACTTATCTCTCAGAAATGAGCATGTGGAGAGACTTTCGTTCATCTAGCACAAACGGAACGTGTTGCAGGGGAAACTTTTACTCTGGTTTCTCAGTCTGTTTCCTAGTGCTGTTTTGAAGTTCCTGCAGTTTTCACTCTAAAACCGAGTTGGAGCTAGTTCTTCCCCATATATATGTATGGAGTGTAGTTTGCAACTGAAAAGGAACTTTGTGTCCCAACAATATAGATGAAAGGCGGCTTTCACACACACTTATCTCTCAGGACTGAGCATGTGGAGGGACGTTCGTTCATCTAGCAAAAATGGAACGGTTTACAGGGGAAACTATTACTCTGGTTTCTCAGTCTGTTTCCTAGTGCCGGTTAGAAGTTCCTGCAGTTTTCACTGTAAATCCGATTTGGAGTTTGTACATCCCCATATATATGTATGGAGTGTAGTTTGCAACTGAAAAGGAACTTTGTGTTCCCAACAATCTAGGTGAAGGACGGCTTTCACACACACTTATCTCTCAGAACTGAGCATGAGGAGAGACTTTCTTTCATCTAGCTCAAAGGGAACGGGTTGTAGGAGAAACTTTTACTCTGGTTTCACTCTGTTTCCTATTGCCGGTTTGAAGTTCCTGCAGTTTTCACTGTAAAACCGATTTGGAGATAGTACCTCCCCATTTATAAGTATGGAATGTAGTTTGCAACTGAAAAGGAACTTTGTGTTCCCAACAAGCTAGTTGAAGGACGGCTTTCACACAAACTTTTCTCTCAGATGTGAGCATGTGGAGAGACGTTCGTTCATCTAGCACAAAGGGAACGGGATTCAGGGAAATTTTTACTCTGGTTTCTCAGTCTGTTTCCTAATGCCGGTTTGATGTTCCTGCAGTTTTCACTGTAAAACCGAGTTGGAGCTAATACCTCCCCATATATATGTATGGAGTGTAGTTTGCAACTGGAAAGGACCTTTGTGTTCCCAACAATCTAGGTGAAGGACGGCTTTCACACACAATTATCTCTCAGAACTGAGCATGTGGAGAGACGTTCGTTCATCTAGCACAAATGGAACGGGTTGCAGGGGAAACTTTTACTCTGGTTTCTCAGTCTGTTTCCTATTGCCGGTTTGAAGTTCTTGCAGTTTTCACTGTAAAACCGTGTTGGAGCTAGTACCACCCCATATATATATATGGATTGTAGTTTGCAACTGAAAAGGAACTTTGTGTTCGCAACAATCCAGGTGAAGGACGGCCTTACACACATTTATCTCTCAGAAGTGAGCATGGGGAGAGACGTTCGTTCATCTAGCACAAAGGGAACGGGTTTCAGGGAAACTTTTACTCTGGTTTCTCAGTCTGTTTCCTAGTGCCGGTTTGAAGTTCCTGCAGTTTTCACTGTAAAACCGAGTTGGATCTAGTACATCCCCATATATATGTATGGATTGTAGTTTGCAACTGAAAAGGAACTTTGTGTTCCCAACAATCTAGGTGAAGGCGGCTTTCACACACACTTATCTCTCAGAAATGAGCATGGGGAGAGACTTTCTTTCATCTAGCTCAAAAGGAACGGGTTGTAGGAGAAACTTTTACTCTGGTTTCACTCTGTTTCCTATTGCCGGTTTGAAGTTCCTGCAGTTTTCACTGTAAAACCGAGTTGGAGATAGTACCTCCCCATATATGTGTATGGAGTGTAGTTTGCCACCGAAAAGGAACTTTGTGTTCCCAACAATCTAGGTGAAAGTCGGCTTTCACACACACTTATCTCTAAGAACTGAGCATGTGGAGAGACGTTCGTTCATCTAGCATAAATTGAACGGGTTGCAGGGGAAACTATTTCTCTGGTTTCTCAGTCTGTTTCCTAGTTCCGGTTTGAAGTTCCTGCAGTTTTCAATGTAAATCCGATTTGGAGCTTGTACCTCCCCATATATATGTATGGATTGTAGTTTGCAACTGAAAAGGAACTTTGTGTTCCCAACAATCTAGGTGAAGGCGGCTTTCACACACACTTATCTCTCAGAACTGAGCATGTGGAGAGACTTTCGTTCATCTAGCACAAAGGGAACCTGTTGCAGGGGAAACTTTTACTCTGGTTTCTCTGTGTGTTTCCTAGTGCTGTTTTGAAGTTCCTGCAGTTTTCACTGTAAAACAGAGTTGGAGCTAGTACCTCCCCATTTATAAGTATGGAGTGTAGTTTGCAACTGAATAGGAACTTTGTGTTCCCAACAAGCTAGTTGAAGGACGGCTTTCACACAAATTTTTCTCTCAGATGTGAGCATGTGGAGAGACGTTCGTTCATCTAGCACAAAGGGAACGGGATTCAGGGAAACTTTTACTCTGGTTTCTCAGTCTGTTTCCTAGTTCCCGTTTGAAGTTCCTGCAGTTTTCACTGTAAAACCGAGTTGGAGCTAGTTCTTCCCCATATATATGTATGGAGTGTAATTTGCAACTGAAAAGGAACTTTGTGTCCCAACAATATAGATGAAAGCGGCTTTCACACACACTTATCTCTCAGGACTGAGCATGTGGAGAGACGTTCGTTCATCTAGCAAAAATGGAACGGTTTACAGGGGAAACTATTACTCTGGTTTCTCAGTCTGTTTCCTAGTGCCGGTTAGAAGTTCCTGCAGTTTTCACTGTAAATCCGATTTGGAGCTTGTACATCCCCATATATATGTATGGAGTGTAGTTTGCAACTGAAAAGGAACTTTGTGTTCCCTACAATCTAGGTGAAGGGCGGCTTTCACACACACTTATCTCTCAGAACTGAGCATGAGGAGAGACTTTCTTTCATCTAGCTCAAAGGGAACGGGTTGTAGTAGAAACTTTTACTCTGGTTTCACTCTGTTTCCTATTGCCGGTTTGAAGTTCCTGCAGTTTTCACTGTAAAACCGAGTTGGAGATATTACCTCCCCATATATGTGTATGGAGTGTAGTTTGCCACCGAAAAGGAACTTTGTGTTCCCAACAATCTAGGTGAAAGTCGGCTTTCACACACACTTATCTCTAAGAACTGAGCATGTGGAGAGACGTTCGTTCATCTAGCATAAATAGAACGGGTTGCAGAGGAAACTATTACTCTGGTTTCTCAGTCTGTTTCCTAGTTCCGGTTTGAAGTTCCTGCAGTTTTCAATGTAAATCCGATTTGGAGCTTGTACCTCCCCATATATATGTATGGATTGTAGTTTGCAACTGAAAAGGAACTTTGTGTTCCCAACAATCTAGGTGAAGGCGGCTTTCACACACACTTATCTCTCAGAACTGAGCATGTGGAGAGACTTTCGTTCATCTAGCACAAAGGGAACCTGTTGCAGGGGAAACTTTTACTCTGGTTTCTCTGTGTGTTTCCTAGTGCTGTTTTGAAGTTCCTGCAGTTTTCACTGTAAAACAGAGTTGGAGCTAGTACCTCCCCATTTATAAGTATGGAGTGTAGTTTGCAACTGAATAGGAACTTTGTGTTCCCAACAAGCTAGTTGAAGGACGGCTTTCACACAAATTTTTCTCTCAGATGTGAGCATGTGGAGAGACGTTCGTTCATCTAGCACAAAGGGAACGGGATTCAGGGAAACTTTTACTCTGGTTTCTCAGTCTGTTTCCTAGTTCCCGTTTGAAGTTCCTGCAGTTTTCACTGTAAAACCGAGTTGGAGCTAGTTCTTCCCCATATATATGTATGGAGTGTAATTTGCAACTGAAAAGGAACTTTGTGTCCCAACAATATAGATGAAAGCGGCTTTCACACACACTTATCTCTCAGGACTGAGCATGTGGAGAGACGTTCGTTCATCTAGCAAAAATGGAACGGTTTACAGGGGAAACTATTACTCTGGTTTCTCAGTCTGTTTCCTAGTGCCGGTTAGAAGTTCCTGCAGTTTTCACTGTAAATCCGATTTGGAGCTTGTACATCCCCATATATATGTATGGAGTGTAGTTTGCAACTGAAAAGGAACTTTGTGTTCCCTACAATCTAGGTGAAGGGCGGCTTTCACACACACTTATCTCTCAGAACTGAGCATGAGGAGAGACTTTCTTTCATCTAGCTCAAAGGGAACGGGTTGTAGTAGAAACTTTTACTCTGGTTTCACTCTGTTTCCTATTGCCGGTTTGAAGTTCCTGCAGTTTTCACTGTAAAACCGAGTTGGAGATATTACCTCCCCATATATGTGTATGGAGTGTAGTTTGCCACCGAAAAGGAACTTTGTGTTCCCAACAATCTAGGTGAAAGTCGGCTTTCACACACACTTATCTCTAAGAACTGAGCATGTGGAGAGACGTTCGTTCATCTAGCATAAATAGAACGGGTTGCAGAGGAAACTATTACTCTGGTTTCTCAGTCTGTTTCCTAGTTCCGGTTTGAAGTTCCTGCAGTTTTCAATGTAAATCCGATTTGGAGCTTGTACCTCCCCATATATATGTATGGATTGTAGTTTGCAACTGAAAAGGAACTTTGTGTTCCCAACAATCTAGGTGAAGGCGGCTTTCACACACACTTATCTCTCAGAACTGAGCATGTGGAGAGACTTTCGTTCATCTAGCACAAAGGGAACGTGTTGCAGGGGAAACTTTTACTCTGGTTTCTCAGTGTGTTTCCTAGTGCTGTTTTGAAGTTCCTGCAGTTTTCACTCTAAAACAGAGTTGGAGCTAGTACCTCCCCATTTATAAGTATGGAGTGTAGTTTGCAACTGAAAAGGAACTTTGTGTTCCCAACAAGCTAGTTGAAGGACGGCTTTCACACAAACTTTTCTCTCAGATGTGAGCATGTGGAGAGACGTTCGTTCATCTAGCACAAAGGGAACGGGATTCAGGGAAACTTTTACTCTGGTTTCTCAGTCTGTTTCCTAATGCCGGTTTGATGTTCCTGCAGTTTTCACTGTAAAACTGAGTTGGAACTAGTACCTCCCCATATTTATGTATGGAGGGTAGTTTGCAACTGAAAGGAACTTTGTGTTCCCAAAAATCTAGGTGAAGGACGGCTTTCACACACACTTTACTCTCAGAACTGAGTATGTGGAGAGACGTTCGTTCATCTAGCAAAAATGGAACGCCTGGCAGGGGAAACTTTTACTCTAGTTTCTCAGTGTGTTTCCTAGTGACGGTTTGAAGTTCCTGCAGTTTTCACTGTAAAACCGAGTTGGTGCTAGTTCTTCCCCATATATATGTATGGAGTGTAGTTTGCAACTGAAAAGGAACTTTGTGTCCCAACAATATAGATGAAAGGCGGCTTTCACACACACTTATCTCTCAGAACTGAGCATGTGGAGAGACGTTCGTTCATCTAGCACAAATGGAACGGGTTGCAGTGGAAACTATTACTCTGGTTTCTCAGTCTGTTTCCTAGTGCCGGTTTGAAGTTCCTGCAGTTTTCACTGTAAAACCGAGTTGGAGCTAGTACCTCCCCATATATATGTATGGAGTGTAGTTTGCAACTGAAAAGGAACTTTGTGTTCCCAACAATCTAGGTGAAGGAGGCTTTCACACACACTTATCTCTCAGAACTGAGCATGTGGAGAGACTTTCGTTCATCTAGCACAAAGGGAACTTGTTGCAGGGGAAACTATTACTCTGGTTTCTCAGTGTGTTTCCTAGTGCTGTTTTGAAGTTCCTGCAGTTTTCACTGTAAAACAGAGTTGGAGCTAGTACCTCCCCATATATATGTATGGAGTGTAGTTTGCAACTGAAAAGGAACTTTGTGTTCCCAACAAGCTAGGTGAAGAACGGCTTTCACACACACTTATCTCTCAGAACTGAGCATGAGGAGAGACTTTCTTTCATCTAGCTCAAAGGGAACGGGTTGCAGGAGAAACTTTTAAAGTGGTTTCTCAGTCTGTTTCCTAGTGCCAGATTGAATTTCCTGCAGTTTTCACTTTAAAACCGATTTGGAGCTAGTATCTCCCCATATATATGTATGGAGTGTAGTTGGCAACTGAAAAGGAACTTTGTGTTCCCAACAAGCTAGTTGAAAGACGGCTTTCACACACACTTTTCTCTCAGAACTGAGCATGTGGAGAGACGTTCGTTCATCTAGAACAAAGGGAACGCCTGGCAGGGGAAACTTTTACTCTAGTTTCTCAGTGTGTTTCCTAGTGACGGTTTGAAGTTCCTGCAGTTTTCACTGTAAAACCGAGTTGGTGCTAGTTCTTCCCCATATATATGTATGGAGTGTACTTTGCAACTGAAAAGGAACTTTGTGTCCCAACAATATAGATGAAAGGCGGCTTTCACACACACTTATCTCTCAGAACTGAGCATGTGGAGAGACGTTCGTTCATCTAGCACAAAGGGAACGGGTTGCAGGGGAAACTTTTACTCTGGTTTCTCAGTCTGTTTCCTAGTGCCGGTTTGAAGTTCCTGCAGTTTTCACTGTAAAACCGTGTTGGAGCTAGTACAACCCCATATATATATATGGATTGTAGTTTGCAACTGAAAAGGAACTTTGTGTTCGCAACAATCCAGGTGAAGGACGGCTTTACACACATTTATCTCTCAGAAGTGAGCATGTGGAGAGACGTTCGTTTATCTAGCACAAAGGGAACGGGTTTCAGGGAAACTTTTACTCTGGTTTCTCAGTCTGTTTCCTAGTGCCGGTTTTAAGTTCCTGCAGTTTTCACTGTAAAACCGAGATGGAGCTAGTACATCCCCATATATATGTATGGATTGTAGTTTGCAACTGAAAAGGAACTTTGTGTTCCCAACAATCTAGGTGAAGGCGGCTTTCACACACACTTATCTCTCAGAACTGAGCATGTGGAGAGACTTTCGTTCATCTAGCACAAAGGGAACGTGTTGCAGGGGAAACTTTTACTCTGGTTTCTCAGTGTGTTTCCTAGTGCTGTTTTGAAGTTCCTGCAGTTTTCACTGTAAAACAGAGTTGGAGCTAGTACCTCCCCATATATATGTATGGAGTGTAGTTTGCAACTGAAAAGGAACTTTGTGTTCCCAACAAGCTAGGTGAAGGACTGCTTTCACACAAAATTTTCTCTCAGAACTGAGCATGTGGAGAGACGTTCGTTCATGTAGCACAAAAGGAACGGGTTGCAGGAGAAACTTTTAATGTGGTTTCTCAGTCTGTTTCCTAGTGCCGGTTTGAAGTTCCTGCAGTTTTCACTGTAAAACCGAGTTGGAGCTAGTTCTTCCCCATATATATGTATGGAGTGTAGTTTGCAACTGAAAAGGAACTTTGTGTCCCAACAATGTAGATGAAAGGCGGCTTTCACACACACTTATCTCTCAGGACTGAGCATGTGGAGAGACGTTCGTTCATCTAGCAAAATTGGAACGGTTTACAGGGGAAACTATTACTCTGGTTTCTCAGTCTGTTTCCTAGTGCCGGTTAGAAGTTCCTGCAGTTTTCACTGTAAATCCGATTTGGAGCTTGTACATCCCCATATATATGTATGGAGTGTAGTTTGCAACTGAAAAGGAACTTTGTGTTCCCAACAATCTAGGTGAAGTACGGCTTTCACACACACTTATCTCTCAGAACTGAGCATGAGGAGAGACTTTCTTTCATCTAGCTCAAAGGGAACGGGTTGTAGGAGAAACTTTTACTCTGGTTTCACTATGTTTCCTATTGCCGGTTTGATGTTCCTGCAGTTTTCACTGTAAAACCGAGTTGGAGATATTACCTCCCCATATATGTGTATGGAGTGTAGTTTGCCACCGAAAAGGAACTTTGTGTTCCCAACAATCTAAGTGAAAGTCGGCTTTCACACACACTTATCTCTAAGAACTGAGCATGAGGAGAGACTTTCGTTCATCTAGCACAAAGGGAACGTGTTGCAGGGGAAACTTTTACTCTGGTTTCTCAGTGTGTTTCCTAATGCTGTTTTGAAGTTCCTGCAGTTTTCACTGTAAAACAGAGTTGGAGCTAGTACCTCCCCATATATATGTATGGATTGTAGTTTGCAACTGAAAAGGAACTTTGTGTTCCCAACAAGCTAGTTGAAGGACGGCTTTCACACAAACTTTTCTCTCAGATGTGAGCATGTGGAGAGACGTTCGTTCATCTAGCACAAAGGGAACGGGATTCAGGGAAACATTTACTCTGGTTTCTCAGTCTGTTTCCTAATGCCGGTTTGATGTTCCTGCAGTTTTCACTGTAAAACTGAGTTGGAACTAGTACCTCCTCATACATATGTATGGAGGGTAGTTTGCAACTGAAAGGAACTTTGTGTTCCCAAAAATCTAGGTGAAGGACGGCTTTCACACACACTTATCTCTCAGAACTGAGCATGTGGAGAGACGTTCGTTCATCTAGAACAAAGGGACCGGGTTGCAGGAGAAACTTTTAATGTAGTTTCTCAGTCTGTTTCCTAGTGCCGGTTTGAAGTTCCTGCAGTTTTCACTGTAAAACCGAGTTGGAGCTAATACCTCCCCATATATATGTATGGAGTGTAGTTTGCAACTGGAAAGGACCTTTGTGTTCCCAACAATCTAGGTGAAGGACGGCTTTCACACACACTTATCTCTCAGAACTGAGCATGTGGAGAGACGTTCGTTCATCTAGCACAAAGGGAACGGGTTGCAGGGGAAACTTTTACTCTGGTTTCTCAGTCTGTTTCCTAGTGCCGGTTTGAAGTTCCTGCAGTTTTTACTGTAAAACCGTGTTGGAGCTAGTACCACCCCATATATATATATGGATTGTAGTTTGCAACTGAAAAGGAACTTTGTGTTCGCAACAATCCAGGTGAAGGACGGCTTTACACACATTTATCTCTCAGAAGTGAGCATGTGGAGAGACGTTCGTTCATCTAGCACAAAGGGAACGGGTTTCAGGGAAACTTTTACTCTGGTTTCTCAGTCTGTTTCCTAGTGCCGGTTTGAAGTTCCTGCAGTTTTCACTGTAAAACCGAGTTGGAGCTTGTATATCCCCATATATATGTATGGATTTTAGCTTGCAACTGAAAAATAACTTTGTGTTCCCAACAATCTAGGTGAAGGCGGCTTTCACACACACTTATCTCTCAGAACTGAGCATGTGGAGAGACGTTCGTTCATCTAGCATAAATAGAACGGGTTGCAGAGGAAACTATTACTCTGGTTTCTCAGTCTGTTTCCTAGTTCCGGTTTGAAGTTCCTGCAGTTTTCAATGTAAATCCGATTTGGAGCTTGTACCTCCCCATATATATGTATGGATTGTAGTTTGCAACTGAAAAGGAACTTTGTGTTCCCAACAATCTAGGTGAAGGCGGCTTTCACACACACTTATCTCTCAGAACTGAGCATGTGGAGAGACTTTCGTTCATCTAGCACAAAGGGAACCTGTTGCAGGGGAAACTTTTACTCTGGTTTCTCTGTGTGTTTCCTAGTGCTGTTTTGAAGTTCCTGCAGTTTTCACTGTAAAACAGAGTTGGAGCTAGTACCTCCCCATTTATAAGTATGGAGTGTAGTTTGCAACTGAATAGGAACTTTGTGTTCCCAACAAGCTAGTTGAAGGACGGCTTTCACACAAATTTTTCTCTCAGATGTGAGCATGTGGAGAGACGTTCGTTCATCTAGCACAAAGGGAACGGGATTCAGGGAAACTTTTACTCTGGTTTCTCAGTCTGTTTCCTAGTTCCCGTTTGAAGTTCCTGCAGTTTTCACTGTAAAACCGAGTTGGAGCTAGTTCTTCCCCATATATATGTATGGAGTGTAATTTGCAACTGAAAAGGAACTTTGTGTCCCAACAATATAGATGAAAGCGGCTTTCACACACACTTATCTCTCAGGACTGAGCATGTGGAGAGACGTTCGTTCATCTAGCAAAAATGGAACGGTTTACAGGGGAAACTATTACTCTGGTTTCTCAGTCTGTTTCCTAGTGCCGGTTAGAAGTTCCTGCAGTTTTCACTGTAAATCCGATTTGGAGCTTGTACATCCCCATATATATGTATGGAGTGTAGTTTGCAACTGAAAAGGAACTTTGTGTTCCCTACAATCTAGGTGAAGGGCGGCTTTCACACACACTTATCTCTCAGAACTGAGCATGAGGAGAGACTTTCTTTCATCTAGCTCAAAGGGAACGGGTTGTAGTAGAAACTTTTACTCTGGTTTCACTCTGTTTCCTATTGCCGGTTTGAAGTTCCTGCAGTTTTCACTGTAAAACCGAGTTGGAGATATTACCTCCCCATATATGTGTATGGAGTGTAGTTTGCCACCGAAAAGGAACTTTGTGTTCCCAACAATCTAGGTGAAAGTCGGCTTTCACACACACTTATCTCTAAGAACTGAGCATGTGGAGAGACGTTCGTTCATCTAGCATAAATAGAACGGGTTGCAGAGGAAACTATTACTCTGGTTTCTCAGTCTGTTTCCTAGTTCCGGTTTGAAGTTCCTGCAGTTTTCAATGTAAATCCGATTTGGAGCTTGTACCTCCCCATATATATGTATGGATTGTAGTTTGCAACTGAAAAGGAACTTTGTGTTCCCAACAATCTAGGTGAAGGCGGCTTTCACACACACTTATCTCTCAGAACTGAGCATGTGGAGAGACTTTCGTTCATCTAGCACAAAGGGAACGTGTTGCAGGGGAAACTTTTACTCTGGTTTCTCAGTGTGTTTCCTAGTGCTGTTTTGAAGTTCCTGCAGTTTTCACTCTAAAACAGAGTTGGAGCTAGTACCTCCCCATTTATAAGTATGGAGTGTAGTTTGCAACTGAAAAGGAACTTTGTGTTCCCAACAAGCTAGTTGAAGGACGGCTTTCACACAAACTTTTCTCTCAGATGTGAGCATGTGGAGAGACGTTCGTTCATCTAGCACAAAGGGAACGGGATTCAGGGAAACTTTTACTCTGGTTTCTCAGTCTGTTTCCTAATGCCGGTTTGATGTTCCTGCAGTTTTCACTGTAAAACTGAGTTGGAACTAGTACCTCCCCATATTTATGTATGGAGGGTAGTTTGCAACTGAAAGGAACTTTGTGTTCCCAAAAATCTAGGTGAAGGACGGCTTTCACACACACTTTACTCTCAGAACTGAGTATGTGGAGAGACGTTCGTTCATCTAGCAAAAATGGAACGCCTGGCAGGGGAAACTTTTACTCTAGTTTCTCAGTGTGTTTCCTAGTGACGGTTTGAAGTTCCTGCAGTTTTCACTGTAAAACCGAGTTGGTGCTAGTTCTTCCCCATATATATGTATGGAGTGTAGTTTGCAACTGAAAAGGAACTTTGTGTCCCAACAATATAGATGAAAGGCGGCTTTCACACACACTTATCTCTCAGAACTGAGCATGTGGAGAGACGTTCGTTCATCTAGCACAAATGGAACGGGTTGCAGTGGAAACTATTACTCTGGTTTCTCAGTCTGTTTCCTAGTGCCGGTTTGAAGTTCCTGCAGTTTTCACTGTAAAACCGAGTTGGAGCTAGTACCTCCCCATATATATGTATGGAGTGTAGTTTGCAACTGAAAAGGAACTTTGTGTTCCCAACAATCTAGGTGAAGGCGGCTTTCACACACACTTATCTCTCAGAACTGAGCATGTGGAGAGACTTTCGTTCATCTAGCACAAAGGGAACTTGTTGCAGGGGAAACTATTACTCTGGTTTCTCAGTGTGTTTCCTAGTGCTGTTTTGAAGTTCCTGCAGTTTTCACTGTAAAACAGAGTTGGAGCTAGTACCTCCCCATATATATGTATGGAGTGTAGTTTGCAACTGAAAAGGAACTTTGTGTTCCCAACAAGCTAGGTGAAGAACGGCTTTCACACACACTTATCTCTCAGAACTGAGCATGAGGAGAGACTTTCTTTCATCTAGCTCAAAGGGAACGGGTTGCAGGAGAAACTTTTAAAGTGGTTTCTCAGTCTGTTTCCTAGTGCCAGATTGAATTTCCTGCAGTTTTCACTTTAAAACCGATTTGGAGCTAGTATCTCCCCATATATATGTATGGAGTGTAGTTGGCAACTGAAAAGGAACTTTGTGTTCCCAACAAGCTAGTTGAAAGACGGCTTTCACACACACTTTTCTCTCAGAACTGAGCATGTGGAGAGACGTTCGTTCATCTAGAACAAAGGGAACGCCTGGCAGGGGAAACTTTTACTCTAGTTTCTCAGTGTGTTTCCTAGTGACGGTTTGAAGTTCCTGCAGTTTTCACTGTAAAACCGAGTTGGTGCTAGTTCTTCCCCATATATATGTATGGAGTGTACTTTGCAACTGAAAAGGAACTTTGTGTCCCAACAATATAGATGAAAGGCGGCTTTCACACACACTTATCTCTCAGAACTGAGCATGTGGAGAGACGTTCGTTCATCTAGCACAAAGGGAACGGGTTGCAGGGGAAACTTTTACTCTGGTTTCTCAGTCTGTTTCCTAGTGCCGGTTTGAAGTTCCTGCAGTTTTCACTGTAAAACCGTGTTGGAGCTAGTACAACCCCATATATATATATGGATTGTAGTTTGCAACTGAAAAGGAACTTTGTGTTCGCAACAATCCAGGTGAAGGACGGCTTTACACACATTTATCTCTCAGAAGTGAGCATGTGGAGAGACGTTCGTTCATCTAGCACAAAGGGAACGGGTTTCAGGGAAACTTTTACTCTGGTTTCTCAGTCTGTTTCCTAGTGCCGGTTTTAAGTTCCTGCAGTTTTCACTGTAAAACCGAGATGGAGCTAGTACATCCCCATATATATGTATGGATTGTAGTTTGCAACTGAAAAGGAACTTTGTGTTCCCAACAATCTAGGTGAAGGCGGCTTTCACACACACTTATCTCTCAGAACTGAGCATGTGGAGAGACTTTCGTTCATCTAGCACAAAGGGAACGTGTTGCAGGGGAAACTTTTACTCTGGTTTCTCAGTGTGTTTCCTAGTGCTGTTTTGAAGTTCCTGCAGTTTTCACTGTAAAACAGAGTTGGAGCTAGTACCTCCCCATATATATGTATGGAGTGTAGTTTGCAACTGAAAAGGAACTTTGTGTTCCCAACAAGCTAGGTGAAGGACTGCTTTCACACAAAATTTTCTCTCAGAACTGAGCATGTGGAGAGACGTTCGTTCATGTAGCACAAAAGGAACGGGTTGCAGGAGAAACTTTTAATGTGGTTTCTCAGTCTGTTTCCTAGTGCCGGTTTGAAGTTCCTGCAGTTTTCACTGTAAAACCGAGTTGGAGCTAGTTCTTCCCCATATATATGTATGGAGTGTAGTTTGCAACTGAAAAGGAACTTTGTGTCCCAACAATGTAGATGAAAGGCGGCTTTCACACACACTTATCTCTCAGGACTGAGCATGTGGAGAGACGTTCGTTCATCTAGCAAAATTGGAACGGTTTACAGGGGAAACTATTACTCTGGTTTCTCAGTCTGTTTCCTAGTGCCGGTTAGAAGTTCCTGCAGTTTTCACTGTAAATCCGATTTGGAGCTTGTACATCCCCATATATATGTATGGAGTGTAGTTTGCAACTGAAAAGGAACTTTGTGTTCCAACAATCTAGGTGAAGTACGGCTTTCACACACACTTATCTCTCAGAACTGAGCATGAGGAGAGACTTTCTTTCATCTAGCTCAAAGGGAACGGGTTGTAGGAGAAACTTTTACCCTGGTTTCACTATGTTTCCTATTGCCGGTTTGATGTTCCTGCAGTTTTCACTGTAAAACCGAGTTGGAGATATTACCTCCCCATATATGTGTATGGAGTGTAGTTTGCCACCGAAAAGGAACTTTGTGTTCCCAACAATCTAAGTGAAAGTCGGCTTTCACACACACTTATCTCTAAGAACTGAGCATGAGGAGAGACTTTCGTTCATCTAGCACAAAGGGAACGTGTTGCAGGGGAAACTTTTACTCTGGTTTCTCAGTGTGTTTCCTAATGCTGTTTTGAAGTTCCTGCAGTTTTCACTGTAAAACAGAGTTGGAGCTAGTACCTCCCCATATATATGTATGGATTGTAGTTTGCAACTGAAAAGGAACTTTGTGTTCCCAACAAGCTAGTTGAAGGACGGCTTTCACACAAACTTTTCTCTCAGATGTGAGCATGTGGAGAGACGTTCGTTCATCTAGCACAAAGGGAACGGGATTCAGGGAAACATTTACTCTGGTTTCTCAGTCTGTTTCCTAATGCCGGTTTGATGTTCCTGCAGTTTTCACTGTAAAACTGAGTTGGAACTAGTACCTCCTCATACATATGTATGGAGGGTAGTTTGCAACTGAAAGGAACTTTGTGTTCCCAAAAATCTAGGTGAAGGACGGCTTTCACACACACTTATCTCTCAGAACTGAGCATGTGGAGAGACGTTCGTTCATCTAGAACAAAGGGACCGGGTTGCAGGAGAAACTTTTAATGTAGTTTCTCAGTCTGTTTCCTAGTGCCGGTTTGAAGTTCCTGCAGTTTTCACTGTAAAACCGATTTGGAGCTAATACCTCCCCATATATATGTATGGAGTGTAGTTTGCAACTGGAAAGGACCTTTGTGTTCCCAACAATCTAGGTGAAGGACGGCTTTCACACACACTTATCTCTCAGAACTGAGCATGTGGAGAGACGTTCGTTCATCTAGCACAAAGGGAACGGGTTGCAGGGGAAACTTTTACTCTGGTTTCTCAGTCTGTTTCCTAGTGCCGGTTTGAAGTTCCTGCAGTTTTTACTGTAAAACCGTGTTGGAGCTAGTACCACCCCATATATATATATGGATTGTAGTTTGCAACTGAAAAGGAACTTTGTGTTCGCAACAATCCAGGTGAAGGACGGCTTTACACACATTTATCTCTCAGAAGTGAGCATGTGGAGAGACGTTCGTTCATCTAGCACAAAGGGAACGGGTTTCAGGGAAACTTTTACTCTGGTTTCTCAGTCTGTTTCCTAGTGCCGGTTTGAAGTTCCTGCAGTTTTCACTGTAAAACCGAGTTGGAGCTTGTATATCCCCATATATATGTATGGATTTTAGCTTGCAACTGAAAAATAACTTTGTGTTCCCAACAATCTAGGTGAAGGCGGCTTTCACACACACTTATCTCTCAGAACTGAGCATGTGGAGAGACTTTCGTTCATCTAGCACAAAGGGAATGTGTTGCAGGGGAAACTTTTACTCTGGTTTCTCAGTCTTTTTCCTAGTGCTGTTTTGAAGTTCCTGCAGTTTTCACTGTAAAACCGAGTTGGAGCTAGTTCTTCCCCATATATATGTATGGAGTGTAGTTTGCAACTGAAAAGGAACTTTGTGTCCCAACAATATAGATGAAAGGCGGCTTTCACACACACTTATCTCTCAGGACTGAGCATGTGGAGAGACGTTCGTTCATCTAGCAAAAATGGAACGGTTTACAGGGGAAACTATTACTCTGGTTTCTCAGTCTGTTTCCTAGTGCCGGTTAGAAGTTCCTGCAGTTTTCACTGTAAATCCGATTTGGAGCTTGTACATCCCCATATATATGTATGGAGTGTAGTTTGCTACTGAAAAGGAACTTTGTGTTCCCAACAATCTAGGTGAAGGATGGCTTTCACACACACTTATCTCCCAGAACTGAGCATGAGGATAGACTTTCTTTCATCTAGCTCAAAGGGAACGGGTTGAAGGAGAAACTTTTACTCTGGTTTCACTCTGTTTCCTATTGCCGGTTTGAAGTTCCTGCAGTTTTCACTGTAAAACCGAGTTGGAGATAGTTCTTCCCCATATATGTGTATGGAGTGTAGTTTGCCACCGAAAAGGAACTTTGTGTTCCCAACAATCTAAGTGAAAGTCGGCTTTCACACACACTTATCTCTAAGAACTGAGCATGTGGAGAGACGTTCGTTCATCTAGCACAAAGGGAACGGGTTTCAGGGAAACTTTTACTCTGGTTTCTCAGTCTGTTTCCTAGTTCCGGTTTGAAGTTCCTGCAGTTTTCAATGTAAATCCGATTTGGAGCTTGTACATCCCCATATATATGTATGGATTGTAGTTTGCAACTGAAAAGGAACTTTGTGTTCCCAACAATCTAGGTGAAGGCGGCTTTCACACACACTTATCTCTCAGAACTGAGCATGTGGAGAGACTTTCGTTCATCTAGCACAAAGGGAACGTGTTGCAGGGGAAACTTTTACTCTGGTTTCTCAGTGTGTTTCCTAGTGCTGTTTTGAAGTTCCTGCAGTTTTCACTGTAAAACAGAGTTGGAGCTAGTACCTCCCCATATATATGTATGGATTGTAGTTTGCAACTGAAAAGGAACTTTGTGTTCCCAACAAGCTAGTTGAAGGACGGCTTTCACACAAACTTTTCTCTCAGATGTGAGCATGTGGAGAGACGTTCGTTCATCTAGCACAAAGGGAACGGGATTCAGGGAAACATTTACTCTGGTTTCTCAGTCTGTTTCCTAATGCCGGTTTGATGTTCCTGCAGTTTTCACTGTAAAACTGAGTTGGAACTAGTACCTCCTCATATATATGTATGGAGGGTAGTTTGCAACTGAAAGGAACTTTGTGTTCCCAAAAATCTAGGTGAAGGACGGCTTTCACACACACTTATCTCTCAGAACTGAGCATGTGGAGAGACGTTCGTTCATCTAGAACAAAGGGACCGGGTTGCAGGAGAAACTTTTAATGTAGTTTCTCAGTCTGTTTCCTAGTGCCGGTTTGAAGTTCCTGCAGTTTTCACTGTAAAACCGAGTTGGAGCTAATACCTCCCCATATATATGTATGGAGTGTAGTTTGCAACTGGAAAGGACCTTTGTGTTCCCAACAATCTAGGTGAAGGACGGCTTTCACACACACTTATCTCTCAGAACTGAGCATGTGGAGAGACGTTCGTTCATCTAGCACAAAGGGAACGGGTTGCAGGGGAAACTTTTACTCTGGTTTCTCAGTCTGTTTCCTAGTGCCGGTTTGAAGTTCCTGCAGTTTTTACTGTAAAACCGTGTTGGAGCTAGTACCACCCCATATATATATATGGATTGTAGTTTGCAACTGAAAAGGAACTTTGTGTTCGCAACAATCCAGGTGAAGGACGGCTTTACACACATTTATCTCTCAGAAGTGAGCATGTGGAGAGACGTTCGTTCATCTAGCACAAAGGGAACGGGTTTCAGGGAAACTTTTACTCTGGTTTCTCAGTCTGTTTCCTAGTGCCGGTTTGAAGTTCCTGCAGTTTTCACTGTAAAACCGAGTTGGAGCTAGTATCTCCCCATATATATGTATGGAGTGTAGTTGGCAACTGAAAAGGAACTTTGTGTTCCCAACAAGCTAGTTGAAAGACGGCTTTCACACACACTTTTCTCTCAGAACTGAGCATGTGGAGAGACGTTCGTTCATCTAGCACAAAGGGAACGCCTGGCAGGGGAAACTTTTACTCTAGTTTCTCAGTGTGTTTCCTAGTGACGGTTTGAAGTTCCTGCAGTTTTCACTGTAAAACCGAGTTGGTGCTAGTTCTTCCCCATATATATGTATGGAGTGTAGTTTGCAACTGAAAAGGAACTTTGTGTCCCAACAATATAGATGAAAGGCGGCTTTCACACACACTTATCTCTCAGAACTGAGCATGTGGAGAGACGTTCGTTCATCTAGCACAAAGGGAACGGGTTGCAGGGGAAACTTTTACTCTGGTTTCTCAGTCTGTTTCCTGGTGCCGGTTTGAAGTTCCTGCAGTTTTCACTGTAAAACCGTGTTGGAGCTAGTACCACCCCATATATATATATGGATTGTAGTTTGCAACTGAAAAGGAACTTTGTGTTCGCAACAATCCAGGTGAAGGACGGCTTTACACACATTTATCTCTCAGAAGTGAGCATGTGGAGAGACGTTCGTTCATCTAGCACAAAGGGAACGGGTTTCAGGGAAACTTTTACTCTGGTTTCTCAGTCTGTTTCCTAGTGCCGGTTTGAAGTTCCTGCAGTTTTCACTGTAAAACCGAGTTGGAGCTAGTACATCCCCATATATATGTATGGATTGTAGTTTGCAACTGAAAAGGAACTTTGTGTTCCCAACAATCTATGTGAAGGCGGCTTTCACACACACTTATCTCTCAGAACTGAGCATGTGGAGAGACATTCGTTCATCTAGCACAAAGGGAACGTTTTGCAGGGGAAACTTTTACTCTGGTTTCTCAGTGTGTTTCCTAGTGCTGTTTTGAAGTTCCTGCAGTTTTCACTGTAAAACAGAGTTGGAGCTAGTACCTCCCCATATATATGTATGGAGTGTAGTTTGCAACTGAAAAGGAACTTTGTGTTCCCAACAAGCTAGGTGAAGGACGGCTTTCACACAAACTTTTCTCTCAGAACTGAGCATGTGGAGAGACGTTCGTTCATGTAGCACAAAAGGAACGGGTTGCAGGAGAAACTTTTAATGTGGTTTCTCAGTCTGTTTCCTAGTGCCGGTTTGAAGTTCCTGCAGTTTTCACTTGTAAAACCGAGTTGGAGCTAGTTCTTCCCCATATATATGTATGGAGTGTAGTTTGCAACTGAAAAGGAACTTTGTGTCCCAACAATATAGATGTAAGGCGGCTTTCACACACACTTATCTCTCAGGAATGAGCATGTGGCGAGACGTTCGTTCATCTAGCAAAAATGGAACGGTTTACAGGGGAAACTATTACTCTGGTTTCTCAGTCTGTTTCCTAGTGTCGGTTAGAAGTTCCTGCAGTTTTCACTGTAAATCCGATTTGGAGCTTGTACATCCCCATATATATGTATGGAGTGTAGTTTGCAACTGAAAAGGAACTTTGTGTTCCCAACTATCTAGGTGCAGGACGGCTTCACACACACTTATCTCTCAGAACTGAGCATGAGGAGAGACTTTCTTTCATCTAGCTCAAAGGGAACGGGTGTAGAAGAAACTTTTACTCTGGTGTCACTCTGTTTCCTATTGCCGTTTTGAAGTTCCTGCAGTTTTCACAGTAAAACTGAGTTGGAGATAGTACCTCCCCATATATGTGTATGGAGTGTAGTTTGCCACCGAAAAGGAACTTTGTGTTCCCAACAATCTAGGTGAAAGTCGGCTTTCACACACACTTATCTCTAAGAACTGAGCATGTGGAGAGACGTTCGTTCATCTAGCATAAATTGAACGGGTTGCAGGGGAAACTATTACTCTGGTTTCTCAGTCTGTTTCCTAGTTCCGGTTTGAAGTTCCTGCAGTTTTCAATGTAAATCCGATTTGGAGCTTGTAACTCCCCATATATATGTATGGATTGTAGTTTGCAACTGAAAAGGAACTTTGTGTTCCCAACAATCTAGGTGAAGGCGGCTTTCACACACACTTATCTCTCAGAACTGAGCATGTGGAGAGACTTTCGTTCATCTAGCACAAAGGGAACGTGTTGCAGGGGAAACTTTTACTCTGGTTTCTCAGTGTGTTTCCTAGTGCTGTTTTGAAGTTCCTGCAGTTTTCACTGTAAAAGAGAGTTGGAGCTAGTACCTCCCCGTTTATAAGTATGGAGTGTAGTTTGCAACTGAAAAGGAACTATGTCTTCCCAACAAGCTAGTTGAAGGACGGCTTTCACACAAACTTTTCTCTCAGATGTGAGCATGTGGAGAGACGTTCGTTCATCTAGCACAAAGGGAACGGGATTCAGGGAAACTTTTACTCTGGTTTCTCAGTCTGTTTCCTAATGCCGGTTTGATGTTCCTGCAGTTTTCACTGTAAAACTGAGTTGGAACTAGTACCTCCCCATATATATGTATGGAGGGTAGTTTGCAACTGAAAGGAACTATGTGTTCCCAAAAATCTAGGTGAAGGACGGCTTTCACACACACTTATCTCTCAGAACTGAGCATGTGGAGAGACGTTCGTTCATCTAGAACAAAGGGAACGGGTTTCAGGGGAAACTTTTACTCTGGTTTTTCAGTCTGTTTCCTAGTGCCGGATTGAAGTTCCTGCAGTATTCACTTTAAAACCGATTTGGAGCTAGTATCTCCCCATATATATGTATGGAGTAGTTGGCAACTGAAAAGGAACTTTGTGTTCCCAGCATGCTAGTTGAAAGACGGCTTTCACACACACTTTTCTCTCAGAACTGAGCATGTGGAGAGACGTTCGTTCATCTAGCACAAAGGGAAAGCCTGGCACGGGAAACTTTTACTCTAGTTTCTCAGTGTGTTTCCTAGTGACGGTTTGAAGTTCCTGCAGTTTTCACTGTAAAACCGAGTTGGTGCTAGTTCTTCCCCATATATATGTATGGAGTGTAGTTTGCAACTGAAAAGGAACTTTGTGTCCCAACAATATAAATGAAAGGCGGCTTTCACACACACTTATCTCTCAGAACTGAGCATGTGGAGAGACGTTCATTCATCTAGCACAAATGGAACGGGTTGCAGGGGAAACTATTACTCTGGTTTCTCAGTCTGTTTCCTAGTGCCGGTTTGAAGTTCCTGCAGTTTTCACTGTAAAACCTTGTTGGAGCTTGTACCTCCCCATATATATGTATGGAGTGTAGTTTGCAACTGAAAAGGAACTTTGTGTTCCCAACAATCTAGGTGAAGGCGGCTTTCACACACACTTATCTCTCAGAACTGAGCATGTGGAGAGACTTTCGTTCATCTAGCACAAAGGGAACGTGTTGCAGGGGAAACTATTACTCTGGTTTCTCAGTGTGTTTCCTAGTGCTGTTTTGAAGTTCCTGCAGTTTTCACTGTAAAACAAAGTTGGAGCTAGTACCTCCCCATATATATGTATGGAGTGTAATTTGCAACTGAAAAGGAACTTTGTGTTCCCAACAAGCTAGGTGAAGGACGGCATTCACACAAACTTTTCTCTCAGAACTGAGCATGTGGAGAGACGTTCATTCATCTAGCACAAATGGAACGGGTTGCAGGGGAAACTATTACTCTGGTTTCTCAGTCTGTTTCCTAGTGCCGGTTTGAAGTTCCTGCAGTTTTCACTGTAAAACCTTGTTGGAGCTTGTACCTCCACATATATATGTATGGAGTGTAGTTTGCAACTGAAAAGGAACTTTGTGTTCCCAACAATCTAGGTGAAGGCGGCTTTCACACACACTTATCTCTCAGAACTGAGCATGTGGAGAGACTTTCGTTCATCTAGCACAAAGGGAACGTGTTGCAGGGGAAACTATTACTCTGGTTTCTCAGTGTGTTTCCTAGTGCTGTTTTGAAGTTCCTGCAGTTTTCACTGTAAAACAAAGTTGGAGCTAGTACCTCCCCATATATATGTATGGAGTGTAATTTGCAACTGAAAAGGAACTTTGTGTTCCCAACAAGCTAGGTGAAGGACGGCTTTCACACAAACATTTCTCTCAGAACTGAGCATGTGGAGAGACGTTCGTTCATCTAGCACAAAGGGAACGGGTTGCAGGAGAAACTTTTAATGTGGTTTCTCAGTCTGTATCCTAGTGCCGGTTTGAAGTTCCTGCAGTTTACACTATAAAACCGAGTTGGAGCTAATACCTCCCCATATATATGTATGGAGTGTAGTTTGCAACTGGAAAGGAACTTTGTGTTCCCAACAATCTAGGTGAAGAACGGCTTTCACACACACTTATCTCTCAGAACTGAGCATGTGGAGAGACGTTCGTTCATCTAGCACAAAGTGAACGGGTTGCAGGGGAAAATTTTACTCTGGTTTCTCAGTGTGTTTCCTAGTGCCGGTTTGAAGTTCCTGCAGTTTTCACTGTAAAACCGTGTTGGAGCTAGTACCTCCCCATATATATATATATATTGTAGTTTGCAACTGAAAAGGAACTTTGTGTTCGCAACAATCTAGTTGAAAGACGGCTTTCACACACACTTTTCTCTCAGAACTGAGCATGTGGAGAGACGTTCGTTCATCTAGCACAAAGGGAACGCGTTGCAGGGGAAACTTTTACTCTAGATTCTCAGTGTGTTTCCTAGTGCCGGTTTGAAGTTCCTGCAGTTTTCACTGTAAAAACGAGTTGGAGCTAGTTCTTCCCCATATATATGTATGGAGTGTATTTTGCAACTGAAAAGGAACTTTGTGTCTCAACAATATAGATGAAATGCGGCTTTCACACACACTTATCTCTCAGAACTGAGCATGTGGAGAGACGTTCGTTCATCTAGCACAAATGGAACGGGTTGCAGGGGAAACTATTACTCTGGTTTCTCAGTCTGTTTCCTAGTGCCGGTTTGAAGTTCCTGCAGTTTTCAATGTAAATCCGATTTGGAGCTTGTACATCCCCATATATATGTATGGAGTGATGTTAGCAACTGAAAAGGAACTTTGTGTTCCCAGCAATCTAGGTGAAGGCGGCTTTCACACACACTTATCTCTCAGAACTGAGCATGTGGAGAGACTTTCGTTCATCTAGCAAAAAGGGAACGTGTTGCAGGGGAAACTTTTACTCTGGTTTCTCAGTGTGTTTCCTAGTGCGGTTTTGAAGTTCCTGCAGTTTTCACTGTAAAACAGAGTTGGAGCTAGTACCTCCCCATATATATGTATGGAGTGTAGTTTGCAACTGAAAAGGAACTTTGTGTTCCCAACAAGCTAGTTGAAGTACGGCTTTCACACCAATTTTTCTCTCAGAACTGAGCATGTGGAGAGACGTTCGTTCATCTAGCACAAAGGGAACGGGTTGCAGGAGAAACTTTTAATGTGGTTTCTCAGTCTGTTTCCTAGTGCCGGTTTGAAGTTCCTGCAGTTTTCACTGTAAAAACGATTTGGAGCTAATACCTCCCCATATATATGTATGGAGTGTAGTTTGCAACTGGAAAGGAACTTTGTGTTCCCAACAATCTAGGTGAAAGACGGCTTTCACACACAATTATCTCTCAGAACAGAGCATGTGGAGAGATTTTCGTTCATCTAGCACAAAGGGAACGGGTTGCAGGGGAAACTTTTACTCTGGTTTCTCAGTCTGTTTCCTAGTGCCGGTATGAAGTTCCTGCAGTTTTCACTGTAAAACCGTGTTGGAGCTAGAACCTCCCCATATATATATATGGAGTGTAGTTTGCAACTGAAAAGGAACTTTGTGTTCGCAACAATCCATGTGAAGGACGGCATTACACACATTTATCTCTCAGAAGTGAGCATGTGGAGGGACGTTCGTTCATCTAGCACAAAGGGAACGGTTTTCAGGGAAACTTTTACTCTGGTTTCTCAATCTGTTTCCTAAACTGGTTTGAAGTTCCAGCAGTTTTCACTGTAAAACTGAGTTGGAACTAGAACCTCCCCATATATATGTATGGAGGGTAGTTTGCAACTGAAAGGAACTTTGTGTTCCCAAAAATCTAGGTGAAGGACGACTTTCACACACACTTATCTCTCAGAACTGAGCATGTGGAGAGACTTTCGTTCATCTAGCACAAAGGGAACGTGTTGCAGGGGAAACTTTTACTCTGGTTTCTCAGTGTGTTTCCTAGTGTTGTTTTGAAGTTCCTGCAGTTTTCACTGTAAAACAGAGTTGGAGCTAGTACCTCCCCATTTATAAGTATGGAGTGTAGTTTGCAACTGAAAAGGAACTTTGTGTTCCCAACAAGCTAGTTGAAGGACGGCTTTCACACAAACTTTTCTCTCAGATGTGAGCATGTGGAGAGACGTTCGTTCATCTAGCACAAAGGGAACGGGTTTCAGGGAAACTTTTACTCTGGTTTCTCAGTCTGTTTCCTAATGCCGGTTTGATGTTCCTGCAGTTTTCACTGTAAAACTTAGTTGGAACTAGTACCTCCCCATATATATGTATGGAGGGTAGTTTGCAACTGAAAGGAACTTTGTGTTCCCAAAAATCTAGGTGAAGGACGGCTTTCACACACACTTATCTCTCAGAACTGAGCAGGTGGAGAGACGTTCGTTCATCTAGAACAAAGGGAACGGGTTGCAGGTGAAACTTTTACTCTGGTTTTTCAGTCTGTTTCCTAGTGTCGGTTAGAAGTTCCTGCAGTTTTCACTTTAAAACCGATTTGGAGCTAGTATCTCCTCATATATATGTATGGAGTGTAGTTGGCAACTGAAAAGGAACTTTGTGTTCCCAACAAGCTAGTTGAAAGACGGCTTTCACACACACTTTTCTCTCAGAACTGAGCATGTGGAGAGACGTTCGTTCATCTAGCACAAATGGAACGCCTTGCAGGGGAAACTTTTACTCTAGTTTCTCAGTGTGTTTCCTAGTGACGGTTTGAAGTTCCTGCAGTTTTCACTGTAAAACCGAGTTGGTGCTAGTTCTTCCCCATATATATGTATGGAGTGTAGTTTGCAACTGAAAAGGAACTTTGTGTCCCAACAATATAGATGAAAGGCGGCTTTCACACACACTTATCTCTCAGAACTGAGCATGTGGAGAGACGTTCGTTCATCTAGCACAAATGGAACGGGTTGCAGGGGAAACTATTACTCTGGTTTCTCAGTCTGTTTCCTAATGCCGGTTTGAAGTTCCTGCAGTTTACACTGTAAAACCGAGTTGGAGCTAGTACCTCCCCATATATATGTATGGAGTGTAGTTTGCAACTGAAAAGGAACTTTGTGTTCCCAACAATCTAGGTGAAGGCGGCTTTCACACACACTTATCTCTCAGAACTGAGCATGTGCAGAGACGTTCGTTCATCTAGCACAAAGTGAACGGGTTGCAGGGGAAATTTTTACTCTGGTTTCTCAGTCTGTTTCCTAGTGCCGGTTTGAAGTTCCTGCAGTTTTCACTGTAAAACCGTGTTGGAGCTAGTACCTCCCCATATATATATATATATTGTAGTTTGCAACTGAAAAGGAACTTTGTGTTCGCAACAATCTAGTTGAAAGACGGCTTTCACACACACTTTTCTCTCAGAACTGAGCATGTGGAGAGACGTTCGTTCATCTAGCACAAAGGGAACGCGTTGCAGGGGAAACTTTTACTCTAGATTCTCAGTGTGTTTCCTAGTGACGGTTTGAAGTTCCTGCAGTTTTCACTGTAAAAACGAGTTGGAGCTAGTTCTTCCCCATATATATGTATGGAGTGTATTTTGCAACTGAAAAGGAACTTTGTGTCCCAACAATATAGATGAAATGCGGCTTTCACACACACTTATCTCTCAGAACTGAGCATGTGGAGAGACGTTCGTTCATCTAGCACAAATGGAACGGGTTGCAGGGGAAACTATTACTCTGGTTTCTCAGTCTGTTTCCTAGTGCCGGTTTGAAGTTCCTGCAGTTTTAAATGTAAATCCGATTTGGAGCTTGTACATCCCCATATATATGTATTGAGTGATGTTAGCAACTGAAAAGGAACTTTGTGTTCCCAGCAATCTAGGTGAAGGACGGCTTTCACACACACTTATCTCTCAGAACTGAGCATGAGGAGAGACGTTCTTTCATCTAGCTCAAAGGGAACGGGTTGCAGGAGAAACTTTTACTCTGGTTTCTCAGTCTGTTTCCTGGTGCCGGTTTGAAGTTCCTGCAGTTTTCACTGTAAAACCGATTTGGAGCTAGTACCTCCCCATATATATGTATGGATTCTAGTTTGCAACTGAAAAGGAAATTTGTGTTCCCAATAATCTAGGTGAAGGCGGCTTTCACACACACTTATCTCTCAGAACTGAGCATGTGGAGAGACTTTCGTTCATCTAGCACAAATGGAACGTGTTGCAGGGGAAACTTTTACTCTGGTTTCTCAGTGTGTTTCCTAGTGCGGTTTTGAAGTTCCTGCAGTTTTCACTGTAAAACAGAGTTGGAGCTAGTACCTCCCCATATATATGTATGGAGTGTAGTTTGCAACTGAAAAGGAACTTTGTGTTCCCAACAAGCTAGTTGAAGGACGGCTTTCACACAAACATTTCTCTCAGAACTGAGCATGTGGAGAGACGTTCGTTCATCTAGCACAAAGGGAACGGGTTGCAGGAGAAACTTTTAATGTGGTTTCTCAGTCTGTTTCCTAGTGCCGGTTTGAAGTTCCTGCAGTTTTCACTGGAAAAACGAGTTGGAGCTAATACCTCCCCATATATATGTATGGAGTGTAGTTTGCAACTGGAAAGGAACTTTGTGTTCCCAACAATCTAGATGAAAGACGGCTTTCACACACACTTATCTCTCAGAACAGAGCATGTGGAGAGATTTTCGTTCATCTAGCACAAAGGGAACGTGTTGCAGGGGAAACTTTTACTCTGGTGTCTCAGTCTGTTTCCTAGTGCCGGTATGAAGTTCCTGCAGTTTTCACTGTAAAACCGTGTTGGAGCTAGTACCTCCCCATATATATATATGGATTGTAGATTGCAACTGAAAAGGAACTTTGTGTTCCCAACAATCCAGGTGAAGGACGGCATTACACACATTTTTCTCTCAGAAGTGAGCATGTGGAGGGACGTTCGTTCATCTAGCACAAAGGGAACGGGTTTCAGGGAAACTTTTACTCTGGTTTCTCAATCTGTTTCCTAATGCTGGTTTGAAGTTCCAGCAGTTTTCACTGTAAAACTGAGTTGGAACTAGTACCTCCCCATATATATGTATGGAGGGTAGTTTGCAACTGAAAGGAACTTTTTGTTCCCAAAAATCTAGGTGAAGGACGGCTTTCACACACACTTATCTCTCAGAACTGAGCATGTGGAGAGACGTTCGTTCATCTAGCACAAAGAGAACGCCTTGCAGGGGAAACTTTTACTCTAGTTTCTCAGTGTGTTTCCTAGTGACGGTTTGAAGTTCCTGCAGTTTTCACTGTAAAACCGAGTTGGAGCTAGTTCTTCCCCATATATATGTATGGAGTGTAGTTTGCAACTGAAAAGGAACTTTGTGTCCCAACAATATAGATGAAAGGCGGCTTTCACACACACTTATCTCTCAGAACTGAGCATGTTGAGAGACGTTCGTTCATCTAGCACAAATGGAACGGGTTGCAGGGGAAACTATTACTCTGGTTTCTCAGTCTGTTTCCTAGTGCCGGTTAGAAGTTCCTGCAGTTTTCACTGTAAATCAGATTTGGAGCTTGTACATCCCCATATATATGTATGGAGTGTAGTTTGCAACTGAAAAGGAACTTTGTGTTCCCAACAATCTAGGTGAAGTACGGCTTTCACACACACTTATCTCTCAGAACTGAGCATGAGGAGAGACGTTCTTTCATCTAGCTCAAAGGGAACGGGTTGTAGGAGAAACTTTTACTCTGGTTTCACTCTGTTTCCTAGTGCCGGTTTGAAGTTCCTGCAGTTTTCACTGTAAAACCGAGTTGGAGCTAGTACCTCCCCATATATATGTATGGAGTGTAGTTTGCCACTGAAAAGGAACTTTGTGTTCCCAACAATCTAGGTGAAAGTCGGCTTTCACACACACTTATCTCTAAGAACTGAGCATGTGGAGAGACGTTCGTTCATCTAGCACAAATGGAACGGGTTGCAGTGGAAACTATTACTCTGGTTTCTCAGTCTGTTTCCTAGTGCCGGTTTGAAGTTCCTGCAGTTTTCAATGTAAATCCGATTTGGAGCTTGTACATCCCCGTATATATGTATGGAGTGCTGTTAGCAACTGAAAAGGAACTTTGTGTTCCCAACAGTCTAGGTGAAGGAAGGCTTTCACACACACATATTTCTCAGAACTGAGCATGAAGAGAGACGTTCTTTCATCCAGCTCAAAGGGAACGGGTTGCAGGAGAAACTTTTACTCTGGTTTCTCAGTCTGTTTCCTAGTGCCGGTTTGAAGTTCCTGCAGTTTTCACTGTAAAACCGAGTTGGAGCTAGTACCTCCCCATATATATGTAAGGATTGTAGTTTGCAACTGAAAAGGAACTTTGTGTTCCCAACAATCTAGGTGAAGGCGGCTTTCACACACACTTATCTCTCAGAACTGAGCATGTGGAGAGACGTTCGTTCATCTAGCAAAAAGGGAACGGGTTGCAAGTGAAACTTTTAATGTGGTATCTCAGTCTGTTTCCTAGTGCCAGTTTGAAGTGCCTGCAGTTTTCACTGTAAAACCGAGTTGGAGCTAATACATCCCCATATATATGTATGGATTGTAGTTTGCAACTGGAAAATAACTTTGTGTTCCCAACAATCTAGGTGAAGGACGGCTTTCACACACACTTATCTCTAAGAACTGAGCATGTGGAGAGACGTTCGTTCATCTAGCACAAATGGAACGGGTTGCAGTGGAAACTATTACTCTGGTTTCTCAGTCTGTTTCCTAGTGCCAGTTTGAAGTTCCTGCAGTTTTCAATGTAAATCCGATTTGGAGCTTGTACATCCCCATATATATGTATGGAGTGCTGTTAGCAACTGAAAAGTAACTTTGTGTTCCCAACAGTCTAGGTGTAGGACGGCTTTCACACACACTTATCTCTCAGAACTGAGCATGAGGAGAGACGTTCTTTCATCTAGCTCAAAGGGAACGGGTTGCAGGAGAAACTTTTACTCTGGTTTCTCAGTCTGTTTCCTAGTGCCGGTTTGAAGTTCCTGCAGTTTTCACTGTAAAACCGAGTTGAAGCTAGTACCTCCCCATTTATATGTAAGGATTGTAGTTTGCAACTGAAAAGGAACTTTGTGTTCCCAACAATCTAGGTGAAGGCGGCTTTCACACACACTTATCTCCCAGATCTGAGCATGTGGAGAGACGTTCGTTCATCTAGCACAAAGGGAACGTGTTGCAGGGAACTTTTACTCTGGTTTCTCAGTGTGTTTCCTAGTGCTGTTTTGAAGTTCCTGCAGTTTTCACTGTTAAACAGAGTTGGAACTAGTACCTCCCCATATATATGTATGGAGGGTAGTTTGCAACTGAAAGGAACTTTGTGTTCCCAAAAATCTAGGTGAAGGACGGCTTTCACACACACTTATCTCTCAGAACTGAGCATGTGGAGAGACGTTCGTTCATCTAGCACAAAGGGAACGCCTTGCAGGGGAAACTTTTACTCTAGATTCTCAGTGTGTTTCCTAGTGACGGTTTGAAGTTCCTGCAGTTTTCAATGTAAAACCGGGTTGGAGCTAGTTCTTCCCCATATATATGTATGGAGTGTAGTTTGCAACTGAAAAGGAACTTTGTTTCCCAACAATATAGATGAAAGGCGGCTTTCACACACACTTATCTCTCAGAACTGAGCATGTGGAGAGACGTTCGTTCATCTAGCACAAATGGAACGGGTTACAGGGGAAACTATTACTCTGGTTTCTCAGTCTGTTTCCTAGTGCCGGTTAGAAGTTCCTGCAGTTTTCACTGTAAATCCGATTTGGAGCTTGTAAATCCCCATATATATGTATGGAGTGTAGTTTGCAACTGAAAAGGAACAATGTGTTCCCAACAATCTAGGTGAAGGACGGCTTTCACACACACTTATCTCTCAGAACTGAGCATGAGGAGAGACGTTCTTTCATCTAGCTCAAAGGGAACGGGTTGTAGGAGAAACTTTTACTCTGGTTTCACTCTGTTTCCTAGTGCCGGTTTGAAGTTCCTGCAGTTTTCACTGTAAAACCGAGTTGGAGCTAGTACCTCCCCATATATATGTATGGAGTGTAGTTTGCCACTGAAAAGGAACTTTGTGTTCCCAACAATCTAGGTGAAAGTCGGCTTTCACACACACTTATCTCTAAGAACGGAGCATGTGGAGAGACGTTCGTTCATCTAGCACAAATGGAACGGGTTGCAGGGGAAACTATTACTCTGGTTTCTCAGTCTGTTTCCTAGTGCCTGTTTGAAGTTCCTGCAGTTTTCAATGTAAATCAGATTTGGAGCTTGTACATCCCCATATATATGTATTGAGTGCTGTTAGCAACTGAAAAGGAACTTTGTGTTCCCAAGAGTCTAGGTGAAGGACGGCTTTCATACACACTTATCTCTCAGAACTGAGCATGAGGAGAGACGTTCTTTCATCTAGCTCAAAGGGAACGGGTTGCAGGAGAAACTTTTACTCTGGTTTCTCAGTCTGTTTCCTAGTGCCGGTTTGAAGTTCCTGCAGTTTTCACTGTAAAACCGAGTTGGAGCTAGTACCTCCCCATATATATGTAAGGATTGTAGATTGCAACTGAAAAGGAACTTTGTGTTCCCAACAATCTAGGTGAAGGCGGCTTTCACACACACTTATCTCTCAGAACTGAGCATGTGGAGAGACGTTTGTTCATCTAGCACAAATGGTAGTGTTGCATGGGAAACATTTACTCTGGTTTCTCAGTGTGTTTCCTAGTGCTGTTTTGAAGTTCCTGCAGTTTTCACTGTAAAACAGAGTTGGAGCTAGTACCTCCCCATATATATGTATAGAGTGTAGTTTGCAACTGAAAAGGAACTTTGTGTTCCCAACAAGCTAGGTGAAGTAAGGCTTTCACACAAACTTTTCTCTCAGAACTGAGCATGTGGAGAGACGTTTGTTCATCTAGCACAAAGGGAACGGTTTGCAGGAGAAACTTTTAATGTGGTTTCTCAGTCTGTTTCCTAGTGCCGGTTTGAAGTTCCTGCAGTTTTCACTGTAAAACCGAGTTGGAGCTAATACCTCCCCATATATATGTATGGAGTGTAGTTTGCCACTGGAAAGGAACTTTGTGTTCCCAACAATATAGGTGAAGGGCGGCTTTCACACACAATTATCTCTAAGAACTGAGCATGTGGAGAGACTTTCGTACATCTAGCACAAATTGAACGGGTTGCAGTGGAAACTATTACTCTGGTTTCTCAGTCTGTTTCCTAGTGCCGGTTTGAAGTTCCTGCAGTTTTCAATGTAAATCCGATTTGGAGCTTGTACATCCCCATATATATGTATGGAGTGCTGTTAACAACTGAAAAGGAACTTTGTGTTCCCAACAGTCTAGGTGAAGGACGGCTTTCACACACACTTATCTCTCAGAACTGAGCATGAGGAGAGACGTTCTTTCATCTAGCTCAAAGGGAACGGGTTGCAGGAGAAACTTTTACTCTGGTTTCTCAGTGTGTTTCCTAGTGCCGGTTTGAATTTCCTGCACTTTTTAATGTAAAACCGAGTTGGAGCTAGTACCTCCCCATATATATGTAAGGATTGTAGTTTGCAACTGAAAAGGAACTTTGTGTTCCCAACAATCTAGGTGAAGGCGGCTTTCACACACACTTATCTCTCAGAACTGAGAATGTGGAGAGACGTTCGTTCATCTAGCACAAAGGGAACGTGTTGCAGGGAAACTTTTACTCTGGTTTCTCAGTGTGTTTCCTAGTGCTGTTTTGAAGTTCCTGCAGTTTTCACTGTAAAACAGAGTTGGAGCTAGTACCTCCCCATATATATGTATGGAGTGTAGTTTGCAACTGAAAAGGAACTTTGTGTTCCCAACAAGCTAGGTGAAGGACGGCTTTCACAGAAACTTTTCTCTCAGAACTGAGCATGTGGAGAGACTTTCGTTCATCTAGCAAAAATTGAACGGGTTGCAGGAGAAACTTTTAATGTGGTTTCTCAGTCTGTTTCCTAGTGCCGGTTTGAAGTTCCTGCAGTTTTCACTTTAAAACCGTGTTGGAGGTAGTACCTCCCCATATATATATATGGATTGTAGTTTGCAACTGAAAAGGAACTTTGTGTTCGCAACAATCTAGTTGAAAGACGGCTTTAACACACACTTTTCTCTCAGAACTGAGCATGTGGAGAGACGTTCGTTCATCTAGCACAAAGGGAACGCGTTGCAGGGGAAACTTTTACTCTAGATTCTCAGTGTGTTTCCTAGTGCCGGTTTGAAGTTCATGCAGTTTTCACTGTAAAACCGAGTTGGTGCTAGTTCTTCCCCATATATATGTATGGAGTGTAGTTTGCGACTGAAAAGGAACTTTGTGTCCCAACAATATAGATGAAAGGCGGCTTTCACACACACTTATCTCTCAGAACTGAGCATGTGGAGAGACGTTCGTTCATCTAGCACAAATGGAACGGGTTGCAGGGGAAACTATTACTCTGGTTTCTCAGTCTGTTTCCTAGTGCCGGTTTGAAGTTCCTGCAGTTTTCACTGTAAATCCGATTTGGAGCTTGTAAATCCCCATATATATGTATGGGGTGTAGTTTGCAACTGAAAAGGAACTTTGTGTTCACAACCATCTAGGTGAAGGACGGCTTTAACACACAATTATCTCTCAGAACTGAGCATGAGGAGAGACGTTCTTTCATCTAGCTCAAAGGGAACGGGTTGTAGGAGAAACTTTTACTCTGTTTTCACTCTGTTTCCTAGTGCCGGTTTGAAGTTCCTGCAGTTTTCACTGTAAAACCGAGTTGGAGGTAGTACTTCCCCATATATATGTATGGAGTGTAGTTTGCCACTGAAAAGGAACTTTGTGTTCCCAACAATCTAGGTGAAAGTCGGCTTTCACACACATTTATCTCTAAGAACTGAGCATGTGGAGAGACGTTCTTTCATCTAGCACAAATGGAACGGGTTGCAGGGGAATCTATTACTCTGGTTTCTCAGTCTGTTTCCTAGTGCCGGTTTGAAGTTCCGGCAGTTTTCAATGTAAATCCGATTTGGAGCTTGTACATCCCCATATATATGTATGGAGTGCTGTTAGCAACTGAAAAGGAATTTTGTGTTATCAACAATCTAGGTGAAGGACGGCTTTCACACACACTTATCTCTCAGAACTGAGCATGAGGAGAGACGTTCTTTCATCTAGCTCAAAGGGAACGGGTTGCAGGAGAATCTTTTACCCTGGTTTCTCAGTCTGTTTCCTAGTGCCGGTTTGAAGTTCCTGCAGTTTTCACTGTAAAACCGAGTTGGAGCTTGTACCTCCAAATATAAATGTATGGATTGTAGTTTGCAACTGAAAAGGAACTTTGTGTTCCCAACAAGCTAGGTGAAGGACGGCTTTCACACAAACTTTTCTCTCAGAACTGAGCATGTGGAGAGACTTTCGTTCATCTAGCACAAAGGGAACGGGTTGCAGGAGAAACTTGTAATGTGGTTTCTCAGTCTGTTTCCTAGTGCCGGTTTGAAGTTCCTGCAGTTTTCACTGTAAAACCGAGTTGGAGCTAATACCTCCCCATATATATTTATGGAGTGTAGTTTGCAACTGGAAAGGATCTTTGTGTTCCCAACAATCTAGTTGAAGGACGGCTTTCACACACACTTATCTCTCAGAACTGAGCATGTGTAGAGACTTTCGTTCATCTAGCACAAATGGAACGGGTTGCAGGGGAAACTTTTACTCTAGTTTCTCAGTCTGTTTCCTAGTGCCGGTTTGAAGTTCCTGCAGTTTTCACTGTAAAACCGATTTGGAGATAGTACATCCCCATAAATATGTATGGAGTGTGGTTTGTATCTTAAAAGGAAATTTGTGTTCCCAAAAATCTAGGTGAAAGACGGCTTTCACACACATTTTTTTCTCTCATAAATGAGCATGTGGAGAGACGTTCGTTCATCTAGCACAAAAGGAACGGTTTGCAGGGGAAACTTTTCTCTGGTTTCTCAGTCTGTTTCCTAGTGCCGGTTTGAAGTTCATGCAGTTTTCACTGTAAAATCGAGTTGGAGCTAGTACCTCCCCATATATATGTATGGAATGTAGTTTGCAACTGAAAAGGAACTTTGTGTCCCAACAATCTAGATGAAAGACGGCTTTCACACACACTTATCTCTCAGAAATGAGCATGTGGAGAGACGATCGTTCATCTAGCACAAAGGGAACGGGTTGCAGGGGAAACAAATAATCTGGTTTCTCAGTCTGTTTCCTAGTGCCGTTTTGAAGTTCCTGCAGTTTTCACTGTAAATCAGATTTGGAGCTTGTACCTCCCCATATATATGTATGGAGTGTTGTTTGCAACTGAAAAGGAACTTTGTGTTCCCAACAATCTAGGTGAAGGACGGCTTTCACACACACTTATCTCTCAGAACTGAGCATGTGGGGAGACGATCTTTCATCTAGCACAAATGGAACTGGATGCAGGAGAATCTTTTACTGTTGTTTCTCAGTCTGTTTCCTAGTGCCGGTTTGAAGTTCCTGCAGTTTTCACTGTAAAACAGAGTTGGAGCTAATACCTTCCCATATATATGTATGGAGTGTAGTTTGCAACTGAAAAGGAACTTTGTGTTCCCAACAATCTATGTGAAGGACGGGTTTCACACACACTTATCTCTCAGAACTGAACATGTGGAGAGACGTTCATTCATCTAGCACAAAGGGAACCGTTTGCAGGGGAAATTTTACTCTGGTTTCTCAGTCTGTTTCCTAATGCCGGTTTGAATTTCCTGCAGTTTTCACTATAAAATCGAGTTGGAGCTAGTACCTACCCATAGATATATATGGAGTGTAGTTTGCAACTGAAAAGGAACTTTGTGTTCCCAAGAATATATATGAAGTTAGGCTTTCACACACACTTATCTCTCAGAACTGAGCATGTGGAGAGACTTTCGTTCATCTAGCACAATGGGAACGGGTTGCAGGGAAAACTTTTACTCTGGTTTCTCAGTCTTTTTCCTAGTGCCGGTTTGAAGTTCCTGCAATTTTCACTGTTAAACAGAGTTGGAGCTATTATCTCCCCATATAAATGTATGGAGTGTAGTTTGCAACTGAAAGGAACTTTGTGTTCCCAAAAATCTAGGTGAAGGACGGCTTTCACACACACTTATCTCTCAAAAGTGAGCATGTGGAGAGACGTTCGTTCATCTAGCACAAAGGGAACGGGTTGCAAGGGAAACTTTTACTCTGGTTTCTCAGTCTGTTTCCTAGTGCCGGTTTGAAGTTCCTGCAGTTTTCACTGTAAAACCGATTTGGGGCTAGTATATCCCCATATATATGTATGGAGTGTGATTTGCATCTTAAAAGGAACTTTATGTTCCCAAAAAACTAGGTGAAAGACGGCTTTCACACACACTTTTCTCTCATAAATGAGCATGTGGAAAGACGTTCGTTCATCTAGCACAAAGGGAAAGGGTTGCATGGAAATTTTTACTCTGGTCTCTCACTCTGTTTCCTAGTGCCGGTTTGAAGTTCCTGCAGTTTTCACTGTAAAACCGAGTTGGAGCTAGTATCTCCCCATATATATGTATGGATTGTTTTTTGCAACTGAAAAGGAACTTTGTGTTCCCAACAATCTAGGTGAAGGGCGGCTTTCACACACACATATCTCTCAGAACTGAGCATGTAGTGAGACTTTCGTTCATCAAGCACAAATGGAACGGGTTGCAGGGGAAACTTTTACTCTGGTTTCTCAGTGTGTTTCCTAGTGCTGGTTTGAAGTTCCTGCAGTTTTCACTGTAAAACCGAGTTGGAGCTAGTACCTCCCCATATATATGTATGGAGTGTAGTTTGCAACTGAAAAAGAGCTTTGTGTTCCCAACTATCTAGTTGAAGGACGGCTTTCACACAAACTTTCCTCTCAGAACTGAAGATGTGGAGAGACGTTCGTTCATCTAGCACAAAGGAAACGGGTTGCAGGGAAAAGTTTAGTCTAGTTTCTCAGTGTGTTTCCTAGTGCCGGTTTGAAGTTCCTGCATTTTTCACTGTAAAACCGATTTGGAGCTAGTACTTCCCCATATTTATGTATGGAGTGTAGTTTGCAACTGAAAGGAACTTTGTGTTCCCAACAATTTGGTGAAAGATGGCTTTCACACACACTTATCTCTCAGAACTTATCATGAGGAGAGACGTTCGTTCATCTAGCACAAAGCGAACGGGTTGCAGGGGAAACTTTTCTCTAGTTTCTCAGTCTGTTTCCTAGTGCCAGTTTGAAGTTCCTGCAGTTTTCACTGTAAAAAAGTTTTGGAGTTAATACCTCCCCATATATATGTATGGAGTGTAGTTTGCAACTAAAAAGGAACTTTGTGTTCCCAACAATCTAGGTGAAGGACAGCTTTCACACACACTTATCTCTCAGAACTTATCATGAGGAGAGACGTTCGTTCATCTAGCTCAATGGAAACGGGTTGCAGGGAAAGTTTTAATGTGATTTCTCAGTCTGTTTCCTAGTGCCGTTTTGAAGTTCCTGCAGTTTTCACTGTAAAATCGAGTTGGAGCTTGTACCTCCCCATATATATGTATGGAATGTAGTTTGCAACTGAAAAGGAACTTTGTGTTCCCCAAAATCTAGATGAAGTACGGCTTTCACACACACTTTTCTCTCATAACTGAGCATGTGGAAAGACGTTCGTTCATCTAGCACAAAAGGAAAAGTTTGCAGCGGAAACTTTTACTCTGGTCTCTCAGTCTGTTTCCAAGTGCCGGTTTGAAGTTCCTGCAGTTTTCACTGTAAAACCTTGTTGGAGCTTGTACGTCCCCATATATATGTATGGATTGTAGTTTGCAACTGAAAAGGAACTGTGTGTTCCCAACAATCTTGGTGAAGGACGGCTTTCACACACACTTATTTCTCAGAACTGAGCATGTGGAGAGACTTTCCTTCATCTAGCACAAAGGGAACGGTTTACAGGGGAAACTTTTACTCTGGTTTCTCAGTGTGTTTCCTAGTGCTTGTTTGAAGTTCCTGCAGTTTTCACTGTAAAACCGAGTTGGATCTAGTACCTCCCCATATATATGTATGGATTGTAGTTTGCAACTGAAAAGGAACTTTCTATTCCCAACAATCTAGGTGAAGGGCGGCTTTCACACACACTTATCTCTCAGAACAGAGCATGTAGAGAGACTTTCGTTCATCTAGCACAAAGGGAACGGGTTGCAGGGGAAACTTTTACTCTGGTTTCTCAGTGTGTTTCCTAGTGCCGGTTTGAAGTTCCTGCAGTTTCACTGTAAATCCGATTTGGAGCTTGTACCTCCCCATATATATATATGGAGTGTAGTTTGCAACTGAAAAGGAAATTTGTGTTCCCAACAATCTAGGTGAAGGACGGCTTTCACACACACTTATCTCTCAGAACTGAGCATGAGGAGAGACGTTCGTTCATCTAGCTCAATGGGAACGGGTTGCAGGGAAACTTTTAATGTGGTTTCTCAGTCTGTTTCCTAGTGCCGGTTTGAAGTTCCTGCAGTTTTCACTGTAAAACTGAGTTGGAACTTGTACCTCCCCATATATATGTATGGAGGGTAGTTTGCAACTGAAAGGAACTTTGTGTTCCCAAAAATCTAGGTGAAGGACGGCTTACACACACACTTATCTCTCAAAACTGAGCATGTGGAGAGACGTTCGTTAATCTAGCACAAAGGGAACGCCTTGCAGGGGAAACTTTTACTCTGGTTTTTCAGTCTGTTTCCTAGTGCCGGATTGAAGTTCCTGCAGTTTTCACTTTAAAACCGATTTGGAGCTAGTACCTCCCCATATACATGTATAGAGTGTAGTTGGCAACTGAAAAGGAACTTTGTGTTCCCAACAATCTAGTTGAAAGTCGGCTTTCACACACACTTTTCTCTCAGAAATGAGCATGAGGAGAGACGTTCGTTAATCTAGCACAAAGGGAACGCCTTGCAGGTGAAACTTTTACTCTAGTTTCTCAGTGTGTTTCCTAGTGACGGTTTGATGTTCCTGCAGTTTTCACTGTAAAACCGAGTTGGAGCTAGTTCTTCCCCATATATATGTATGGAGTGTAGTTTGCAACTGAAAAGGAACTTTGTGTCCCAACAATATAGATGAAAGGCGGCTTTCACACACACTTATCTCTCAGAACTGAGCATGTGGAGAGACGTTCGTTCATCTAGCACAAAGGGAACGGGTTGCAGGGGAAACTATTACTCTGGTTTCTCAGTCTGTTTCCTAGTGCCGGTTTGAATTTCCTGCAGTTTTCACTGTAAATCAGATTTGGAGCTTGTACATCCCCATATATATCTAAGGATTTTAGTTTGCAACTGAAAAGGAACTTTGTGTTCCCAACAATCTAGGTGAAGGACGGCTTTCAAACACATTTATTTCTCAGAACTGAGCATGAGGAGAGACGTTCGTTCATCTAGCTCAAAGGGAACGGGTTGCAGGGGAAACTTGTAATGTGGTTTCTCATTCTGTTTCCTAGTGCCGTTTTGAAGTTCCTGCAGTTTTCACTGTAAAACCGAGTTGTTGCTAATACCTCCCCATATATATGTATGGAAGGTAGTTTGCAACTGAAAAGGAACTTTGTGTTCCCAACAATCTAGGTGAAGGACGGCTTTCACACACACTTATCTCTCAGAACTGAGCATGTGGAGAGACGTTCGTTCATCTAGCACAAAGGGAACCGTTTGCAGGGGAAACTTTTACTCTGGTTTCTCAGTCTGTTTCCTAATGCCGGTTTGAAGTTCCTGCAGTTTTCACTGTAAAATCGAGTTGGAGCTAGTACCTCCCCATAGATATGTATGGAGTGTAGTTTGCCACTGAAAAGGAACTTTGTGTTCCCAACAATCTAGGTGAAAGTCGGCTTTCACTCACACTTATCTCTAAGAACTGAGCATGTGGAGAGACGTTCGTTCATCTAGCACAAATGGAACGGGTTGCAGTGGAAACTATTACTCTGGTTTCTCAGTCTGTTTCCTAGTGCCGGTTTGAAGTTCCTGCAGTTTTCAATGTAAATCCGATTTGGAGCTTGTACATCCCCATATATATGTATGGAGTGCTGTTAGCAACTGAAAAGGAACTTTGTGTTCCCAACTGTCTAGGTGAAGGACGGCTTTCACACACACTTATCTCTCAGAAATGAGCATGAGGAGAGACGTTCTTTCATCTAGCTCAAAGGGAACGGGTTGCAGGAGAAACTTTTACTCTGGTTTCTCAGTCTGTTTCCTAGTGCCGTTTTGAAGTTCCTGCAGTTTTCACTGTTAAACCGAGTTGGAGCTAGTACCTCCCCATATATATGTAAGGATTGTAGTTTGCAACTGAAAAGGAAGTTTGTGTTCCCAACAATCTAGGTGAAGGACGGCTTTCACTCACACTTATCTCTCAGAACTGAGCATGTGGAGAGACGTTCGTTCATCTAGCACAAAGGGAACGTGTTGCATGGGAAACTTTTACTCTGGTTTCTCAGTGTGTTTCCTAGTGCTGTTTTGAAGTTCCTGCAGTTTTCACTGTAAAACAGAGTTGGAGCTAGTACCTCCCCATATATATGTATGGAGTGTAGTTTGCAACTGAAAAGGAACTTTGTGTTCCCAACAAGCTAGGTGAAGTACGGCTTTCACACAAAGCTTTCTCTCAGACCTGAGCATGTGGAGAGAAGTTCGTTCATCTAGCACAAAGGGAACCGTTTGCAGGGGAAATTTTACTCTGGTTTCTCAGTCTGTTTCCTAATGCCGGTTTGAATTTCCTGCAGTTTTCACTATAAAATCGAGTTGGAGCTAGTACCTACCCATAGATATATATGGAGTGTAGTTTGCAACTGAAAAGGAACTTTGTGTTCCCAAGAATATATATGAAGTTAGGCTTTCACACACACTTATCTCTCAGAACTGAGCATGTGGAGAGACTTTCGTTCATCTAGCACAAAGGGAACGGGTTGCAGGGAAAACTTTTACTCTGGTTTCTCAGTCTGTTTCCTAGTGCCGGTTTGAAGTTCCTGCAATTTTCACTGTTAAACAGAGTTGGAGCTATTATCTCCCCATATAAATATATGGAGTGTAGTTTGCAACTGAAAGGAACTTTGTGTTCCCAAAAATCTAGGTGAAGGACGGCTTTCACACACACTTATCTCTCAAAAGTGAGCATGTGGAGAGACGTTCGTTCATCTAGCACAAAGGGAACGGGTTGCAAGGGAAACTTTTACTCTGGTTTCTCAGTCTGTTTCCTAGTGCCGGTTTGAAGTTCCTGCAGTTTTCACTGTAAAACCGATTTGGGGCTAGTACATCCCCATATATATGTATGGAGTGTGATTTGCATCTTAAAAGGAACTTTATGTTCCCAAAAAACTAGGTGAAAGACGGCTTTCACACACACTTTTCTCTCATAAATGAGCATGTGGAAAGACGTTCGTTCATCTAGCACAAAGGGAAAGGGTTGCATGGAAACTTTTACTCTGGTCTCTCACTCTGTTTCCTAGTGCCGGTTTGAAGTTCCTGCAGTTTTCACTGTAAAACCGAGTTGGAACTAGTACCTCCCCATATATATGTATGGATTGTTTTTTGCAACTGAAAAGGAACTTTGTGTTCCCAACAATCTAGGTGAAGGGCGGCTTTCACACACACATATCTCTCAGAACTGAACATGTAGTGAGACATTCGTTCATCAAGCACAAACGGAACGGGTTGCAGGGGAAACTTTTACTCTGGTTTCTCAGTGTGTTTCCTAGTGCTGGTTTGAAGTTCCTGCAGTTTTCACTGTAAAACCGAGTTGGAGCTAGTACCTCCCCACATAAACCTATGGAGTGTAGTTTGCAACTGAAAAGGAACTTTGTGTTCCCAACTATCTAGGTGAAGGACGGCTTTCACACACACTTATCTCTCAGAAATGAGCATGTGGATAGACGTTCGTTCATCTAGCACAAAGGGAACGGGTTGCATGGGAAACTTTTACTCTGTTTTCTCAGTGTGTTTCCTAGTGCCGGTTTGAAGTTCCTGCAGTTTTCAATGTAAAACTGAGTTGGAGCTAGTACCTCCCCATATATATGTATGGAGTGTAGTTTGCAACTGAAAAGGAGCTTTGTGTTCCCAACTATCTAGTTGAAGGACGGCTTTCACACACACTTTCCTCTCAGAACTGAAGATGTGGAGAGACGTTCGTTCATCTAGCACAAAGGGAACGGGTTGCAGGGAAAACTTTACTCTAGTTTCTCAGTGTGTTTCCTAGTGCCGGTTTGAAGTTCCTGCATTTTTCACTTTAAAACCGATTTGGAGCTAGTACTTCCCCATATTTATGTATGGAGTGTAGTTTGCAACTGAAAGGAACTTTGTGTTCCCAACAATTTGGTGAAAGATGGCTTTCACACACACTTATCTCTCAGAACTTATCATGAGGAGAGACGTTCGTTCATCTAGCACAAAGCGAACGGGTTGCAGGGGAAACTTTTCTCTAGTTTCTCAGTCTGTTTCCTAGTGCCAGTTTGAAGTTCCTGCAGTTTTCACTGTAAAAAAGTTTTGGAGTTAATACCTCCCCATATATATGTATGGAGTGTAGTTTGCAACTAAAAAGGAACTTTGTGTTCCCAACAATCTAGGTGAAGGACAGCTTTCACACACACTTATCTCTCAGAACTGAGCATGTGGAGAGACGTTCGTTCATCTAGCACAAAGGGAACGGTTTGCAGTGGAAACTTTTACTCTGGTTTCTCAGTCTGTTTCCTAGTGTCGGTTTGAAGTTCCTGCAGTTGTCACTGTAAAATCGAATTGGAGCTAGTACCTCCCCATATATATGTATGGAATGTTGTTTGCAACTGAAAAGGATCTTTGTGTCCCAACAATCTAGATGAAAGACGGCTTTCACACACACTAATCTTTCAGAACAGAGCATGTGGAGAGACGTTCGTTCATCTAGCACAAAGGGAACAGGTTGCAGGGGAAACTATTACTCTGGTTTCTCAGTCTGTTTCCTAGTGTCGGTTTGAAGTTCCTGCAGTTTCACTGTAAATCCGATTTGGAGCTTGTACGTCCCCATATATATGTATGTAGTGTAGTTTGCAACTGAAAAGGAAATTTGTGTTCCCAACAATCTAGGTGAAGGACGGCTTTCACACACACTTATCTCTCAGAACTTAGCATGAGGAGAGACGTTCGTTCATCTAGCTCAATGGAAACGGGTTGCAGGGAAACTTTTAATGTGATTACTCAGTCTGTTTCCTAGTGCCGTTTTGAAGTTCCTGAAGTTTTCACTGTAAAATCGTGTTGGAGCTTGTACCTCCCCATATATATGTATGGAATGTAGTTTGCAACTGAAAAGGAACTTTGTGTTCCCAAAAATCTAGATGAAGTACGGCTTTCACACACACTTTTCTCTCATAACTGAGCATGTGGAAAGACGTTCGTTCATCTAGCACAAAAGGAAAAGTTTGCAGCGGAAACTTTTACTCTGGTCTCTCAGTCTGTTTCCAAGTGCCGGTTTGAAGTTCCTGCAGTTTTCACTGTAAATCCTTGTTGGAGCTTGTACCTCCCCATATATATGTATGGATTGTAGTTTGCAATTGAAAAGGAACTGTGTGTTCCCAACAATCTTGGTAAAGGACGGCTTTCACACACACTTATTTCTCAGAACTGAGCATGTGGAGAGACTTTCCTTCATCTAGCACAAAGGGAACGGGTTACAGGGGAAACTTTTACTCTGGTTTCTCAGTGTGTTTCCTAGTGCTTGTTTGAAGTTCCTGCAGTTTTCACTGTAAAACCGAGTTGGAGCTAGTACCTCCCCATATATATGTATGGAGTGTAGTTTGCAACTGAAAAGGAACTTTCTATTCCCAACAATCTAGGTGAAGGGCGGCTTTCACACACACTTATCTCTCAGAACAGAGCATGTAGAGAGACTTTCGTTCATCTAGCACAAAGGGAACGGGTTGCAGGGGAAACTTTTACTCTGGTTTCTCAGTGTGTTTCCTAGTGCTGGTTTGAAGTTCCTGCAGTTTTCTCTGTAAAACCGAGTTGGAGCTAGTACCTCCCCATATATAACTATGGATTGTAGTTTGCAACTGAAAAGGAACTGTGTGTTCCAACTATCTAGGTGAAGAAAGGCTTTCACACACACTTATCTCTCAGAAATGAGCATGTGGATAGACGTTCGTTTATGTAGCACAAAGGGAACGGGTTGCATGGGAAACTTTTACTCTGGTTTCTCAGTGTGTTTCCTAGTGCCGGTTTGAAGTTCCTGCAGTTTCACTGTAAATCCGATTTGGAGCTTGTACCTCCCCATATATATATATGGAGTGTAGTTTGCAACTGAAAAGGAAATTTGTGTTCCCAACAATCTAGGTGAAGGACGGCTTTCACACACACTTATCTCTCAGAACTGAGCATGAGGAGAGACGTTCGTTCATCTAGCTCAATGGGAACGGGTTGCAGGGAAACTTTTAATGTGGTTTCTCAGTCTGTTTCCTAGTGCCGGTTTGAAGTTCCTGCAGTTTTCACTGTAAAACTGAGTTGGAACTTGTACCTCCCCATATATATGTATGGAGGGTAGTTTGCAACAGAAAGGAACTTTGTGTTCCCAAAAATCTAGGTGAAGGACGGCTTACACACACACTTATCTCTCAGAACTGAGCATGTGGAGAGACGATCGTTCATCTAGCACAAAGGGAACGCCTTGCAGGGGAAACTTTTACTCTGGTTTTTCAGTCTGTTTCCTAGTGCCGGATTGAAGTTACTGCAGTTTTCACTTTAAAACCGATTTGGAACTAGTACCTCCCCATATACATGTATAGAGTGTAGTTGGCAACTGAAAAGGAACTTTGTGTTCCCAACAATCTAGTTGAAAGTCGGCTTTCACACACACTTTTCTCTCAGAACTGAGCATGAGGAGAGTCGTTTGTTCATCTAGCACAAAGGGAACGCCTTGCAGGTGAAACTTTTACTCTAGTTTCTCAGTGTGTTTCCTAGTGACGGTTTGATGTTCCTGCAGTTTTCACTGTAAAACCGAGTTGGAGCTAATACCTCCCCATATATATGTATGGAGTGTAGTTTGCAACTGGAAAGGAACTTTGTGTTCCCAACAATCTAGGTGAAGGACGGCTTTCACACACACTTATCTCTAAGAACTGAGCATGTGGATAGACGTTCGTTCATCTAGCACAAATGGAACGGTTTGCAGTGGAAACTATTATTCTGGTTTCTCAGTCTGTTTCCTAGTGCCGGTTTTAAGTTCCTGCAGTTTTCAATGTAAATACGATTTGGAGCTTGTACATCCCCATATACATGTATGGAGTGCTGTTAGCAACTGAAAAGGAACTTTGTGTTCCCAACAGTCTAGGTGAAGGACGGCTTTCACACACACTTATCTCTCAGAACTGAGCATGAGGAGAGACGTTCTTTCATCTAGCTCAAAGGGAACGGGTTGCAGGAGAAACTTTTACTCTGGTTTCTCAGTCTGTTTCCTAGTGCCGGTTTGAAGTTCCTGCAGTTTTCACTGTAAAACCGAGTTGGAGCTAGTACCTCCCCATATATATGTAAGGATTGTAGTTTGCAACTGAAAAGGAACTTTGTGTTCCCAACAATCTAGGTGAAGGCGGCTTTCACACACACTTATCTCTCAGAACTGAGCATGTGGAGAGACGTTCGTTCATCTAGCACAAAGGGAACGTGTTGCAGGGAAACTTTTACACTGGTTTCTCAGTGTGTTTCCTAGTGCTGTTTTGAAGTTCCTGCAGTTTTCACTGTAAAACAGATTTGGAGCTAGTACCTCCCCATATATATGTATGGAGTGTAGTTTGCAACTGAAAAGGAACTTTGTGTTCCCAACAAGCTAGGTGAAGGACAGCTTTCACACAAACTTTTCTCTCAGAACTGAGCATGTGGAGAGACGTTCGTTCATCTAGCACAAAGGGAACGGGTTGCAGGAGAAACTTTTAATGTGGTTTCTCAGTCTGTTTCCTAGTGCCGGTTTGAAGTTCCTGCAGTTTTCACTGTAAAACCGAGTTGGAGCTAATACCTCCCCATATATATGTATGGAGTGTAGTTTGCAACTGGAAAGGAACTTTGTGTTCCCAACAAGCTAGGTGAAGGACAGCTTTCACAAACACTTATCTCTGAGAACTGAGCATGTGGAGAGACGTTCGTTCATCTAGCACAAATGGAACGGGTTGCAGGGGAAACTTTTACTCTGGTTTCTCAGTCTGTTTCCTAGTGCCGGTTTGAAGTTCCTGCAGTTTTCACTGTAAAACATTGTTGGAGGTAGTACCTCCCCATATATATATATGGATTGTAGTTTGCAACTGAAAAGGAACTTTGTGTTCGCAACAATCTAGTTGAAAGACGGCTTTAACACACACTTTTCTCTCAGAACTGAGCATGTGGAGAGACGTTCGTTCATCTAGCACAAACGGAACGCGTTGCAGGGGAAACTTTTACTCTAGATTCTCAGTGTGTTTCCTAGTGCCGGTTTGAAGTTCATGCAGTTTTCACTGTAAAACCGAGTTGGAGCTAGTTCTTCCCCATATATATGTATGGAGTGTAGTTTGCAAATGAAAAGGAACTTTGTGTCCCAACAATATAGATGAAAGGCGGCTTTCACACACACTTATCTCTCAGAACTGAGCATGTGGAGAGACGTTCGTTCATCTAGCACAAAGGGAACGGGTTGCAGGAGAAACTTTTAATGTGGTTTCTCAGTCTGTTTCCTAGTGCCGGTTTGAAGTTCCTGCAGTTTTCACTGTAAAACCGAGTTGGAGCTAATACCTCCCCATATATATGTATGGAGTGTAGTTTGCAACTGGAAAGGAACTTTGTGTTCCCAACAAGCTAGGTGAAGGACGGCTTTCACACACACTTATCTCTGAGAACTGAGCATGTGGAGAGACGTTCGTTCATCTAGCACAAAGGGAACGGGTTGCAGGGGAAACATTTACTCTGGTTTCTCAGTCTGTTTCCTAGTGCCGGTTTGAAGTTCCTGCAGTTTTCACTGTAAAACAGTGTTGGAGGTAGTACCTATCCATATATATATATGGATTGTAGTTTGCAACTGAAAAGGAACTTTGTGTTCGCAACAATCTAGTTGAAAGACGGCTTTAACACACACTTTTCTCTCAGAACTGAGCATGTGGAGAGACGTTCGTTCATCTAGCACAAACGGAACGCGTTGCAGGGGAAACTTTTACTCTAGATTCTCAGTGTGTTTCCTAGTGCCGGTTTGAAGTTCATGCAGTTTTCACTGTAAAACCGAGTTGGAGCTAGTTCTTCCCCATATATATGTATGGAGTGTAGTTTGCAAATGAAAAGGAACTTTGTGTCCCAACAATATAGATGAAAGGCGGCTTTCACACACACTTATCTCTCAGAACTGAGCATGTGGAGAGACGTTCGTTCATCTAGCACAAATGGAACGGGTTGCAGGGGAAACTATTATTCTGGTTTCTCAGTCTGTTTCCTAGTGCCAGTTTGAAGTTCCTGCAGTTTTCACTGTAAATCCGATTTGGAGCTTGTACATCCCTATATATATGTATGGAGTTTAGTTTGCAACTGAAAAGGAACTTTGTGTTCCCAACAATTTAGGTGAAGGACGGCTTTCACACACACTTATCTCTCAGAAATGAGCATGAGGAGACACGTTCTTTCATCTAGCTCAAAGGGAACGGGTTGTAGGAGAAACTTTTACTCTGGTTTCACTCTGTTTCCTAGTGCCGGTTTGAAGTTCCTGCAGTTTTCACTGTAAAACCGAGTTGGAGATAGTACTTCCCCATATATATGTATGGAGTGTAGTTTGCCACTGAAAAGGAACTTTGTGTTCCCAACAATCTAGGTGAAAGTCGGCTTTCACACACACTTATCTCTAAGAACTGAGCATGTGGAGAGACGTTCGTACATCTAGCACAAATGGAACGGTTTGCAGGGGAACTTTTACTCTGGTTTCTCAGTCTGTTTCCTAGTGCCGGTTTGAAGTTCCTGCAATTTTCACTGTTAAACAGAGTTGGAGCTATTATCTCCCCATATAAATGTATGGAGTGTAGTTTGCAACTGAAAGGAACTTTGTGTTCCCAAAAATCTAGGTGAAGGACGGCTTTCACACACACTTATCTCTCAAAAGTGAGCATGTGGAGAGACGTTCGTTCATCTAGCACAAAGGGAACGGGTTGCATGGGAAACTTTTACTCTGGTTTCTCAGTCTGTTTCCTAGTGCCGGTTTGAAGTTCCTGCAGTTTTCACTGTAAAACCGATTTGCAGCTAGTACATCCCCATATATATGTATGGAGTGTGATTTGCATCTTAAAAGGAACTTTATGTTCCCAAAAATCTAGGTGAAAGACGGCTTTCACACACACTTTTCTGTCATAAATTAGCATGTGGAAAGACGTTCGTTCATCTAGCCCAAAGGGAAAGGGTTGCAGGGAAACTTTTACTCTGGCCTCTCACTCTGTTTCCTAGTGCTGGTTTGAAGTTCCTGCAGTTTTCACTGTAAAACCTAGTTGGAGCTAGTACCACCCCATATATATGTATGGATTGTTTTTTGCAACTGAAAAGGAACTTTGTGTTCCCAACAATTTAGGTGAAGTGCGGCTTTCACACACACATATCTATCAGAACTGAGCATGTAGTGAGACTTTCGTTCATCAAGCACAAACGGAACGTGTTGCAGGGGAAACTTTTACTCTGGTTTCTCAGTGTGTTTCCTAGTGCTGGTTTGAAGTTCCTGCAGTTTTCACTGTAAAACCGAGTTGGAGCTAGTACCTCCCCACATAAACCTATGGAGTGTAGTTTGCAACTGAAAAGGAACTTTGTGTTCCCAACATTCTAGGTGAAGGACGGCTTTCACACACACTTATCTCTCAGAAATGAGCATGTGGATAGACGTTCGTTCATCTAGCACAAAGGGAACGGGTTGCATGGGAAACTTTTACTCTGTTTTCTCAGTGTGTTTCCTAGTGCCGGTTTGAAGTTCCTGCAGTTTTCAATGTAAAACTGAGTTGGAGCTAGTACCTCCCCATATATATGTATGGAGTGTAGTTTGCAACTGAAAAGGAGCTTTGTGTTCCCAACTATCTAGTTGAAGGACGGCTTTCACACACACTTTCCTCTCAGAACTGAAGATGTGGAGAGACGTTCGTTCATCTAGCACAAAGGGAACGGGTTGCAGGGAAAACTTTACTGTAGTTTCTCAGTGTGTTTCCTAGTGCCGGTTTGAAGTTCCTGCAGTTTTCACTGTAAAACCGAGTTGGAGCTTGTACATCCCCATATATATCTAAGGATTTTAGTTTGCAACTGAAAAGGAAGTTTGTGTTCCCAACAATCTAGGTGAAGAACGGCTTCCAAACACATTTATTTCTCAGAACTTAGCATGAGGAGAGACGTTCGTTCATCTAGCTCAAAGGGAACGGTTTGCAGGGGAAACTTTTAATGTGGTTTCTCATTCTGTTTCCTAGTGCCGGTTTGAAGTTCCTGCAGTTTTCACTGTAAAACCGAGTTGGAGCTAATACCTCCCCATATATATGTATGGAAGGTAGTTTGCCACTGAAAAGGAACTTTGTGTTCCCAACAATCTAGGTGAAGGACGGCTTTCACACACACCTATCTCTCAGAACTGAGCATGTGGAGAGACGTTCGTTCATCTAGCACAAAGGGAACCGTTTGCAGGGGAAACTTTTACTCAGGTTTCTCAGTCTGTTTCCTAATGCCGGTTTGAAGTTCCTGCAGTTTTCACTATAAAATCGAGTTGGAGCTAGTACCTCCCCATAGATATATATGGAGTGTAGTTTGCAACTGAAAAAGAACTTTGTGTTCCCAAGAATATATATGAAGTTCGGCTTTCACACACACTTATCTCTCAGAACTGAGCATGTGGAGAGGCGTTCGTTCATCTAGCACAAAGGGAACGGGTTGCAGGGAAAACTTTTACTCTGGTTTCTCTGTCTGTTTCCTAGTGCCGGTTAAAGTTCCTGCAATTTTCACTGTTAAACAGATTTGGAGCTAGTACTTCCCCATATAAATGTATGGATTGTAGTTTGCAACTGAAAGGAACTTTGTGTTCCCAAAAATCTAGTTGAATGACGGCTTTCACACACACTTATCTCTCAGAAGTGAGCATGTGGAGAGACGTTCGTTCATTTAGCACAAAGGGAACGGGATGCAGGGGAAGCTTTTACTCTGGTTTCTCAGTCTGTTTCCTAGTGCCGGTTTTAAGTTCCTGCAGTTTACACTGTAAAACAGATTTGAAGATAGTACATCCCCATAAATATGTATGGAGTGTGGTTTGTATCTTAAAAGGAACTTTGTGTTCCCAAAAATCTAGGTGAAAGACGGCTTTAACACACATTTTTTTCTCTCATAAATGAATATGTGGAGAGACGTTCGTTCATCTAGCACAAAGGGAACGGTTTGCAGGGGAAACTTTTCTCTTGTTTCTCAGTCTGTTTCCTAGTGCCGGTTTGAAGTTCATGCAGTTTTCACTGTAAAATCGAGTTGGAGCTAGTACCTCCCCATATATATGTATGGAATGTAGTTTGCAACTGAAAAGGAACTTTGTGTCCCAACAATCTAGATGAAAGACGGCTTTCACACACACTTATCTCTCAGAACTGAGCATGTGGAGAGACGTTCGTTCATCTAGCACAAAGGGAACGGGTTGCAGAGGAAACAATTAATCTGGTTTCTCAGTCTGTTTCCTAGTGCCGTTTTGAAGTTCCTGCAGTTTTCACTGTAAATCAGATTTGGAGCTTGTACCTCCCCATATATATGTATGGAGTGTAGTTTGCAACTGAAAAGGAACTTTGTGTTCCCAACAGTCTAGGTGAAGGACGGCTTTCACACACACTTATCTCTCAGAACTGAGCATGAGGAGAGACGTTCGTTCATTTAGCTCAATGGGAACTGGTTGCAGGGAAACTTTAAATGTGGTTTCTCAGTCTGTTTCCTAGTGCCGGTTTGAAGTTCCTGCAGTTTTCACTGTAAAACCGAGTTGGAGCTAATACATTCCCATATATATGTATGGAGCGTAGTTTGCAACTGAAAAGGAACTTTGTGTTCCCAACAATCTATCTGAAGGACGGGTTTCACACACACTTATCTCTCAGAACTGAGCATGTGGAGAGACGTTCATTCATCTAGCACAAAGGGAACCGTTTTCAGGGGAAACTTTTACTCTGGTTTCTCAGTCTGTTTCTTAATGCCGGTTTGAAGTTCCTGCAGTTTTCACTATAAAATCGAGTTGGAGCTAGTACCTCCCCATAGATATATATGGAGCGTAGTTTGCAACTGAAAAGGAACTTTGTGTTCCCAACAATCTATCTGAAGGACGGGTTTCACACACACTTATCTCTCAGAACTGAGCATGTGGAGAGGCGTTCGTTCATCTAGCACAAAGGGAACGGGTTGCAGGGAAAACTATTACTCTGGTTTCTCAGTCTGTTTCCTAGTGCCGGTTTGAAGTTATTGCAATTTTCACTGTTAAACAGAGTTGGAGCTAGTATCTCCCCATATAAATGTATGGAGTGTAGTTTGCAACTGAAAGGAACTTTGTGTTCCCAACTATCTAGTTGAAAGACGGCTTTCACACACACTTTCCTCTCAGAACTGAAGATGTGGAGAGACGTTCGTTCATCTAGCACAAAGGGAACGGATTGCAGGGGAAACTTTACTCTAGTTTCTCAGTGTGTTTCCTAGTACCGGTATGAAGTTCCTGCAGTTTTCACTGTAAAACCGATTTGGAGCTAGTACTTCCCCATATTTATGTATGGAGTGTAGTTTGCAACTGAAAGGAACATTGTGTTCCCAACAATTTGGTGAAAGATGGCTTTCACACACACTTATCTCTCAGAACTTATCATGAGGAGAGACGTTCGTTCATCTAGCACAAAGCAAACGGGTTGCAGGGGAAACTTTTCCCTGGTTTCTCAGTCTGTTTCCTAGTGTCAGTTTGAAGTTCCTGCAGTTTTCACTGTAAAAAAGATTTGGAGTTAATACCTCACCATATATATGTATGGAGTGTAGTTTGCAACTAAAAAGTAACTTTGTGTTCCCAACAATCTAGGTAAAGGGCGGCTTTCACACACAATTATATTTCAGAACTGAGCATGTAGAGAGACTTTCGTTCATCTAGCACAAAGGTAACGGGTTGCAGTGGAAACTTTTACTCTGGTTTCTCAGTGTGTTTCCTAGTGCTGGTTTGAAGTTCCTGCAGTTTTCACTGTAAAACCGAGTTGGAGTTAGTACCTCCCCATATATACCTATGGATTGTAGTTTGCAACTGAAAAGGAACTTTGTGTTCCAAACAATCTAGGTGAAGGACGGCTTTCACACACACTTATCTCTCAGAACTGAGCATGTGGAGAGACGTTCGTTCATCTAGCACAAAGGGAACGGTTTGCAGGGGAAACTTTTACTCTGGTTTCTCAGTCTGTTTCCTAGTGCCGGTTTGAAGTTCCTGCAGTTTTCACTGTAAAATCGAGTTGGAGCTAGTACCTCCCCATATATATATATGGAATCTAGTTTGCAACTGAAAAGGAACTTTGTGTTCCCAACAATCTAGGTGAAAGACGGCTTTCAAACACACTTATCTCTCAGAACTGAGCATGAGGGGAGACGTTCGTTCATCTAGCTCAAAGGGAACGGGTTGCAGGGGAAACTTTCTCTGGTTTCTCAGTGTGTTTCCTAGTGCTGTTTTGAAGTTCCTGCAGTTTTCACTGTAAAACAGAGTTGGAGCTAGTACCTCCCCATATATATGTATGGAGTGTAGTTTGCAACTGAAAGGAACTTTGTGTTCCCAAAAATCTAGGTGAAGGACGGCTTTCACACACACTTATCTCTCAGAAGTGAGCATGTGGAGAGACGTTCGTTCATCTAGCACAAAGGGAACGTGTTGCAGGGGAAACTTTTACTCTGGTTTCTCAGTCTGTTTCCTAGTGCCGGTTTTAAGTTCCTGCAGTTTACACTGTAAAACAGATTTGAAGATATTACATCCCCATAAATATGTATGGAGTGTGGTTTGTATCTTAAAAGGAACTTTGTGTTCCCAAAAATCTAGGTGAAAGACGGCTTTCACACACATTTTTTTCTCTCATAAATGAACATGTGTAGAGACGTTCGTTCATCTAGCACAAAGGGAACGGTTGGCAGGGGAAACTTTTCCCTGGTTTCTCAGTCTGTTTCCTAGTGCCGGTTTGAAGTTCATGCAGTTTTCACTGTAAAATCGAGTTGGAGCTAGTACCGCCCCATATATATGTATGGAATGTAGTTTGCAACTGAAAAGGAACTTTTTGTCCCAACAATCTTGATGAAAGACGGCTTTCACACACACTTATCTCTCAGAACTGAGCATGTGGAGAGACGTTCGTTCATCTAGCACAAAGGGAACGGGTTGCAGAGGAAACAATTAATCTGGTTTCTCAGTCTGTTTCCTAGTGCCGTTTTGAAGTTCCTGCAGTTTTCACTGTAAATCCGATTTGGAGCTTGTACCTCCCCATATGTATGTATGGAGTATAGATTGCAACTGAAAAGGAGCTTTGTGTTCCCAACAATCTAGGTGAAGGACGGCTTTCACACACACTTTCCTCTCAGAACTGAAGATGTGGAGAGACGTTCGTTCATCTAGCACAAAGGGAACGGGTTGCAGGGGAAACTTTACTCTAGTTTCTCAGTGTGTTTCCTAGTACCGGTTTGAAGATCCTGCAGTTTCCACTGTAAAACCGATTTGGAGCTAGTACTTCCCCATATTTATGTATGGAATGTAGTTTGCAACTGAAAGGAACATTGTGTTCCCAACAATTTGGTGAAAGATGGCTTTCACACACACTTATCTCTCAGAACTTATCATGAGGAGAGACGTTCGTTCATCTAGCACAAAGCGAACGGGTTGCAGGGGAAACTTTTACTCTGGTTTCTCAGTCTGTTTCCTAGTGCCAGTTTGAAGTTCCTGCAGTTTTCACTGTAAAAAAGATTTGGAGTTAATACCTCACCATATATATGTATGGAGTGTAGTTTGCAACTAAAAAGTAACTTTGTGTTCCCAACAATCTAGGTGAAGGGCGGCTTTCACACACACTTATCTTTCAGAACTGAGCATGTAGAGAGACTTTCGTTCATCTAGCACAAAGGTAACGGGTTGCAGTGGAAACTTTTACTCTGGTTTCTCAGTGTGTTTCCTAGTGCTGGTTTGAAGTTCCTGCAGTTTTCACTGTAAAACCGAGTTGGAGCTAGTACCTCCCCATATATACCTATGGATTGTAGTTTGCAACTGAAAAGGAACTTTGTGTTCCCAACTATCTAGGTGAAGAAAGGCTTTCACACACACTTACTCTCAGAAATGAGCATGTGGATAGACGTTCGTTCATGTAGCCCAAAGGGAACGGATTGCATGGGAAACTTTTACTCTGGTTTCTCAGTGTGTTTCCTAGTGCCGGTTTGAAGTTCCTGCAGTTTTCACTGTAAAACCGTGTTGGAGCTAGTACCTCCCCATATAGATGTATGGAGTGTAGTTTGCAACTGAAAAGGAGCTTTGTGTTCCCAACTATCTAGTTGAAGGACGGCTTTCACAAACACTTTTCTCTCAGAACTGAACATGTGGAGAGACGTTCGTTCATCTAGCACAATGGGAACGGGTTGCAGGGGAAACTTTTACTCTAGTTTCTCAGTGTGTTTCCTAGTGCCGGTTTGTTTGAAGTTCCTGCAGTTTTCACTGTAAAACCGAGTTGGAGCTAGTACTTCCCCATATTTATGTATGGAGTGTTGTTTGCAACTGAAAAGGAACTTTGTGTTCCCAACAATTTGGTGAAGGACGGCTTTCACACACACTTATCTCTCAGAACTGAGCATGTGGAGAGACGTTCGTTCATCTGGCACAAAGGGATCGGGTTGCAGGGGAAACTTTTCTCGGGTTTCTCAGTCTGTTTCCTAGTGCCGACTAGAAGTTCCTGCAGTTTACACTGTAAAACCGAGTTGGAGCTAATACCTCCCCATATATATGTATGGAGTGTAGTTTGCAACTGAAAAGGAACTTTGTGTTCAAAACAATCTAGGTGAAGGGCGGCTTTCACAAACACTTATCTCTCAGAACTGAGCATGTGGAGAGACGTTCGTTCATCTAGCACAAAGGGAACGGGTTGCAGGGGAAACTTTTCTCTGGTTTATCAGTCTGTTTCCTAGTGCCGATTAGAAGTTCCTGCAGTTTTCACTGTAAAACCGAGTTGGAGCTAATACTTCCCCATATATATGTATGGAGTGTAGTTTGCAACTGAAAAGGAACTTTGTGTTCCCAACAATCTAGGTGAAGGAGGCTTTCACACACACTTATCTCTCAGAACTGAGCATGTGGAGAGACGTTCGTTCATCTAGCACAAAGGGAACGGTTTGCAGGGGAAACTTTTACTCTGGTTTCTCAGTCTGTTTCCTAGTGCCGGTTTGAAGTTCCTGCAGTTTACACTGTAAAACAGATTTGAAGATAGTACATCCCCATAAATATGTATGGAGTGTGGTTTGTATCTTAAAAGGAACTTTGTGTTCCCAAAAATCTAGGTGAAAGACGGCTTTCACACACATTTTTTTCTCTCATAAATGAACATGTGGAGAGACGTTCGTTCATCTAGCACAAAGGGAACGGTTGGCAGGGGAAACTTTTCTCTGGTTTCTCAGTCTGTTTCCTAGTGCCGGTTTGAAGTTCATGCAGTTTTCACTGTAAAATCGAGTTGGAGCTAGTACCTCCCCATAGATATATATGGAGTGTAGTTTGCAACTGAAAAGGAACTTTGTGTTCCCAAGAATATATATGAAGTTCGGCTTTCACACACTCTTATCTCTCAGAACTGAGCATGTGGAGAGGCGTTCGTTCATCTAGCAAAAAGGGAACGGGTTGCAGGGGAAACTTTTACTCTGGTTTCTCAGTCTGTTTCCTAGTGCCGGTTTGAAGTTCCTGCAATTTTCACTGTTAAACAGAGTTGGAGCTAGTATCTCCCCATATAAATGTATGGAGTGTAGTTTGCAACTGAAAGGAACTTTGTGTTCCCAAAAATCTAGGTGAAGGACGGTTTTCACACACACTTATCTCTCAAAAGTGAGCATGTGGAGAGATGTTCGTTCATCTAGCACAAAGGGAACGGGTTGCAGGGGAAGCTTTTACTCTGGTTTCTCAGTCTGTTTCCTAGTGCCGGTTTGAAGATCCTGCAGTTTCCACTGTAAAACCGAGTTGGAGCTAGTACCTCCTCATATGTATGTATGGATTATAGATTGCAACTTAAAAGGAGCTTTGTGTTCCCAACAATCTAGGTGAAGGACGGCTTTCACACACACTTTCCTCTCAGAACTGAAGATGTGGAGAGACGTTCGTTCATCTAGCACAAAGGGAACGGGTTGCAGGGGAAACTTTACTCTAGTTTCTCAGTGTGTTTCCTAGTACCGGTTTGAAGATCCTGTAGTTTCCACTGTAAAACCGATTTGGAGCTAGTACTTCCCCATATTTATGTATGGAATGTAGTTTGCAACTGAAAGGAACATTGTGTTCCCAACAATTTGGTGAAAGATGGCTTTCACACACACTTATCTCTCAGAACTTATCATGAGGAGAGTCGTTCGTTCATCTAGCACAAAGCGAACGGGTTGCAGGGGAAACTTTTCCCTGGTTTCTCAGTCTGTTTCCTAGTGCCAGTTTGAAGTTCCTGCAGTTTTCACTGTAAAAAGATTTGGAGTTAATACCTCACCATATATATGTATGGAGTGTAGTTTGCAACTAAAAAGTAACTTTGTGTTCCCAACAATCTAGGTGAAGGGCGGCTTTCACACACACTTATCTTTCAGAACTGAGCATGTAGAGAGACTTTCGTTCATCTAGCACAAAGGTAACGGGTTGCAGTGGAAACTTTTACTCTGGTTTCTCAGTGTGTTTCCTAGTGCTGGTTTGAAGTTCCTGCAGTATTCACTGTAAAACCGAGTTGGAGCTAGTACCTCCCCATATATACCTATGGATTGTAGTTTGCAACTGAAAAGGAACTTTGTGTTCCCAACTATCTAGGTGAAGAAAGGCTTTCACACACACTTACTCTCAGAAATGAGCATGTGGATAGAAGTTCGTTCATGTAGCCCAAAGGGAACGGATTGCATGGGAAAATTTTACTCTGGTTTCTCAGTGTGTTTCCTAGTGCCGGTTTGAAGTTCCTGCAGTTTTCACTGTAAAACCGTGTTGGAGCTAGTACCTCCCCATATAGATGTATGGAGTGTAGTTTGCAACTGAAAAGGAGCTTTGTGTTCCCAACTATCTAGTTGAAGGACGGCTTTCACAAACACTTTTCTCTCAGAACTGAACATGTGGAGAGACGTTCGTTCATCTAGCACAATGGGAACGGGTTGCAGGGGAAACTTTTACTCTAGTTTCTCAGTGTGTTTCCTAGTGCCGGTTTGTTTGAAGTTCCTGCAGTTTTCACTGTAAAACCGAGTTGGAGCTAGTACTTCCCCATATTTATGTATGGAGTGTTGTTTGCAACTGAAAAGGAACTTTGTGTTCCCAACAATTTGGTGAAGGACGGCTTTCACACACACTTATCTCTCAGAACTGAGCATGTGGAGAGACGTTCGTTCATCTGGCACAAAGGGAACGGGTTGCAGGGGAAACTTTTCTCGGGTTTCTCAGTCTGTTTCCTAGTGCCGACTAGAAGTTCCTGCAGTTTACACTGTAAAACCGAGTTGGAGCTAATACCTCCCCATATATATGTATGGAGTGTAGTTTGCAACTGAAAAGGAACTTTGTGTTCCCAACAATCTAGGTGAAGGGCGGCTTTCACAAACACTTATCTCTCAGAACTGAGCATGTGGAGAGACGTTCGTTCATCTAGCACAAAGGGAACGGGTTGCAGGGGAAACTTTTCTCTGGTTTATCAGTCTGTTTCCTAGTGCCGATTAGAAGTTCCTGCAGTTTTCACTGTAAAACCGAGTTGGAGCTAATACTTCCCCATATATATGTATGGAGTGTAGTTTGCAACTGAAAAGGAACTTTGTGTTCCCAACAATCTAGGTGAAGGAGGCTTTCACACACACTTATCTCTTAGAACTGAGCATGTGGAGAGAAGTTCGTTCATCTAGCACAAAGGGAACGGTTTGCAGGGGAAACTTTTACTCTGGTTTCTCAGTCTGTTTCCTAGTGCCGGTTTGAAGTTCCTGCAGATTTCACTGTAAAATCGAGTTGGAGCTAGTAACTCCCCATATATATGTATGGAATGTAGAGTGCAACTGAAAATGAACTCTGTGTTCCCAAATATCTAGGTGAAAGTCGGCTTTCACACACACTTTTCTCTCATAACTGAGCATGTGGAAAGACGTTCGCTCATCTAGCACAAATGGAAAGGGTTGCAGCGGAAACTTTTACTCTGGTCTCTCAGTCTGTTTCCTAGTGCCGGTTTGAAGTTTCTGCAATTTTCACTGTAAAATCGAGGTGGAGTTATTACATCCCCATATATATGTAAGGATTGTAGTTTGCAACTGAAAAGAAACTTTGTGTTCCCAACAATCTAGGTGAAGGCCGGCTTTCACACACACTTATCTCTCAGAACTGAGCATGTGGAGAGACATTCCTTCATCTAGCAAAAAGGGAACGGGTTGCAGGGGAAAATTTTACTCTGGTTTCTCAGTGTGTTTACTAGTGCTGGTTTGAAGTTCCTGCAGTTTTCACTGTAAAACCGAGTTGGAGCTAGTACCTCCCCATATATACCTATGGATTGTAGTTTGCAACTGAAAAGGAACTTTGTGTTCCCAACAATCTAGGTGAAGGTCGGCTTTCACACACACTTATCTCTCAGAACTGAGCATGTGGAGAGACGTTCGTTCATCTAGCACAAAGGAACGGTTTGCAGGGGAAACTTTTACTCTGGTTTCTCAGTCTGTTTCCTAGTGCCGGTTTGAAGTTCCTGCAGTTTTCACTGTAAAATCGAGTTGGAGCTAGTACCTCCCCATATATATATATGGAATGTAGTTTGCAACTGAAAAGGAACTTTGTGTTCCCAACAATCTAGGTGAAAGACGGCTTTCAAACACACTTATCTCTCAGAACTGAGCATGAGGAGAGACGTTCGTTCATCTAGCTCAAAGGGAACGGGTTGCAGGGGAAACTTTCTCTGGTTTCTCAGTGTGTTTCCTAGTGCTGTTTTGAAGTTCCTGCAGTTTTCACTGTAAAACAGAGTTGGAGCTAGTACCTCCCCATATATATGTATGGAGTGTAGTTTGCAACTGAAAGGAACTTTGTGTTCCCAAAAATCTAGGTGAAGGACGGCTTTCACACACACTTATCTCTCAGAAGTGAGCATGTGGAGAGACGTTCGTTCATCTAGCTCAAAGGGAACGGGTTGCAGGAGAAACTTTTACTCTGCTTTCTCAGTCTGTTTCTTAGTGCCGGTTTGAAGTTCCTGCAGTTTTCACGGTAAAAGTGTTTTGGAGCTAGTACCTCCCCATATATATATATGTAGTGTAGTTTCCAACTAAAAGGAACTTTGTGTTCCCAACAATCTAGGTGAAACCCGGATTTCAGACACACTTATCTCTCAGAAATGAGCATGTGGAGAGACGTTCGTTCATCTAGCACAAAGGGAACGGGTTGCAGGGGAAACTTTTACTCTGGTTTCTCAGTCTGTTTCCTATTGCCGGTTTGAATTTCCTGCAGTTTTCACTGTAAAACCGAGTTGGAGCTTGAACCTCCCCATATATATGTATGGATTGTAGTTTGCAACTGAAAAGGTACTTTGTGTTCCCAACAATCTAGGTGAGGGACTGCTTTCACACACAATTATCTCTCAGAACTGATCATGTGGAGAGACGTTCGTTCATCTAGCAAAAAGGGAACGGGTTGCAGGGGCAGCTTTTACTCTGGTTTCTCAGTCTGTTTCCTAGTGCCGGTTTGATGATCCTGCAGTTTCCACTGTAAAACCGAGTTGGAGCTAGTACCTCCCCATATGTATGTATGGAGTATAGATTGCAACTGAAAACGAACTTTGTGTTCCCAAAAATCTAGGTGAAGTACGGCTTTCACAAACACTTATCTCTCAGAACTGAGCATGTGGAGAGAATTTCGTCATCTAGCACAAAAGGAACGGGATGCGGGGGAAACTTTTACTCTGGTTTATCTGTCTGTCTCCTAGTGCCGGTTTGAAGTTCCTGCAGTTTTCACTGTAAAACCGAGTTGGAGCTTGTACCTCCCTATATATATGTATGGAGTGTAGTTTGCAACTGAAAAGGAACTTTGTGTTCCCAACAATCAAGGTGAAGGACGGCTTTCACACAAACTTATCTCTCAGAACCGAGCATGTGGAGAGACGTTCGTTCATCTAGCAAAAAGGGAACGGGTTGCAGGGGAAACTTTTACTCTGGTTTCTCAGTCTGTTTCCTAGTGCCGGTATGAAGTTCCTGCAGTTTTCACTGTAAAACCGATTTGGAGCTAGTACCTCCCCATATATATGTATGGAGTGTAGTTTGCAACTGAAAATTAACTTTGTGTTCCCAACAATCTAAGTGAAGGACGGCTTTCTCAAACACTTATCTCTCAGAATTGAGCATGTGGAGAGAATTTCGTTCATCTAGCACAAAGGGAACGTGTTGCGGGGGAAACTTTTATTCTGGTTTCTCAGTCTGTTTCCTAGTGCCGGATTGAATTTCCTGCAGTTTTCATTGTAAAACCGAGTTGGAGCTAGAACCTCCCCATATATATGTATGGAGTGTAGTTTGCAACTGAAAAGGAACTTTGTGTTCCCAACAATCTAGGTGAAGGACGGCTTTCACACACAATTATCTCTCAGAACTGGGCATGTGGAGAGACGTTCGTTCATCTAGCACAAAGGGAAAGGGTTGCAGGGGAAACTTTTACTCTGGTTTCTCAGTCTGTTTCCTAGTGCCGGTTTTAAGTTCCTGCAGTTTTCAATGTAAAATTGATTTGGAGCTAGTACCTAGCCATATATATATATGGATTGTAGTTTGCAACTGAAAAGGAACTTTGTGTTCCCAACAATCTAGGTGAAGGACGGCTTTCACACACACTTATCTCTCAGAACTGAGCATGTGGAGAGACGTTCGTTCATCTAGCACAAAGGGAACGGGTTGCAGGGGAAGCTTTTACTTTGGTTTCTCAGTCTGTTTCCTAGTGCCGTTTTGAAGTTCCTGCAGTTTCCACTGTAAAACCGAGTTGGAGCTTGTACCTCCCCATGTATATGTATGGAGTGTAGTTTGCAACTTAAAAGGAACTTTGTGTTCCCAACAATCTAGGTGAAGGACGGCTTTCACACACACTTATCTCTCAGAACTGAGCATGTGGAGAGATGTTCGTTCATCTAGCTCAAAGGGAACGGGTTGCAGAGGAAGCTTTTACTCTGGTTTCTCAGTCTGTTTCCTAGTGCCGTTTTGAAGTTCCTGCTGTTTCCACTGTAAAACCGAGTTGGAGCTAGTACCTCCCCATATGTATGTATGGATTATAGATTGCAACTGAAAACGAACTTTGTGTTCCCAAAAATCTAGGTGAAGAACGGCTTTCACAAACACTTATCTCTCAGAACTGAGCATGTGGAGAGAATTTCGTTCATCTAGCACAAAAGGAACGGGATGCGGGGGAAACTTTTCTCTGGTTTCTCTGTCTGTTTCCTAGTGCCGGTTTGAAGTTCCTGCAGCTTTCACTGTAAAATCGAGTTGGAGCTTGTACCTCCCCATATATATGTATGGAGTGTAGTTTGCAACTGAAAAGGAACTTTGTATTCCCAACAATCAAGGTGAAGGACAGCTTTCACACAAACTTATCTCTCAGAACCGAGCATGAGGAGAGACGTTCGTTCATCTAGCACAAAGGGAACGTGTTGCAGGTGAAACTTTTACTCTGGTTTCTCAGTCTGTTTCCTAGTGCCGGTTTTAAGTTCCTGCAGTTTACACTGTAAAACAGATTTGAAGATAGTACATCCCCATAAATATGTATGGAGTGTGGTTTGTATCTTAAAAGGAACTTTGTGTTCCCAAATATCTAGGTGAAAGACGGCTTTCACACACATTTTTTTCTCTCATAAATGAACATGTGGAGAGACGTTCGTTCATCTAGCACAAAGGGAACGGTTGGCAGGGGAAACTTTTCTCTGGTTTCTCAGTCTGTTTCCTAGTGCCGGTTTGAAGTTCATGCAGTTTTCACTGTAAAATCGAGTTGGAGCTAGTACCGCCCCATATATATATATGGAATGTAGTTTGCAACTGAAAATGAAATTTGTGTTCCCAAATATCTAGGTGAAAGTCGGCTTTCACACACACTTTTCTCTCATAACTGAGCATGTGGAAAGACGTTCGCTCATCTAGCACAAATGGAAATGGTTGCAGCGGAAACTTTTACTCTGGTCTCTCAGTCTGTTTCCTAGTGCCGGTTTGAAGTTTCTGCAATTTTCACTGTAAAATCGAAGTGGAGTTATTACCTCCCCATATATACCTATGGATTGTAGTTTGCAACTGAAAAGGAACTTTGTGTTCCCAACAATCTAGGTTAAGGACGGCTTTAACACACACTTATCTCTCAGAACTGAGCATGTGGAGAGACGTTCGTTCATCTAGCACAAAGGGAACGGTTTGCAGGGGAAACTTTTACTCTGGTTTCTCAGTCTGTTTCCTAGTGCCGGTTTGAAGTTCCTGCAGTTTTCACTGTAAAATCGAGTTGGAGCTAGTACCTCCCCATATATATATATGGAATGTAGATTGCAACTGAAAAGGAACTTTGTGTTCCCAACAATCTAGGTGAAAGACGGCTTTAAAACACACTTATCTCTCAGAACTGAGCATGAGGAGAGACGTTCGTTCATCTAGCTCAAAGGGAACGGGTTGCAGGGGAAACTTTCTCTGGTTTCTCAGTGTGTTTCCTAGTGCTGTTTTGAAGTTCCTGCAGTTTTCACTGTAAAACAGAGTTGGAGCTAGTACCTCCCCATATATATGTATGGAGTGTAGTTTGCAACTGAAATGAACTTTGTGTTCCCAAAAATCTAGGTGAAGGACGGCTTTCACAAACACTTATCTCTCAGAAGTGAGCATGTGGAGAGACGTTCGTTCATCTAGCTCAAAGGGAACGGGTTGCAGGAGAAACTTTTACTCTGCTTTCTCAGTCTGTTTCCTAGTGCCGGTTTGAAGTTCCTGCAGTTTTCACTGTAAAACCGAGTTGGAGCTAGTACCTCCCCATATATATTTATGGAGTGTAGTTTGCAAATGAAAAGGAACTTTGTGTTCCCAACAATCTAGTTGAAGGACGGCATTCACACACAATTTTCTCTCAGAAATGCGCATGTGGAGAGACGTTCATTCATCTAGCACAAAGGGAACGGGTTGCAGAGGAAACAATTAATCTGGTTTCTCAGTCTGTTTCCTAGTGCCGTTTTGAAGTTCCTGCAGTTTTCACTGTAAATCCGATTTGGAGCTTGTACCTCCCCATATATATGTATGGAGTGTAGTTTGCAACTGAAAAGGGACTTTGTGTTCCCAACAGTCTAGGTGAAGGACGGCTTTCACACACACTTATCTCTCAGAACTGAGCATGAGGAGAGACGTTCGTTCATTTAGCTCAATGGGAACTGGTTGCAGGGAAACTTTAAATGTGGTTTCTCAGTCTGTTTCCTAGTGCCGGTTTGAAGTTCCTGCAGTTTTCACTGTAAAACCGAGTTGGAGCTAATACCTTCCCATATATATGTATGGAGTGTAGTTTGCAACTGAAAAGGAACTATGTGTTCCCAACAATCTATCTGAAGGACGGGTTTCACACACACTTATCTCTCAGAACTGAGCATGTGGAGAGGCGTTCATTCATCTAGCACAAAGGGAACCGTTTGCAGGGGAAACTTTTACTCTGGTTTCTCAGTCTGTTTCCTAATGCCGGTTTGAAGTTCCTGCAGTTTTCACTATAAAATCGAGTTGGAGCTAGTACCTCATCATAGATATATGTGGAGTGTAGTTTGCAACTGAAAAGGAACTTTGTGTTCCCAAGAATATATATGAAGTTCGGCTTTCACACACTCTTATCTCTCAAAAGTGAGCATGTGGAGAGATGTTCGTTCATCTAGCACAAAGGGAACGGGTTGCAGGGGAAGCTTTTACTCTGGTTTCTCAGTCTGTTTCCTAGTGCCGGTTTGAAGATCCTGCAGTTTCCACTGTAAAACCGAGTTGGAGCTAGTACCTCCCCATATGTATGTATGGAGTATAGATTGCAACTGAAAAGGAGCTTTGTGTTCCCAACTATCTAGTTGAAGGACGGCTTTCACACACACTTTCCTCTCAGAACTGAAGATGTGGAGAGACGTTCGTTCATCTAGCACAAAGGGAACGGGTTGCAGGGGAAACTTTACTCTAGTTTCTCAGTGTGTTTCCTAGTACCGGTTTGAAGATCCTGCAGTTTCCACTGTAAAACCGATTTGGAGCTAGTACTTCCCCATATTTATGTATGGAGTGTAGTTTGCAACTGAAAGGAACATTGTGTTCCCAACAATTTGGTGAAAGATGGCTTTCACACACACTTATCTCCCTGAACTTATCATGAGGAGAGACGTTCGTTCATCTAGCACAAAGCGAACGGGTTGCAGGGGAAACTCTTCCCTGGTTTCTCAGTCTGTTTCCTAGTGCCAGTTTGAAGTTCCTGCAGTTTTCACTGTAAAAAAGATTTGGAGTTAATACCTCACCATATATATGTATGGAGTGTAGTTTGCAACTGAAAAGTAACTTTGTGTTCCCAACAATCTAGGTGAAGGGCGGCTTTCACACACACTTATATTTCAGAACTGAGCATGTAGAGAGACTTTCGTTCATCTAGCACAAAAGTAACGGGTTGCAGTGGAAACTATTACTCTGGTTTCTCAGTGTGTTTCCTAGTGCTGGTTTGAAGTTCCTGCAGTTTTCACTGTAAAACCGAGTTGGAGCTAGTACCTCCCCATATATACCTATGGATTGTAGTTTGCAACTGAAAAGGAACTTTGTGTTCCCAACTATCTAGGTGAAGAAAGGCTTTCACACACACTTACTCTCAGAAATGAGCATGTGGATAGATGTTCGTTCATGTAGCCCAAAGGGAACGGATTGCATGGGAAACTTTTACTCTGGTTTCTCAGTGTGTTTCCTAGTGCCGGTTTGAAGTTCCTGCAGTTTTCACTGTAAAACCGTGTTGGAGCTAGTACCTCCCCATATAGTTGTATGGAGTGTAGTTTGCAACTGAAAAGGAGCTTTGTGTTCCCAACTATCTAGTTGAAGGACGGCTTTCACACACACTTTTCTCTCAGAACTGAACATGTGGAGAGACGTTCGTTCATCTAGCACAATGGGAACGGGTTGCAGGGGAAACTTTTACTCTAGTTTATCAGTGTGTTTCCTAGTGCCGGTTTGTTTGAAGTTCCTGCAGTTTTCACTGTAAAACCGAGTTGGAGCTAGTACTTCCCCATATTTATGTATGGAGTGTTGTTTGCAACTGAAAAGGAACTTTGTGTTCCCAACAATTTGGTGAAGGACGGCTTTCACACACACTTATCTCTCAGAACTGAGCATGTGGAGAGACGTTCGTTCATCTGGCACAAAGGGAACGGGTTGCAGGGGAAACTTTTCTCGGGTTTCTCAGTCTGTTTCCTAGTGCCGACTAGAAGTTCCTGCAGTTTACACTGTAAAACCGAGTTGGAGCTAATACCTCCCCATATATATGTATGGAGTGTAGTTTGCAACTGAAAAGGAACTTTGTGTTCCCAACAATCTAGGTGAAGGGCGGCTTTCACAAACACTTATCTCTCAGAACTGAGCATGTGGAGAGACGTTCGTTCATCTAGCTCAAAGGGAACGGGTTGCAGGGGAAACTTTTCTCTGGTTTATCAGTCTGTTTCCTAGTGCCGATTAGAAGTTCCTGCAGTTTTCACTGTAAAACCGAGTTGGAGCTAATACTTCCCCATATATATGTATGGAGTGTAGTTTGCAACTGAAAAGGAACTTTGTTTTCCGAAGAATATATATGAAGTTCGGCTTTCACACACTCTTATCTCTCAGAACTGAGCATGTGGAGAGGCGTTCGTTCATCTAGCACAAAGGGAACGGGTTGCAGGGGAAACTTTTACTCTGCTTTCTCAGTCTGTTTCCTAGTGCCGGTTTGAAGTTCCTGCAGTTTTCACTGTAAAACCGAGTTGGAGCTAGTACCTCCCCATATATATTTATGGAGTGTAGTTTGCAAATGAAAAGGAACTTTGTGTTCCCAACAATCTAGTTGAAGGACGGCATTCACACACATTTTTCTCTCAGAAATGCGCATGTGGAGAGACGTTCGTTCATCTAGCACAAAGGGAACGGGTTGCAGAGGAAACAATTAATCTGGTTTCTCAGTCTGTTTCCTAGTGCCGTTTTGAAGTTCCTGCAGTTTTCACTGTAAATCCGATTTGGAGCTTGTACCTCCCCATATATATGTATGGAGTGTAGTTTGCAACTGAAAAGGGACTTTGTGTTCCCAACAGTCTAGGTGAAGGACGGCTTTCACACACACTTATCTCTCAGAACTGAGCATGAGGAGAGACGTTCGTTCATTTAGCTCAATGGGAACTAGTTGCAGGGAAACTTTAAATGTGGTTTCTCAGTCTGTTTCCTAGTGCCGGTTTGAAGTTCCTGCAGTTTTCACTGTAAAACCGAGTTGGAGCTAATACCTTCCCATATATATGTATGGAGTGTAGTTTGCAACTGCAAAGGAACTATGTGTTCCCAACAATCTATCTGAAGGACGGGTTTCACACACACTTATCTCTCAGAACTGAGCATGTGGAGAGACGTTCATTCATCTAGCACAAAGGGAACCGTTTGCAGGGGAAACTTTTACTCTGGTTTCTCAGTCTGTTTCCTAATGCCGGTTTGAAGTTCCTGCAGTTTTCACTATAAAATCGAGTTGGAGCTAGTACCTCATCTTAGATATATGTGGAGTGTAGTTTGCAACTAAAAAGGAACTTTGTGTTCCCAAGAATATATATGAAGTTCGGCTTTCACACACTCTTATCTCTCAGAACTGAGCATGTGGAGAGGCGTTCGTTCATCTAGCACAAAGGGAACGGATTGCAGGGGAAACTTTTACTCTGGTTTCTCAGTCTGTTTCCTAGTGCCGGTTTGAAGTTCCTGCAATTTTCACTGTTAAACAGAGTTGGAGCTAGTATCTCCCCATATAAATGTATGGAGTGTAGTTTGCAACTGAAAGGAACTTTGTGTTCCCAAAAATCTAGGTGAAGGACGGCTTTCACACACACTTATCTCTCAAAAGTGAGCATGTGGAGAGATGTTCGTTCATCTAGCACAAAGGGAACGGGTTGCAGGGGAAGCTTTTACTCTGGTTTCTCAGTCTGTTTCCTAGTGCCGGTTTGAAGATCCTGCAGTTTCCACTGTAAAACCGAGTTGGAGCTAGTACCTCCCCATATGTATGTATGGAGTATAGATTGCAACTGAAAAGGAGCTTTGTGTTCCCAACTATCTAGTTGAAGGACGGCTTTCACACACACTTTCCTCTCAGAACTGAAGATGTGGAGAGACGTTCGTTCATCTAGCACAAAGGGAACGGGTTGCAGGGGAAACTTTACTCTAGTTTCTCAGTGTGTTTCCTAGTACCGGTTTGAAGATCCTGCAGTTTCCACTGTAAAACCGATTTGGAGCTAGTACTTCCCCATATTTATGTATGGAGTGTAGTTTGCAACTGAAAGGAACATTGTGTTCCCAACAATTTGGTGAAAGATGGCTTTCACACACACTTATCTCTCAGAACATATCATGAAGAGAGACGTTCGTTCATCTAGCACAAAGCGAACGGGTTGCAGGGGAAACTTTTCCCTGGTTTCTCAGTCTGTTTCCTAGTGCCAGTTTGAAGTTCCTGCAGTTTTCACTGTAAAAAAGGTTTGGAGTTAATACCTCACCATATATATGTATGGAGTGTAGTTTGCAACTAAAAAGTAACTTTGTGTTCCCAACAATCTAGGTGAAGGGCGGCTTTCACACACACTTATCTTTCAGAACTGAGCATGTAGAGAGACTTTCGTTCATCTAGCACAAAGGTAACGGGTTGCAGTGGAAACTATTACTCTGGTTTCTCAGTGTGTTTCCTAGTGCTGGTTTGAAGTTCCTGCAGTTTTCACTGTAAAACCGAGTTGGAGCTAGTACCTCCCCATATATACCTATGGATTGTAGTTTGCAACTGAAAAGGAACTTTGTGTTCCCAACTATCTAGGTGAAGAAAGGCTTTCACACACAATTACTCTCAGAAATGAGCATGTGGATAGACGTTCGTTCATGTAGCCCAAAGGGAACGGATTGCATGGGAAACTTTTACTCTGGTTTCTCAGTGTGTTTCCTAGTGCCGGTTTGAAGTTCCTGCAGTTTTCACTGTAAAACCGTGTTGGAGCTAGTACCTCCCCATATAGTTGTATGGAGTGTAGTTTGCAACTGAAAAGGAGCTTTGTGTTCCCAACTATCTAGTTGAAGGACGGCTTTCACACACACTTTTCTCTCAGAACTGAACATGTGGAGAGACGTTCGTTCATCTAGCACAATGGGAACGGGTTGCAGGGGAAACTTTTACTCTAGTTTATCAGTGTGTTTCCTAGTGCCGGTTTGTTTGAAGTTCCTGCAGTTTTCACTGTAAAACCGAGTTGGAGCTAGTACTTCCCCATATTTATGTATGGAGTGTTGTTTGCAACTGAAAAGGAACTTTGTGTTCCCAACAATTTGGTGAAGGACGGCTTTCACACACACTTATCTCTCAGAACTGAGCATGTGGAGAGACGTTCGTTCATCTGGCACAAAGGGAACGGGTTGCAGGGGAAACTTTTCTCGGGTTTCTCAGTCTGTTTCCTAGTGCCGACTAGAAGTTCCTGCAGTTTACACTGTAAAACCGAGTTGGAGCTAATACCTCCCCATATATATGTATGGAGTGTAGTTTGCAACTGAAAAGGAACTTTGTGTTCCCAACAATCTAGGTGAAGGGCGGCTTTCACAAACACTTATCTCTCAGAACTGAGCATGTGGAGAGACGTTCGTTCATCTAGCTCAAAGGGAACGGGTTGCAGGGGAAACTTTTCTCTGGTTTATCAGTCTGTTTCCTAGTGCCGATTAGAAGTTCCTGCAGTTTTCACTGTAAAACCGAGTTGGAGCTAATACTTCCCCATATATATGTATGGAGTGTAGTTTGCAACTGAAAAGGAACTTTGTTTTCCGAAGAATATATATGAAGTTCGGCTTTCACACACTCTTATCTCTCAGAACTGAGCATGTGGAGAGGCGTTCGTTCATCTAGCACAAAGGGAACGGGTTGCAGTGGAAACTTTTACTCTGCTTTCTCAGTCTGTTTCCTAGTGCCGGTTTGAAGTTCCTGCAGTTTTCACTGTAAAACCGAGTTGGAGCTAGTACCTCCCCATATATATTTATGGAGTGTAGTTTGCAAATGAAAAGGAACTTTGTGTTCCCAACAATCTAGTTGAAGGACGGCATTCACACACATTTTTCTCTCAGAAATGCGCATGTGGAGAGACGTTCGTTCATCTAGCACAAAGGGAACGGGTTGCAGAGGAAACAATTAATCTGGTTTCTCAGTCTGTTTCCTAGTGCCGTTTTGAAGTTCCTGCAGTTTTCACTGTAAATCCGATTTGGAGCTTGTACCTCCCCATATATATGTATGGAGTGTAGTTTGCAACTGAAAAGGGACTTTGTGTTCCCAACAGTCTAGGTGAAGGACGGCTTTCACACACACTTATCTCTCAGAACTGAGCATGAGGAGAGACGTTCGTTCATTTAGCTCAATGGGAACTAGTTGCAGGGAAACTTTAAATGTGGTTTCTCAGTCTGTTTCCTAGTGCCGGTTTGAAGTTCCTGCAGTTTTCACTGTAAAACCGATTTGGAGCTAATACCTTCCCATATATATGTATGGAGTGTAGTTTGCAACTGAAAAGGAACTATGTGTTCCCAACAATCTATCTGAAGGACGGGTTTCACACACACTTATCTCTCAGAACTGAGCATGTGGAGAGACGTTCATTCATCTAGCACAAAGGGAACCGTTTGCAGGGGAAACTTTTACTCTGGTTTCTCAGTCTGTTTCCTAATGCCGGTTTGAAGTTCCTGCAGTTTTCACTATAAAATCGAGTTGGAGCTAGTACCTCATCATAGATATATGTGGAGTGTAGTTTGCAACTAAAAAGGAACTTTGTGTTCCCAAGAATATATATGAAGTTCGGCTTTCACACACTCTTATCTCTCAGAACTGAGCATGTGGAGAGGCGTTCGTTCATCTAGCACAAAGGGAACGGGTTGCAGGGGAAACTTTTACTCTGGTTTCTCAGTCTGTTTCCTAGTGCCGGTTTGAAGTTCCTGCAATTTTCACTGTTAAACAGAGTTGGAGCTAGTATCTCCCCATATAAATGTATGGAGTGTAGTTTGCAACTGAAAGGAACTTTGTGTTCCCAAAAATCTAGGTGAAGGACGGCTTTCACACACACTTATCTCTCAAAAGTGAGCATGTGGAGAGATGTTCGTTCATCTAGCACAAAGGGAACGGGTTGCAGGGGAAGCTTTTACTCTGGTTTCTCAGTCTGTTTCCTAGTGCCGGTTTGAAGATCCTGCAGTTTCCACTGTAAAACCGAGTTGGAGCTAGTACCTCCCCATATGTATGTATGGAGTATAGATTGCAACTGAAAAGGAGCTTTGTGTTCCCAACTATCTAGTTGAAGGACGGCTTTCACACACACTTTCCTCTCAGAACTGAAGATGTGGAGAGACGTTCGTTCATCTAGCACAAAGGGAACGGGTTGCAGGGGAAACTTTACTCTAGTTTCTCAGTGTGTTTCCTAGTACCGGTTTGAAGATCCTGCAGTTTCCACTGTAAAACCGATTTGGAGCTAGTACTTCCCCATATTTATGTATGGAGTGTAGTTTGCAACTGAAAGGAACATTGTGTTCCCAACAATTTGGTGAAAGATGGCTTTCACACACACTTATCTCTCAGAACATATCATGAAGAGAGACGTTCGTTCATCTAGCACAAAGCGAACGGGTTGCAGGGGAAACTTTTCCCTGGTTTCTCAGTCTGTTTCCTAGTGCCAGTTTGAAGTTCCTGCAGTTTTCACTGTAAAAAAGGTTTGGAGTTAATACCTCACCATATATATGTATGGAGTGTAGTTTGCAACTAAAAAGTAACTTTGTGTTCCCAACAATCTAGGTGAAGGGCGGCTTTCACACACACTTATCTTTCAGAACTGAGCATGTAGAGAGACTTTCGTTCATCTAGCACAAAGGTAACGGGTTGCAGTGGAAACTATTACTCTGGTTTCTCAGTGTGTTTCCTAGTGCTGGTTTGAAGTTCCTGCAGTTTTCACTGTAAAACCGAGTTGGAGCTAGTACCTCCCCATATATACCTATGGATTGTAGTTTGCAACTGAAAAGGAACTTTGTGTTCCCAACTATCTAGGTGAAGAAAGGCTTTCACACACAATTACTCTCAGAAATGAGCATGTGGATAGACGTTCGTTCATGTAGCCCAAAGGGAACGGATTGCATGGGAAACTTTTACTCTGGTTTCTCAGTGTGTTTCCTAGTGCCGGTTTGAAGTTCCTGCAGTTTTCACTGTAAAACCGTGTTGGAGCTAGTACCTCCCCATATAGTTGTATGGAGTGTAGTTTGCAACTGAAAAGGAGCTTTGTGTTCCCAACTATCTAGTTGAAGGACGGCTTTCACACACACTTTTCTCTCAGAACTGAACATGTGGAGAGACGTTCGTTCATCTAGCACAATGGGAACGGGTTGCAGGGGAAACTTTTACTCTAGTTTATCAGTGTGTTTCCTAGTGCCGGTTTGTTTGAAGTTCCTGCAGTTTTCACTGTAAAACCGAGTTGGAGCTAGTACTTCCCCATATTTATGTATGGAGTGTTGTTTGCAACTGAAAAGGAACTTTGTGTTCCCAACAATTTGGTGAAGGACGGCTTTCACACACACTTATCTCTCAGAACTGAGCATGTGGAGAGACGTTCGTTCATCTGGCACAAAGGGAACGGGTTGCAGGGGAAACTTTTCTCGGGTTTCTCAGTCTGTTTCCTAGTGCCGACTAGAAGTTCCTGCAGTTTACACTGTAAAACCGAGTTGGAGCTAATACCTCCCCATATATATGTATGGAGTGTAGTTTGCAACTGAAAAGGAACTTTGTGTTCCCAACAATCTAGGTGAAGGGCGGCTTTCACAAACACTTATCTCTCAGAACTGAGCATGTGGAGAGACGTTCGTTCATCTAGCTCAAAGGGAACGGGTTGCAGGGGAAACTTTTCTCTGGTTTATCAGTCTGTTTCCTAGTGCCGATTAGAAGTTCCTGCAGTTTTCACTGTAAAACCGAGTTGGAGCTAATACTTCCCCATATATATGTATGGAGTGTAGTTTGCAACTGAAAAGGAACTTTGTTTTCCGAAGAATATATATGAAGTTCGGCTTTCACACACTCTTATCTCTCAGAACTGAGCATGTGGAGAGGCGTTCGTTCATCTAGCACAAAGGGAACGGGTTGCAGGGGAAACTTTTACTCTGCTTTCTCAGTCTGTTTCCTAGTGCCGGTTTGAAGTTCCTGCAGTTTTCACTGTAAAACCGAGTTGGAGCTAGTACCTCCCCATATATATTTATGGAGTGTAGTTTGCAAATGAAAAGGAACTTTGTGTTCCCAACAATCTAGTTGAAGGACGGCATTCACACACATTTTTCTCTCAGAAATGCGCATGTGGAGAGACGTTCGTTCATCTAGCACAAAGGGAACGGGTTGCAGAGGAAACAATTAATCTGGTTTCTCAGTCTGTTTCCTAGTGCCGTTTTGAAGTTCCTGCAGTTTTCACTGTAAATCCGATTTGGAGCTTGTACCTCCCCATATATATGTATGGAGTGTAGTTTGCAACTGAAAAGGGACTTTGTGTTCCCAACAGTCTAGGTGAAGGACGGCTTTCACACACACTTATCTCTCAGAACTGAGCATGAGGAGAGACGTTCGTTCATTTAGCTCAATGGGAACTAGTTGCAGGGAAACTTTAAATGTGGTTTCTCAGTCTGTTTCCTAGTGCCGGTTTGAAGTTCCTGCAGTTTTCACTGTAAAACCGAGTTGGAGCTAATACCTTCCCATATATATGTATGGAGTGTAGTTTGCAACTGAAAAGGAACTATGTGTTCCCAACAATCTATCTGAAGGACGGGTTTCACACACACTTATCTCTCAGAACTGAGCATGTGGAGAGACGTTCATTCATCTAGCACAAAGGGAACCGTTTGCAGGGGAAACTTTTACTCTGGTTTCTCAGTCTGTTTCCTAATGCCGGTTTGAAGTTCCTGCAGTTTTCACTATAAAATCGAGTTGGAGCTAGTACCTCATCATAGATATATGTGGAGTGTAGTTTGCAACTAAAAAGGAACTTTGTGTTCCCAAGAATATATATGAAGTTCGGCTTTCACACACTCTTATCTCTCAGAACTGAGCATGTGGAGAGGCGTTCGTTCATCTAGCACAAAGGGAACGGGTTGCAGGGGAAACTTTTACTCTGGTTTCTCAGTCTGTTTCCTAGTGCCGGTTTGAAGTTCCTGCAATTTTCACTGTTAAACAGAGTTGGAGCTAGTATCTCCCCATATAAATGTATGGAGTGTAGTTTGCAACTGAAAGGAACTTTGTGTTCCCAAAAATCTAGGTGAAGGACGGCTTTCACACACACTTATCTCTCAAAAGTGAGCATGTGGAGAGATGTTCGTTCATCTAGCACAAAGGGAACGGGTTGCAGGGGAAGCTTTTACTCTGGTTTCTCAGTCTGTTTCCTAGTGCCGGTTTGAAGATCCTGCAGTTTCCACTGTAAAACCGAGTTGGAGCTAGTACCTCCCCATATGTATGTATGGAGTATAGATTGCAACTGAAAAGGAGCTTTGTGTTCCCAACTATCTAGTTGAAGGACGGCTTTCACACACACTTTCCTCTCAGAACTGAAGATGTGGAGAGACGTTCGTTCATCTAGCACAAAGGGAACGGGTTGCAGGGGAAACTTTACTCTAGTTTCTCAGTGTGTTTCCTAGTACCGGTTTGAAGATCCTGCAGTTTCCACTGTAAAACCGATTTGGAGCTAGTACTTCCCCATATTTATGTATGGAGTGTAGTTTGCAACTGAAAGGAACATTGTGTTCCCAACAATTTGGTGAAAGATGGCTTTCACACACACTTATCTCTCAGAACATATCATGAAGAGAGACGTTCGTTCATCTAGCACAAAGCGAACGGGTTGCAGGGGAAACTTTTCCCTGGTTTCTCAGTCTGTTTCCTAGTGCCAGTTTGAAGTTCCTGCAGTTTTCACTGTAAAAAAGGTTTGGAGTTAATACCTCACCATATATATGTATGGAGTGTAGTTTGCAACTAAAAAGTAACTTTGTGTTCCCAACAATCTAGGTGAAGGGCGGCTTTCACACACACTTATCTTTCAGAACTGAGCATGTAGAGAGACTTTCGTTCATCTAGCACAAAGGTAACGGGTTGCAGTGGAAACTATTACTCTGGTTTCTCAGTGTGTTTCCTAGTGCTGGTTTGAAGTTCCTGCAGTTTTCACTGTAAAACCGAGTTGGAGCTAGTACCTCCCCATATATACCTATGGATTGTAGTTTGCAACTGAAAAGGAACTTTGTGTTCCCAACTATCTAGGTGAAGAAAGGCTTTCACACACAATTACTCTCAGAAATGAGCATGTGGATAGACGTTCGTTCATGTAGCCCAAAGGGAACGGATTGCATGGGAAACTTTTACTCTGGTTTCTCAGTGTGTTTCCTAGTGCCGGTTTGAAGTTCCTGCAGTTTTCACTGTAAAACCGTGTTGGAGCTAGTACCTCCCCATATAGTTGTATGGAGTGTAGTTTGCAACTGAAAAGGAGCTTTGTGTTCCCAACTATCTAGTTGAAGGACGGCTTTCACACACACTTTTCTCTCAGAACTGAACATGTGGAGAGACGTTCGTTCATCTAGCACAATGGGAACGGGTTGCAGGGGAAACTTTTACTCTAGTTTATCAGTGTGTTTCCTAGTGCCGGTTTGTTTGAAGTTCCTGCAGTTTTCACTGTAAAACCGAGTTGGAGCTAGTACTTCCCCATATTTATGTATGGAGTGTTGTTTGCAACTGAAAAGGAACTTTGTGTTCCCAACAATTTGGTGAAGGACGGCTTTCACACACACTTATCTCTCAGAACTGAGCATGTGGAGAGACGTTCGTTCATCTGGCACAAAGGGAACGGGTTGCAGGGGAAACTTTTCTCGGGTTTCTCAGTCTGTTTCCTAGTGCCGACTAGAAGTTCCTGCAGTTTACACTGTAAAACCGAGTTGGAGCTAATACCTCCCCATATATATGTATGGAGTGTAGTTTGCAACTGAAAAGGAACTTTGTGTTCCCAACAATCTAGGTGAAGGGCGGCTTTCACAAACACTTATCTCTCAGAACTGAGCATGTGGAGAGACGTTCGTTCATCTAGCTCAAAGGGAACGGGTTGCAGGGGAAACTTTTCTCTGGTTTATCAGTCTGTTTCCTAGTGCCGATTAGAAGTTCCTGCAGTTTTCACTGTAAAACCGAGTTGGAGCTAATACTTCCCCATATATATGTATGGAGTGTAGTTTGCAACTGAAAAGGAACTTTGTTTTCCGAAGAATATATATGAAGTTCGGCTTTCACACACTCTTATCTCTCAGAACTGAGCATGTGGAGAGGCGTTCGTTCATCTAGCACAAAGGGAACGGGTTGCAGGGGAAACTTTTACTCTGCTTTCTCAGTCTGTTTCCTAGTGCCGGTTTGAAGTTCCTGCAGTTTTCACTGTAAAACCGAGTTGGAGCTAGTACCTCCCCATATATATTTATGGAGTGTAGTTTGCAAATGAAAAGGAACTTTGTGTTCCCAACAATCTAGTTGAAGGACGGCATTCACACACATTTTTCTCTCAGAAATGCGCATGTGGAGAGACGTTCGTTCATCTAGCACAAAGGGAACGGGTTGCAGAGGAAACAATTAATCTGGTTTCTCAGTCTGTTTCCTAGTGCCGTTTTGAAGTTCCTGCAGTTTTCACTGTAAATCCGATTTGGAGCTTGTACCTCCCCATATATATGTATGGAGTGTAGTTTGCAACTGAAAAGGGACTTTGTGTTCCCAACAGTCTAGGTGAAGGACGGCTTTCACACACACTTATCTCTCAGAACTGAGCATGAGGAGAGACGTTCGTTCATTTAGCTCAATGGGAACTAGTTGCAGGGAAACTTTAAATGTGGTTTCTCAGTCTGTTTCCTAGTGCCGGTTTGAAGTTCCTGCAGTTTTCACTGTAAAACCGAGTTGGAGCTAATACCTTCCCATATATATGTATGGAGTGTAGTTTGCAACTGAAAAGGAACTATGTGTTCCCAACAATCTATCTGAAGGACGGGTTTCACACACACTTATCTCTCAGAACTGAGCATGTGGAGAGACGTTCATTCATCTAGCACAAAGGGAACCGTTTGCAGGGGAAACTTTTACTCTGGTTTCTCAGTCTGTTTCCTAATGCCGGTTTGAAGTTCCTGCAGTTTTCACTATAAAATCGAGTTGGAGCTAGTACCTCATCATAGATATATGTGGAGTGTAGTTTGCAACTAAAAAGGAACTTTGTGTTCCCAAGAATATATATGAAGTTCGGCTTTCACACACTCTTATCTCTCAGAACTGAGCATGTGGAGAGGCGTTCGTTCATCTGGCACAAAGGGAACGGGTTGCAGGGGAAACTTTTCTCGGGTTTCTCAGTCTGTTTCCTAGTGCCGACTAGAAGTTCCTGCAGTTTACACTGTAAAACCGAGTTGGAGCTAATACCTCCCCATATATATGTATGGAGTGTAGTTTGCAACTGAAAAGGAACTTTGTGTTCCCAACAATCTAGGTGAAGGGCGGCTTTCACAAACACTTATCTCTCAGAACTGAGCATGTGGAGAGACGTTCGTTCATCTAGCTCAAAGGGAACGGGTTGCAGGGGAAACTTTTCTCTGGTTTATCAGTCTGTTTCCTAGTGCCGATTAGAAGTTCCTGCAGTTTTCACTGTAAAACCGAGTTGGAGCTAATACTTCCCCATATATATGTATGGAGTGTAGTTTGCAACTGAAAAGGAACTTTGTTTTCCGAAGAATATATATGAAGTTCGGCTTTCACACACTCTTATCTCTCAGAACTGAGCATGTGGAGAGGCGTTCGTTCATCTAGCACAAAGGGAACGGGTTGCAGTGGAAACTTTTACTCTGCTTTCTCAGTCTGTTTCCTAGTGCCGGTTTGAAGTTCCTGCAGTTTTCACTGTAAAACCGAGTTGGAGCTAGTACCTCCCCATATATATTTATGGAGTGTAGTTTGCAAATGAAAAGGAACTTTGTGTTCCCAACAATCTAGTTGAAGGACGGCATTCACACACATTTTTCTCTCAGAAATGCGCATGTGGAGAGACGTTCGTTCATCTAGCACAAAGGGAACGGGTTGCAGAGGAAACAATTAATCTGGTTTCTCAGTCTGTTTCCTAGTGCCGTTTTGAAGTTCCTGCAGTTTTCACTGTAAATCCGATTTGGAGCTTGTACCTCCCCATATATATGTATGGAGTGTAGTTTGCAACTGAAAAGGGACTTTGTGTTCCCAACAGTCTAGGTGAAGGACGGCTTTCACACACACTTATCTCTCAGAACTGAGCATGAGGAGAGACGTTCGTTCATTTAGCTCAATGGGAACTAGTTGCAGGGAAACTTTAAATGTGGTTTCTCAGTCTGTTTCCTAGTGCCGGTTTGAAGTTCCTGCAGTTTTCACTGTAAAACCGAGTTGGAGCTAATACCTTCCCATATATATGTATGGAGTGTAGTTTGCAACTGAAAAGGAACTATGTGTTCCCAACAATCTATCTGAAGGACGGGTTTCACACACACTTATCTCTCAGAACTGAGCATGTGGAGAGACGTTCATTCATCTAGCACAAAGGGAACCGTTTGCAGGGGAAACTTTTACTCTGGTTTCTCAGTCTGTTTCCTAATGCCGGTTTGAAGTTCCTGCAGTTTTCACTATAAAATCGAGTTGGAGCTAGTACCTCATCATAGATATATGTGGAGTGTAGTTTGCAACTAAAAAGGAACTTTGTGTTCCCAAGAATATATATGAAGTTCGGCTTTCACACACTCTTATCTCTCAGAACTGAGCATGTGGAGAGGCGTTCGTTCATCTAGCACAAAGGGAACGGGTTGCAGGGGAAACTTTTACTCTGGTTTCTCAGTCTGTTTCCTAGTGCCGGTTTGAAGTTCCTGCAATTTTCACTGTTAAACAGAGTTGGAGCTAGTATCTCCCCATATAAATGTATGGAGTGTAGTTTGCAACTGAAAGGAACTTTGTGTTCCCAAAAATCTAGGTGAAGGACGGCTTTCACACACACTTATCTCTCAAAAGTGAGCATGTGGAGAGATGTTCGTTCATCTAGCACAAAGGGAACGGGTTGCAGGGGAAGCTTTTACTCTGGTTTCTCAGTCTGTTTCCTAGTGCCGGTTTGAAGATCCTGCAGTTTCCACTGTAAAACCGAGTTGGAGCTAGTACCTCCCCATATGTATGTATGGAGTATAGATTGCAACTGAAAAGGAGCTTTGTGTTCCCAACTATCTAGTTGAAGGACGGCTTTCACACACACTTTCCTCTCAGAACTGAAGATGTGGAGAGACGTTCGTTCATCTAGCACAAAGGGAACGGGTTGCAGGGGAAACTTTACTCTAGTTTCTCAGTGTGTTTCCTAGTACCGGTTTGAAGATCCTGCAGTTTCCACTGTAAAACCGATTTGGAGCTAGTACTTCCCCATATTTATGTATGGAGTGTAGTTTGCAACTGAAAAGGGACTTTGTGTTCCCAACAGTCTAGGTGAAGGACGGCTTTCACACACACTTATCTCTCAGAACTGAGCATGAGGAGAGACGTTCGTTCATTTAGCTCAATGGGAACTAGTTGCAGGGAAACTTTAAATGTGGTTTCTCAGTCTGTTTCCTAGTGCCGGTTTGAAGTTCCTGCAGTTTTCACTGTAAAACCGAGTTGGAGCTAATACCTTCCCATATATATGTATGGAGTGTAGTTTGCAACTGAAAAGGAACTATGTGTTCCCAACAATCTATCTGAAGGACGGGTTTCACACACACTTATCTCTCAGAACTGAGCATGTGGAGAGACGTTCATTCATCTACCACAAAGGGAACCGTTTGCAGGGGAAACTTTTACTCTGGTTTCTCAGTCTGTTTCCTAATGCCGGTTTGAAGTTCCTGCAGTTTTCACTATAAAATCGAGTTGGAGCTTGTACCTCATCATAGATATATGTGGAGTGTAGTTTGCAACTAAAAAGGAACTTTGTGTTCCCAAGAATATATATGAAGTTCGGCTTTCACACACTCTTATCTCTCAGAACTGAGCATGTGGAGAGGCGTTCGTTCATCTAGCACAAAGGGAACGGGTTGCAGGGGAAACTTTTACTCTGGTTTCTCAGTCTGTTTCCTAGTGCCGGTTTGAAGTTCCTGCAATTTTCACTGTTAAACAGAGTTGGAGCTAGTATCTCCCCATATAAATGTATGGAGTGTAGTTTGCAACTGAAAGGAACTTTGTGTTCCCAAAAATCTAGGTGAAGGACGGCTTTCACACACACTTATCTCTCAAAAGTGAGCATGTGGAGAGATGTTCGTTCATCTAGCACAAAGGGAACGGGTTGCAGGGGAAGCTTTTACTCTGGTTTCTCAGTCTGTTTCCTAGTGCCGGTTTGAAGATCCTGCAGTTTCCACTGTAAAACCGAGTTGGAGCTAGTACCTCCCCATATGTATGTATGGAGTATAGATTGCAACTGAAAAGGAGCTTTGTGTTCCCAACTATCTAGTTGAAGGACGGCTTTCACACACACTTTCCTCTCAGAACTGAAGATGTGGAGAGACGTTCGTTCATCTAGCACAAAGGGAACGGGTTGCAGGGGAAACTTTACTCTAGTTTCTCAGTGTGTTTCCTAGTACCGGTTTGAAGATCCTGCAGTTTCCACTGTAAAACCGATTTGGAGCTAGTACTTCCCCATATTTATGTATGGAGTGTAGTTTGCAACTGAAAGGAACATTGTGTTCCCAACAATTTGGTGAAAGATGGCTTTCACACACACTTATCTCTCAGAACATATCATGAAGAGAGACGTTCGTTCATCTAGCACAAAGCGAACGGGTTGCAGGGGAAACTTTTCCCTGGTTTCTCAGTCTGTTTCCTAGTGCCAGTTTGAAGTTCCTGCAGTTTTCACTGTAAAAAAGGTTTGGAGTTAATACCTCACCATATATATGTATGGAGTGTAGTTTGCAACTAAAAAGTAACTTTGTGTTCCCAACAATCTAGGTGAAGGGCGGCTTTCACACACACTTATCTTTCAGAACTGAGCATGTAGAGAGACTTTCGTTCATCTAGCACAAAGGTAACGGGTTGCAGTGGAAACTATTACTCTGGTTTCTCAGTGTGTTTCCTAGTGCTGGTTTGAAGTTCCTGCAGTTTTCACTGTAAAACCGAGTTGGAGCTAGTACCTCCCCATATATACCTATGGATTGTAGTTTGCAACTGAAAAGGAACTTTGTGTTCCCAACTATCTAGGTGAAGAAAGGCTTTCACACACAATTACTCTCAGAAATGAGCATGTGGATAGACGTTCGTTCATGTAGCCCAAAGGGAACGGATTGCATGGGAAACTTTTACTCTGGTTTCTCAGTGTGTTTCCTAGTGCCGGTTTGAAGTTCCTGCAGTTTTCACTGTAAAACCGTGTTGGAGCTAGTACCTCCCCATATAGTTGTATGGAGTGTAGTTTGCAACTGAAAAGGAGCTTTGTGTTCCCAACTATCTAGTTGAAGGACGGCTTTCACACACACTTTTCTCTCAGAACTGAACATGTGGAGAGACGTTCGTTCATCTAGCACAATGGGAACGGGTTGCAGGGGAAACTTTTACTCTAGTTTATCAGTGTGTTTCCTAGTGCCGGTTTGTTTGAAGTTCCTGCAGTTTTCACTGTAAAACCGAGTTGGAGCTAGTACTTCCCCATATTTATGTATGGAGTGTTGTTTGCAACTGAAAAGGAACTTTGTGTTCCCAACAATTTGGTGAAGGACGGCTTTCACACACACTTATCTCTCAGAACTGAGCATGTGGAGAGACGTTCGTTCATCTGGCACAAAGGGAACGGGTTGCAGGGGAAACTTTTCTCGGGTTTCTCAGTCTGTTTCCTAGTGCCGACTAGAAGTTCCTGCAGTTTACACTGTAAAACCGAGTTGGAGCTAATACCTCCCCATATATATGTATGGAGTGTAGTTTGCTACTGAAAAGGAACTTTGTGTTCCCAACAATCTAGGTGAAGGGCGGCTTTCACAAACACTTATCTCTCAGAACTGAGCATGTGGAGAGACGTTCGTTCATCTAGCACAAAGGGAACGGGTTGCAGGGGAAACTTTTCTCTGGTTTATCAGTCTGTTTCCTAGTGCCGATTAGAAGTTCCTGCAGTTTTCACTGTAAAACCGAGTTGGAGCTAATACTTCCCCATATATATGTATGGAGTGTAGTTTGCAACTGAAAAGGAACTTTGTGTTCCCAACAATCTAGGTGAAGGAGGCTTTCACACACACTTATCTCTCATAACTGAGCATGTGGAGAGACGTTCGTTCATCTAGCACAAAGGGAACGGTTTGCAGGGGAAACTTTTACTCTGGTTTCTCAGTCTGTTTCCTAGTGCCGGTTTGAAGTTCCTGCAGATTTCACTGTAAAATCGAGTTGGAGCTAGTAACTCCCCATATATATGTATGGAATGTAGTTTGCAACTGAAAATGAACTTTGTGTTCCCAACAATCTAGTTGAGGGACGGCATTCACACACATTTTTCTCTCATAACTGAGCATGTGGAAAGACGTTCGTTCATCTAGCTCAAAGGGAACGGGTTGCAGGAGAAACTTTTACTCTGGTTTCTCAGTCTGTTTCCTAGTGCCGGTTTGAAGTTCCTGCAGTTTTCACGGTAAAAGTGTTTTGGAGCTAGTACCTCCCCATATATATATATGTAGTGTAGTTTCCAACTGAAAAGGAACTTTGTGTTCCCAACAATCTAGGTGAAACCCGGCTTTCAGACACACTTATCTCTCAGAAATGCGCATGTGGAGAGACGTTCGTTCATCTAGCACAAAGGGAAAGTTTTGCAGAGAAACTTTTACTCTGGTTTTTCAGTCTGTTTCCTAGTGCCGGTTTGAAGATCCTGCACTTTTCACTGTAAAACAGAGTTGGAGCTAGTACCTCCCCATATATTTGTATGGAGTATACTTTGCAACTGAAAAGGAATTTTGTGTTCCCAACAATCTAGGTGAAGGACGGCTTTCACACACACATATCTCTCAGAAATGAGCATGTGGAGAGACGTTCGTTCATCTAGCACAAAGGGAACGGGTTGCAGGGGAAACTTTTACTCTGGTTTCTCAGTCTGTTTCCTATTGCCGGTTTGAATTTCCTGCAGTTTTCACTGTAAAACCGAGTTGGAGCTTGAACCTCCCCATATATATGTATGGATTGTAGTTTGCAACTGAAAAGGTACTTTGTGTTCCCAACAATCTAGGTGAGGGACTGCTTTCACACACAATTATCTCTCAGAACTGAGCATGTGGTGAGACGTTCGTTCAACTAGCACAAAGGGAACGGGTTGCAGGGGAAATTTTTCTTTGGTTTCTCAGTCTGTTTCCTAGTGCCGGTTTGAATTTCCTGCAGTTTTCACTGTAAAACTGAGTTGGAGCTTGTACTTCCCCATATATATGTATGCATTGTTGTTTGCAACTGAAAAGGAATTTTGTGTTCCCAACAATCTAGGTGAAGCACGGCTTTCACACACACTTATCTCTCAGAACTGATCATGTGGAGAGACGTTCGTTCATCTAGCAAAAAGGGAACGGGTTGCAGGGGAAGCTTTTACTCTGGTTTCTCAGTCTGTTTCCTAGTGCCGGTTTGATGATCCTGCAGTTTCCACTGTAAAACCGAGTTGGAGCTAGTACCTCCCCATATGTATGTATGGAGTATAGATTGCAACTGAAAACGAACTTTGTGTTCCCAAAAATCTAGGTGAAGTACGGCTTTCACAAACACTTATCTCTCAGAACTGAGCATGTGGAGAGAATTTCGTCATCTAGCACAAAAGGAACGGGATGCGGGGGCAACTTTTACTCTGGTTTATCTGTCTGTCTCCTAGTGCCGGTTTGAAGTTCCTGCAGTTTTCACTGTAAAACCGAGTTGGAGCTTGTACCTCCCTATATATATGTATGGAGTGTAGTTTGCAACTGAAAAGGAACTTTGTGTTCCCAACAATCAAGGTGAAGGACGGCTTTCACACAAACTTATCTCTCAGAACCGAGCATGTGGAGAGACGTTCGTTCATCTAGCAAAAAGGAACGGGTTGCAGGGGAAACTTTTACTCTGGTTTCTCAGTCTGTTTCCTAGTGCCGGTATGAAGTTCCTGCAGTTTTCACTGTAAAACCGATTTGGAGCTAGTACCTCCCCATATATATGTATGGAGTGTAGTTTGCAACTGAAAATTAACTTTGTGTTCCCAACAATCTAGGTGAAGGACGGTTTTCTCAAACACTTATCTCTCAGAATTGAGCATGTGGAGAGAATTTCGTTCATCTAGCACAAAGGGAACGGGTTGCGGGGGAAACTTTTATTCTGGTTTCTCAGTCTGTTTCCTAGTGTCGGATTGAATTTCCTGCAGTTTTCATTGTAAAACCGAGTTGGAGCTAGAACCTCCCCATATATATGTATGGAGTGTAGTTTGCAACTGAAAAGGAACTTTGTGTTCCCAACAATCTAGGTGAAGGACGGCATTCACACACAATTATCTCTCAGAACTGGGCATGTGGAGAGACGTTCGTTCATCTAGCACAAAGGGAAAGGGTTGCAGGGGAAACTTTTACTCTGGTTTCTCAGTCTGTTTCCTAGTGCCGGTTTGAAGTTCCTGCAGTTTTCAATGTAAAATTGATTTGGAGCTATTACCTAGCCATATATATATATGGAGTGTAGTTTGCAACTGAAAAGGAACTTTGTGTTCCCAACAATCTAGGTGAAGGACGGCTTTCACACACACTTATCTCTCAGAACTGAGCATGTGGAGAGACGTTCGTTCATCTAGCACAAAGGGAACGGGTTGCAGGGGAAGCTTTTACTCTGGTTTCTCAGTCTGTTTCCTAGTGCCGTTTTGAAGTTCCTGCAGTTTCCACTGTAAAACCGAGTTGGAGCTTGTACCTCCCCATGTATATGTATGGAGTGTAGTTTGCAACTGAAAAGGAACTTTGTGTTCCCAACAATCTAGGTGAAGGACGGCTTTCACACACACTTATCTCTCAGAACTGAGCATGTGGAGAGATGTTCGTTCATCTAGCTCAAAGGGAACGGGTTGCAGAGGAAGCTTTTACTCTGGTTTCTCAGTCTGTTTCCTAGTGCCGTTTTGAACTTCCTGCTGTTTCCACTGTAAAACCGAGTTGGAGCTAGTACCTCCCCATATGTATGTATGTATTATAGATTGCAACTGAAAACGAACTTTGTGTTCCCAAAAATCTAGGTGAAGAACGGCTTTCACAAACACTTATCTCTCAGAACTGAGCATGTGGAGAGAATTCCGTTCATCTAGCACAAAAGGAACGGGATGCGGGGGAAACTTTTCTCTGGTTTCTCTGTCTGTTTCCTAGTGCCGGTTTGAAGTTCCTGCAGCTTTCACTGTAAAACCGAGTTGGAGCTTGTACCTCCCCATATATATGTATGGAGTGTAGTTTGCAACTGAAAAGGAACTTTGTGTTCCCAACAATCTAGGTGAAGGACGGCTTTCACACACACTTATCTCTCAGAACTGAGCATGTGGAGAATTTCGTCATCTAGCACAAAAGGAACGGGATGCGGGGGAAACTTTTACTCTGGTTTCTCTGTCTGTTTCCTAGTGCTGGTTTGAGGTTCCTGCAGTTTTCACTGTAAAACCGAGTTGGAGCCTGTACCTCCCCATATATATGTATGGAGTGTAGTTTGCAACTGAAAAGGAACTTTGTGTTCCCAACAATCAAGGTGAAGGACGGCTTTCACACAAACTTATCTCTCAGAACCGAGCATGTGGAGAGACGTTCGTTCATCTAGCAAAAAGGGAACGGGTTGCAGGGGAAACTTTTACTCTGGTTTCTCAGTCTGTTTCCTAGTGCCGGTATGAAATTCCTGCAGTTTTCACTGTAAAACCGAGTTGGAGCTAGTACCTCCCCATATATATGTATGGAGTGTAGTTTGCAACTGAAAACGAACTTTGTGTTCCCAACAATCTAGGTGAAGGACGGCTTTCTCAAACACTTAACTCTCAGAACTGAGCATGCGGAGGGAATTTCGTTTATCTAGCACAAAGGGAACGGGTTGCGGGGGAAACTTTTATTCTGGTTTCTCAGTCTGTTTCCTAGTGCCGGATTGAAGTTCCTGCAGTTTTCATTGTAAAACCGAGTTGGAGCTAGAACCTCCCCATATATATATATGTAGTGTAGTTTGCAACTGAAAAGGAACTTTGTGTTCCCAATAATCTAGGTGAAGGACGGCTTTCACACACACTTATCTCTCAGAACTGAGCATGTGGAGAGACGTTCGTTCATCTAGCACAATGGGAACGGGTTGCAGGGGAAGCTTTTACTCTGGTTTCTCAGTCTGTTTCCTAGTGCAGTTTTGAAGTTCCTGCAGTTTCCACTGTAAAACCGAGTTGGAGCTAGTACCTCCCCATATGTATGTATGGAGTATAGATTGCAACTGAAAACGAACTTTGTGTTCCCAAAAATCTAGGTGAAGAACGGCTTTCACAAACACTTATCTCTCAGAACTGAGCATGTGGAGAGAATTTCGTTCATCTAGCACAAAAGTAACGGGATGCGGGGGAAACTTTTACTCTGGTTTCTCTGTCTGTTTCCTAGTGCCGGTTTGAAGTTCCTGCAGTTTTCACTGTAAAAACGAGTTGGAGCTTGTACCTCCCCATATATATGTATGGAGTGTAGTTTGCAACTGAAAAGGAACTTTGTGTTCCCAACAATCTAGGTGAAGGACGGCTTTCACACAAACACATATCTCTCAGAACCGTACATGTGGAGAGACGTTCGTTCATCTAGCAACAACGGAACGGTTTGCAGTGGAAACTTTTACTCTGGTTTCTCAGTCTGTTTCCTAGTGCCGGTTTGAAGTTCCTGCATTTTTCACAGTAAAACCGAGTTGGAGCTTTTACCTCCCCAAATATATGTATGGAGTGTAGTTTGCAACTGAAAAGGAACTTTGTGTTCCCAACAATCTAGGTGAAGGACGGCTTTCACACACTCTTATTTTCAGAACTGAGCATTTGGAGAGACGTTCGTTCATCTAGCACAAATGGAACGGTTTGCAGGGGAAGCTTTTACTCTTGTTTCTCTGTCTGTTTCCTAGTGCCGGTTTGTAGTTCCTGCAGTTTTCACTGTAAAACCGAGTTGGAGCTTGTACCTCCCCATATATATGTATGGAGTGTAGTTTGCAACTGAAAAGGAACTTTGTTTTCCCAACAATCAAGGTGAAGGACAGCTTTCACACAAACTTATCTCTCAGAACCGAGCATGTGGAGAGACGTTCGTTCATCTAGCAAAAATGGAACGGGTTGCAGGGGAAAATTTTACTCTGGTTTCTCAGTCTGTTTCCTAGTACCGGTATGAAGTTCCTGCAGTTTTCACTGTAAAACCGAGTTGGAGCTTGTACCTCCCCAAATATATGTATGGAGTGTAGTTTACACTGAAAAGGAACTTAGTGTTCCCAACAATCTGGTGGAAGGACGGCATACACACACAATTTTCTCTCAGAACTGAGCATGTGGAGAGACGTTCATTCATCTAGCACAATGGGAAAGGGTTGCAGGGAATCTTTTACTCTAGTTTCTCAGTGTGTTTCCTAGTGCCGGTTTGAAGTTCCTGCAGTTTTCAGTGTAAAACCGTGTTGGAGCTAGTACCTCCCCATATATATGTATGGATTGTAGATTTCAACGGAAAAGGAACTTTGTGTTCCCAACAATCTAGGTGAAGGACGGCTTTCACCCACACTTATTTCTCAGACTGAGCATGTTGACAGACGTTCGTTCATCTAGCAGAAACTGAACAGATTGCAGGGAAACTTACTCTGATTTCTCAGTATGTTTCCTAGTGCCGGTTTTAATTTCCTGCAGTTTTCACTGTAAAATCGTGTTGGACCTAGTATCTCCCCATATATATGTATGCAGTGTAGTTTGCAACTGAAAAGGAACTTTGTGTTCCCAAAAATCTAGGTGAAGGACGGCTTTCACACACACATATCTCTCAGAACTGAGCATGTGGAGAGACGTTCGTTCATCGAGCACAAAAGGAACGGGTTGCAGGTGAAACATTTACTCTGGTTTCTCAGTCTGTTTCCTAGTGCCGGTTTGAAGTTCCTGCAGTTTTCCCTGTAAAACTGATTTGGAGCTAGAACTTTTCCCATATATATGTATGAAGTGTAGTTTGCAACTGAAAAGGAAATTTGTGTTTACAACAATCTAGGTGAAGGACGGTTTTCACACACACTTATCTCTCCGAACTGAGCATGTGGAGAGACGTTCGTTCATCTAGCACAAAGGAACGTGTTGCAGGGGAAACTTTTACTCTGGTTTCTCAGTCTGTTTCCTAGTGCCGGTTTGAAGTTCCTCCAGTTTTCACTGTAAAAATGAGTTGGAACTTGTACTTCCCCTTATATATGTATGGAGTGTAGTTTGCAACTGAAAACGAACTTTGTGTTCCCAACAATCTAGGTGAAGGACGGCTTTCACAAACACTTATCTCTCAGAACTGAGCATGTGGAGAAATATTCGTTCATCGAGCACAAAGGGAACGTGTTGCAGTGGAAACTTTTACTCTGGTTTCTCAGTCTGTTTCCTAGTGCCGGTTTGAAGTTCCTGCATTTTTCACAGTAAAACCGAGTTGGAGCTTGTACCTTCCCAAATATATGTATGGAGTGTAGTTTGCAACTGAAAAGGAACTTTGTGTTCCCAACAATCTAGGTGAAGGACGGCTTTCACACACTCTTATTTCTCAGAACTGAGCATTTGGAGAGACGTTCGTTCATCTAGCACAAACTAAACGGGTTGCAGGGGAAACTTACTCTGGTTTCTCAGTCTGTTTCGTAGTGCCGGTTTGAAGTTCCTGCAGTTTTCACTGTAAAAGTATGTTGGAGCTAGTACCCCCCTTATATATGTATGGAGTGTAGTTTCCAAATGAAAAGTAACTTTGTGTTCCCAACAATCTAGGTGAAGGCCGGCTTTCAGACACACTTATCTCTCAGAACTGCGCATGTGGATAGACTTTCGTTCATCTAGCACAAAGGGAACGTGTTGCAGGGGAAACTTTTACTCTGGTTTCTCAGTCTGTTTCCTAGTGCCGGTTTGAAGTTCGTGTAGTTTTCACTGTAAAACTGAGTTGGAGCTAGTTCCTCGCCGTATATATGAATGGAGTGTAGTTTGCAACTGAAAAGGAACTTTGTGTTCCCAACAATCTATGTGAAGGACGGATTTCACACAAACTTATCTATCAGAACTGAGCCTGTGGAGAGAAGTTCGTTCATGTAGCACAAATTGAAATGATTGCAGGAGATTCATTTACTCTGGATTCTCACTCTGTTTCCTACTGCCTATTAGAAGTTCCTGCCGTTTTCACTGTAAAACCGAGTTGGAGCTTGTACCTCCTTATATATATTTATGGAATGTAGTTTGCAACTTAAAAGGAACTTTGTTTTCCCAACAATCTAGGTGAAGGACGGCTTTCACACACACTTATCTCTCAGAACTTAGCATGTGGAGAGACGTTCGTTCATCTAGCACAAATGGAACGGGTTGCAGGAGATACTTTTACTCTGGTTTCTCAGTCTGTTTCCTACTGCCTGTATTAAGTTCTTGCAGTTTTCACTTTAAAAACGTGTTGGAGCTTTTACCTCCCCATATGTATGTAAGGAGTGTAGTTTACAACTGAAAAGGAACTTTGTGTTCCGAACAAGCTAGGTGAAGGACGGCATTCACACACACATATCCCTCAGAACTAAGCATGTGGATAGACGTTCGTTCATCTAGCACAAATTGTACGGGTGGCAGGAGAAACTTTTACTCTGGTTTCTCTGTCTGGTCCTGGTGCCTGTATGAAATTCCTGCAGTTTTCACTGTAAACAGAGTTGGAGCTAGTACATCCCCATATATATGTATGGAGTGTAGTTTGCAACTGAAAATGAACTTTGTCTTCCCAACAAGCTAGGTGAAGGAAGGCTTTCACAAACACACTTCTCTCAGAACTGAGCATGTGTAGAGACGTTCGTTCATCAAGCACATAGGGAAATGTTTGCAGGTTGAAACATTTACTCTTGTTTCTGAGTTTGTTTCCTAGTTCCGGTTTGAAGTTCCCGCAGTTTTCACAGTAAAACCGAGTGTGGAGCTCGTACCTCCCCATATATATATATGGAGTGTAGTTTGCAACTGAAAAGGAATTTTGTGTTCCCAACAATCTAGTTGAAGGACGGCTTTCACACAGACTTATCCCTCAGAACTTAGCATGTGGCGAGACATTCGTTCATCTAGCACAAAGGGAACGGTTTGCAGGAGATACTTTTACTCTGGTTTCTCAGTCTGTTTCCTACTGCCTGTTTTAAGTTCTTGCATTTTTCACTTTAAAAACGAGTTGGAGCTTGTACCTACCCATATGTATGTATGGAGTGTAGTTTACAACTGAAAAGGAACTTTGTGTTCCCAACAAGCTAGGTGAAGGACGGCTTTCACACACACTTAACCCTCAGAACTGATCATGTGGATAGACGTTCGTTCATCTAGCACAAATGGAATGGGATGCAGGAGAAATTTTTTCTCTGGTTTCTCATTCTGGTCCTGGTGCCTGTATGAAGTTCCTGCAGTTTTCACTGTAAACAGAGTTGGAGGTAGTACTTCCCCATATATATGTATGGAGAGTAGTTTGCACCTGAAAAAGAACTTTGTGTTCCCAACAATCTAGGTGAAGGAAGGCTTTCACACACACACTTCTCTCAGAACTGAGCATGTGGGAGACGTTCGTTCATCAAGCACATAGGGAAATGTTTGCAGGTTGAAACATTTTCTCTTGTATCTCAGTTTGTTTCCTAGTGCCGGTTTGAAGTTCCTGTAGTGTTCACTGTAAAACCGAGTTGGAGCTAGTACCTACCCATATATATATATGGAGTGTAGTTTGCAAATGGAAAGGAACTTTGTGTTCCCAACAAGCTAGGTGAAGGACGGCTTTAACACACAATTATCCCTCAGAATTTAGCATGTGACGAGACGTTCGTTCACCTAGCACAAATGGAACGGTTTGCAGGAGATACTTTTACTCTGGTTTCTCAGTCTGTTTCCTACTGCCTGTTTTAAGTTCTTGTATTTTTCACTTTAAAAACGAGTTGGAGCTTGTACCTACCCATATGTATGTATGGAGTGTAGTTTACAACTGAAAAAGAACTGTGTTCCCATCAAGCTAGGTGAAGGACGGCTTTCACACACACTTAACCCTCAGAACTGAGCATGTGTATAGACGTTCGTTCATCTAGCACAAATGGAATTGGTTGCAGGAGAAACTTTTACTCTGGTTTCTCAGTCTGGTCCTGGTGCCTGTATGAAATTCCTGCAGTTTTCACTGTAAACAGAGTTGGAGCTAGTACCTCCCCATATATATGTATGGAGTGTAGTTTGCAACTGAAAAGGAACTTTGTGTTCCCAACAATCTAGGTGAAGGAAGGCTTTCACACACACACTTCTCTCAGAACTCAGCATGTGGGAGACGTTCGTTCAACTAGCACATAGAGAAATGTTTGCAGGTTGAAACATTTTCTCTTGTTTCTCAGTTTGTTTCCTAGTGACAGTTTGAAGTTCCTGTAGTGTTCACTGTAAAACCGAGTTGGAGCTAGTACCTACCCATATATATATATGGAGTGTAGTTTGCAAATGGAAAGGAACTTTGTGTTCCCAAGAAGCTAGGTGAAGGACGGCTTTCACACACACTTTTCTCTCAGAACTGAGCATGTGGAGATACGTTCGTTTATCTAACACAAAGTGTACGGTATGCAGGGGAAAATTTTACTCTGGTTCTCAGTCTGTTTCCTAGGGCCGGTTAGAAGTTCCTGCAGTTTTCACTGTAAAACCGAGTTGGAGCTTGTACCTCCCCATTTATATGTACGGAGTGTAGTTTGCAACTGAAAAGGAACTTTGTGTTCCCAACAATCTAGGTGAAGGACGGCTTTCACACACACTTATTTCTAATAACTGAGTATGTGGAGAGACGTTCGTTCATCTAGCACAAACTAAACGGGTTGCAGGGGAAACTTACTCTGGTTTCTCAGTCTGTTTCGTAGTGCCGGTTTCAAGTTCCTGCAGTTTTCACTGTAAAACAGTGGTGAAGCTAGTACCTCCCCATATATATGTATGGAGTGTAATTTGCAACTGAAAAGGAACTTTGTGTTACCAACAATCAAGGTGAAGGACGGCTTTCACACACACTTATCTCTCAGAACTGAGCATGTGGAGAGACGTTCGTTCATCTAGCACAAAGGGAACGGGTTGCAGGGGAAACTTTTTCTCTGGTTTCTCAGTCTGTTTCCTAGTGCCGGTTTGAAGTTCCTGCAGTTTTCCCTGTAAAACTGAGTTGGGGCTAGTACCTCCCCATATATATGTATGAAGTGTAGTATGCAACTGAATGGAACTTTGTGTTCCCAACAATCTAGGTGAAGGCCGGCTTTCACACACACTTTTCTCTCAGAACTGAGCATGAGGAGAAATGTTCGTTCATCTAGCAAAAAGGAATGCGTTGCAGGGGAAACTTTTACTCTGGTTTCTCAGGCTGTTTCCTAGTGCTGGTTTGAAGTTCCAGCAGTTTTCACTGTAAATTCGAGTTGGAGCTAGTAACTCACCATATAAATGTATGGAGTGTAGTTTGCACCTGAAAAGGAACTTTGTGTTCCCAACAATGTAGGTGAAGGGCGGCTTTCACACACTCTTCTTTCTCAGAAATGGGCATGTGGAGAGACGTTCGTTCATCTAGCACAAAGGGAAGGGGTTGCAGGGGAAACTTTTACTCTGGTTTCTCAGTCTGTTTCCTAGTGCCGGTTTGAAGTTCCTGCAGTTTTCACTGTAAAAGTATGTTGGAGCTAGTACCCCCCTTATTTATGTATGGAGTGTAGTTTCCAAATGAAAAGTAACTTTGTGTTCCCAACAATCTAGGTGAAGACCGGCTTTCAGACACACTTATCTCTCAGAACTGCGCATGTGGAGAGACGTTCGATCATCTAGCACAAAGGGAACGTGTTGCAGGGGAAACTTTTACTCTGGTTTCTCAGTCTGTTTCCTAGTGCCGGTTTGAAGTTCCTGTAGTTTTCACTGTAAAACTGATTTGGAGCTAGTTCCTCGCCATTTATATGAATGGAGTGTAGTTTGCAACTGAAAAGGAACTTTGTGTTCCCAACAATCTAGGTGAAGGCCGGCTTTCACACACACTTATCTCTCAGAACTGAGCATGTGGAGAAATGTTCGTTCATCTAGCACAAAGGGAACGCGTTGCAGGGGAATGTTTTTCTCTGGTTTCTCAGTCTGTTTCCTAGTGCCGGTTTGAAGTTCCTGCAGTTTTCAATGTAAAAACTAGTTGGAGCTAGTACCTCCACATATATATGTATGGAGTGTAGTTTGCAACTGAAAAGGAACTTTGTGTTCCCAACAATGTATGTGAAGGACGGCTTTCACACACACTTCTCTCTCAGAACTGGGCATGTGGAGAGACGTTCGTTCATCTAGTTCAAAGGGAACGGGTTGCAGCGGAAACTTTTACTCTGGTTTCTCAGTCTGTTTCCTAGTGCCGGTTTGAAGTTCCTGCAGTTTTCACTGTAAAAGTATGTTGGAGCTAGTACCCCCCTTAAATATGTATGGAGTTTATTTTCCAAATGAAAAGTAACTTTGTGTTCCCAACAATCTAGGTGAAGGCCGGCTTTCAGACACACTTATCTCTCAGAACTGCGCATGTGGAGAGACGTTCGTTCATCTAGCACAAAGGGAACGTGTTGCAGGGGAAACATTTACTCTGGTTTCTCAGTCTGTTTCCAAGTGCCGATTTGAAGTTTCTGTAGTTTTCACTGAAAAACTGAGTTGGAGCTAGTTCCTCGCCATATATATGAATGGAGTGTAGTTTGCAACTGAAAAGGAATTTTGTGTTCCCAACAATCTAGGTGAAGGACGGCTTTCACACACACTTATCTCTCAGAACTGAGCCTGTGGAGAGACGTTCGTTCATTTAGCACAATGAGAATGGGTTGCAGGAGAAACTTTTACTCTAGATTCTCAGTGTGTTTCCTAGTGCCGGTTTGAAGTTCCTGCAGTTTTCACTGTAAATCCGGTTTTGCAGCTTGTACCTCACCATATATATGTATGGAGTGTAGTTTGCAACAGAAAAGAAACTTTGTGTTCCCAACTATCTGGGTGAAGGACGGTTTCACACACACTTATCTCTCAGAACTGAGCATGTGGAGAGACGTTCGTTCATCTAGCACAAAGGGAACGGGTTGCAGGGGAAACTATTACTCTGGTTTCTCAGTCTGTTTCCTATTTCCGGTTTGAAGTTCCTGCAGTTTTCACTGTAAAACTGAGTTGGAGATTGTACCTCCCCATATATATGTATGGAGTGTAGTTTGCAACTGAAAAGGAATTTTGTGTTCCCAACAATCTAGTTGAAGGACGGCTTTCACACACAATTATCCCTCAGAATTTAGCATGTGACGAGACGTTCGTTCACCTAGCACAAATGGAACGGTTTGCAGGAAATACTTTTACTCTGGTTTCTCAGTCTGTTTCCTACTGCCTGTTTTAAGTTCTTGTATTTTTCACTTTAAAAACGAGTTGGAGCTTGTACCTACCCATATGTATGTATGGAGTGTAGTTTACAACTGAAAAAGAACTGTGTTCCCATCAAGCTAGGTGAAGGACGGCTTTCACACACACTTAACCCTCAGAACTGAGCATGTGTATAGACGTTCGTTCATCTAGCACAAATGGAATTGGTTGCAGGAGAAACTTTTACTCTGGTTTCTCAGTCTGGTCCTGGTGCCTGTATGAAGTTCCTGCAGTTTTCACTGTAAACAGAGTTGGAGCTACTACCTCCCCATATATATGTATGGAGTGTAGTTTGCAACTGAAAAGGAACTTTGTGTTCCCAACAATCTAGGTGAAGGAAGGCTTTCACACACACACTTCTCTCAGAACTCAGCATGTGGGAGACGTTCGTTCATCTAGCACATAGAGAAATGTTTGCAGGTTGAAACATTTTCTCTTGTTTCTCAGTTTGTTTCCTAGTGACAGTTTGAAGTTCCTGTAGTGTTCACTGTAAAACCGAGTTGGAGCTAGTACCTACCCATATATATATATGGAGTGTAGTTTGCAAATGGAAAGGAACTTTGTGTTCCCAAGAAGCTAGGTGAAGGACGGCTTTCACACACACTTTTCTCTCAGAACTGAGCATGTGGAGATACGTTCGTTTATCTAACACAAAGTGTACGGTATGCAGGGGAAAATTTTACTCTGGTTCTCAGTCTGTTTCCTAGGGCCGGTTAGAAGTTCCTGCAGTTTTCACTGTAAAACCGAGTTGGAGCTTGTACCTCCCCATTTATATGTATGGAATGTAGTTTGCAACTGAAAAGGAACTTTGTGTTCCCAACAATCTAGGTGAAGGACGGCTTTCACACACACTTATTTCTCAGAACTGAGCATTTGGAGAGACGTTCGTTCATCTAGCACAAACTAAACGGTTTGCAGGGGAAACTTACTCTGGTTTCTCAGTCTGTTTCGTAGTGCCGGTTTCAAGTTCCTGCAGTTTTCACTGTAAAACAGTGGTGAAGCTAGTACCTCCCCATATATATGTATGGAGTGTAATTTGCAACTGAAAAGGAACTTTGTGTTACCAACAATCAAGGTGAAGGACGGCTTTCACACACACTTATCTCTCAGAACTGAGCATGTGGAGAGACATTCGTTCATCTAGCACAAAGGGAACGGGTTGCAGGGGAAACTTTTTCTCTGGTTTCTCAGTCTGTTTCCTAGTGCCGGTTTGAAGTTCCTGCAGTTTTCCCTGTAAAACTGAGTTGGGGCTAGTACCTCCCCATATATATGTATGAAGTGTAGTATGCAACTGAATGGAACTTTGTGTTCCCAACAATCTAGGTGAAGGCCGGCTTTCACACACACTTTTCTCTCAGAACTGAGCATGTGGAGAAATGTTCGTTCATCTAGCAAAAAGGAATGCATTGCAGGGGAAACTTTTACTCTGGTTTCTCAGTCTGTTTCCTAGTGCCGGTTTGAAGTTCCAGCAGTTTTCACTGTAAAACCGAGTTGGAGCTAGTAACTCACCATATAAATATATGGAGTGTAGTTTGCACCTGAAAAGGAACTTTGTGTTCCCAACAATGTAGGTGAAGGGCGGCTTTCACACACTCTTCTTTCTCAGAAATGGGCATGTGGAGAGACGTTCGTTCATCTAGCACAAAGGGAAGGGGTTGCAGGGGAAACTTTTACTCTGGTTTCTCAGTCTGTTTCCTAGTGCCGGTTTGAAGTTCCTGCAGTTTTCACTGTAAAAGTATGTTGGAGCTAGTACCCCCCTTATTTATGTGTGGAGTGTAGTTTCCAAATGAAAAGTAACTTTGTGTTCCCAAAAATCTAGGTGAAGACCGGCTTTCAGACACACTTATCTCTCAGAACTGCGCATGTGGAGAGACGTTCGATCATCTAGCACAAAGGGAACGTGTTGCAGGGGAAACTTTTACTCTGGTTTCTCAGTCTGTTTCCTAATGCCGGTTTGAAGTTCCTGTAGTTTTCACTGTAAAACTGAGTTGGAGCTAGTTCCTCGCCATATATATGAATGGAGTGTAGTTTGCAACTGAAAAGGAACTTTGTGTTCCCAACAATCTAGGTGAAGGACGGTTTTCACACACTCTAATCTCTCAGAACTGACCATGTGGAGAGACGTTCGTTCATCTAGCACAATGGGAACGTGTTGCAGGGGAAAATTTTACTCTAGTTTCTCAGTCTGTTTCCTAGTGCCGGATTGAAGTTCCTGCAGTTTTCACTGTAAATTCGAGTTGGAGCTAGTACCTCCCCATATATATGTATGAAGTGTAGTTTGCAACTGAAAAGGAACTTTGTGTTCCCAACAATCTAGGTGAAGGACGGGTTTCACACATAATTATCTCTCAGAACTGAGCATGTGGAGAGACGTTCGTTCATCTAGCACAAAGGGAAAGGGTTGCAGGGAAAACTTTACTCTGGTTTCTCAGTCTGTTTCCTAGTGCAGGTTTGAATTTCCTGCAGATTTCACAGTAAAACTTAGTTGTAGCTAGTACCTCCCCATATATATGTAGGGAGTGTAGTTTGCAACTGAAAGGAACATTGTGTCCCAACCATCTAGGTGAAGGACGGCTTTCACACACACTTATCTCTCAGAACTGAGCATGTGGAGAGACGTTCGTTCATCTAGCACAAAGGGAACGGGTTGCAGGGGAATCTTTTACTCTGGTTTCTCTGTCTGTTTCCTAGTGCCGGTTGGAATTTCCTGCAGTTTTCACAGTAAAACCGAGTTGGAGCTAGTACCTCCACATAAATATGTATGGAATGTAGTTTGCAACTGAAAAGGAACTTTGTGTTCCCAAAAAACTAGGTGAAGGACAGCTTTCACACACACTTTTCTCTCATAACTGAGTATGTGGAGAGACGTTCGTTCATCTAGCACAAAGGGAACGGGTTGCAGGGGAAACTTTTACTGTGGTCTCTCAGTCTGTTTCCTAGGGCCGGTTTGAAGTTCCTGCAGTTTTCACTGTAAAACCGATTTGGAGCTAGTACCTCCCCTTATATATATATGGAGTGTAGTTTGCAACTGAAAAGGAACGTTGTTTTCCCAACAAGCTAGGTGAAGGACGGCTTTCACACACTCTATTCTCTCAGAACTGAGCTTGTGGAGAGACGTTCGTTCATCTAGCACAAAGGGAATGTGTTGCAGGGGAAACTTTTTCTCTGGTTTTTCAGTCTGTTTCCTAGTGCCGGTTTGAAGTTCCTGCAGTTTTCACTGTAAAAGTATGTTGGAGCTAGTACCCCCCATATATATGTATGGAGTGTAGTTTCCAAATGAAAAGTAACTTTGTGTTCCCAACAATCTAGGTGAAGGCCGGCTTTCAGACACACTTATCTCTCAGAACTGCGCATGTGGAGAGACGTTCGTTCATCTAGCACAAAGGGTACGGGTTGCAGGAGAAACTTTCTCTCTGGATTCTCAGTCTTCTTCCAAGTGCCGGTTTGAAGTTCCTGCAGTTTTCACTTTAAAACCGCGTTGGAGCTAGTACTTACCTTATATATATATGGAGTGTAGTTTGCAAATGGAAAGAAACTTTTTGTTCCCAACAAGCTAGGTGAAGGACGGCATTCACACACAGTTATCTCTCACAACTGAGCATGTGGAGAGACGTTCGTTCATCTAGCACAAAGGGAACGGTTTGCAGGAGAAATTTTAATCTTTTTTCTCAGTCTGTTTCCTAGTGCCGGTTTGAAATTCCTGCAGTTTTCACTGTAAAACCGAGTTGGAGCTAGTACATCCCCATATATATGTATGGAGTGTAGTTTGCAACTGTAAAGGAACTTTGTGTTCCAACAAGCTAGGTGAAGGATGGCTTTCACACACCCTTGTCTCTCAGAACTGAGCATGTGGTGAGACGTTCGTTCATCTAGCACAAAGGGAACGCCTTGCAGGGGAAACTTTTACTCCGGTTTCTCAGTCTGTTTCCTAGTGCCTGTTTGAAGTTCCTGCAGTTTTCACTGTAAAACCGAGTTGGAGCTAGTACCTCCCCATATATATGTATGGAGTGTAGTTTGCAACTGAAAAGGAACTTTGTGTTCCCAACAATCTAGGTGAAGGGCGGCCTTCACATACACTTATATCACAGAATTGAGCATGTGGAGAGACGTTCGTTCATCTAGCACAACGGGAACTGGTTGCAGGTGAAACTTTTACTCTGGTCTCTCAGTCTGTTTCCTAGGGCCGGTTTGAAGTTCCTGCAGTTTTCACTGTAAAACCGATTTGAAGCTAGAACCTCCTCTTATATATATATGGAGTGTAGTTTGCAACTGAAAAGGAACTTTGTTTTCCCAACAAGCTAGGTCAAGGACGGCTTTCACACACTCTATTCTCTCAGAACTGAGCATGTGGGAGACGTTCGTTCATCTAGCACATAGGGAAATGTTTGCAGGATGAAACATATACTCTCGTTTCTCAGTTTGTTTACTAGTGCCGGTTTGAAGTTCCTGTAGTGTTCACTGTAAAACCGAGTTGGAGCTAGTACCTACCCATATATATATATGGAGTGTAGTTTGCAAATGGAAAAGAACTTTGTGTTCCCAACAAGCTAGGTGAAGGACGGCTTTCACACACACTTTTCTCTCAGAGCTGAGCATGTGGAGATACGTTCGTTTATCTAACACAAAGTGTACGGTTTGCAGAAGAAAATTTTACTCTTGTTCTCAGTCTGTTTCCTAGGGCCGTTTAGAAGTTCCTGCAGTTTTCACTGTAAAACCGAGTTGGAGCTAGTAACTCACCATATAAATGTATGGAGTGTAGTTTGCACCTGAAAAGGAACTTTGTGTTCCCAACAATGTAGGTGAAGGGCGGCTTTCACACACTCTTCTTTCTCAGAAATGGGCATGTGGAGAGACGTTCGTTCATCTAGCACATAGGGAAGGGGTTGCAGGGGAAACTTTTACTCTGGTTTCTCAGTCTGTTTCCTAGTGCCGGTTTGAAGTTCCTGCAGTTTTCACTGTAAAAGTATGTTGGAGCTAGTACCCCCCTTATTTATGTATGGAGTGTAGTTTCCAAATGAAAAGTAACTTTGTGTTCCCAACAATCTAGGTGAAGACCGGCTTTCAGTCACACTTATCTCTCAGAACTGCGCATGTGGAGAGACGTTCGATCATCTAGCACAAAGGGAACGTGTTGCAGGGGAAACTTTTACTCTGGTTTCTCAGTCTGTTTCCTAGTGCCGGTTTGAAGTTCCTGTAGTTTTCACTGTAAAACTGAGTTGGAGCTAGTTCCTCGCCATATATATGAATGGAGTGTAGTTTGCAACTGAAAAGGAACTTTGTGTTCCCAACAATCTAGGTGAAGGCCGGCTTTCACACACACTTATCTCTCAGAACTGAGCATGTGGAGAAATGTTCGTTCATCTAGCACAAAGGGAACGCGTTGCAGGGGAATGTTTTTCTCTGGTTTCTCAGTCTGTTTCCTACTGCCGGTTTGAAGTTCCTGCAGTTTTCAATGTAAAAACGAGTTGGAGCTAGTACCTCCACATATATATGTATGGAGTGTAGTTTGCAACTGAAAAGGAACTTTGTGTTCCCAACAATGTATGTGAAGGACGGCTTTCACACACACTTCTCTCTCAGAACTGGGCATGTGGAGAGACGTTCGTTCATCTAGTTCAAAGGGAACGGGTTGCAGCGGAAACTTTTACTCTGGTTTCTCAGTCTGTTTCCTAGTGCCGGTTTGAAGTTCCTGCAGTTTTCACTGTAAAAGTATGTTGGAGCTAGTACCCCCCTTAAATATGTATGGAGTTTATTTTCCAAATGAAAAGTAACTTTGTGTTCCCAACAATCTAGGTGAAGGCCGGCTTTCAGACACACTTATCTCTCAGAACTGCGCATGTGGAGAGACGTTCGTTCATCTAGCACAAAGGGAACGTGTTGCAGGGGAAACATTTACTCTGGTTTCTCAGTCTGTTTCCAAGTGCCGATTTGAAGTTTCTGTAGTTTTCACTGAAAAACTGAGTTGGAGCTAGTTCCTCGCCATATATATGAATGGAGTGTAGTTTGCAACTGAAAAGGAATTTTGTGTTCCCAACAATCTAGGTGAAGGACGGCTTTCACACACACTTATCTCTCAGAACTGAGCCTGTGGAGAGACGTTCGTTCATTTAGCACAATGAGAATGGGTTGCAGGAGAAACTTTTACTCTAGATTCTCAGTGTGTTTCCTAGTGCCGGTTTGAAGTTCCTGCAGTTTTCACTGTAAATCCGGTTTTGGAGCTTGTACCTCACCATATATATGTATGGAGTGTAGTTTGCAACAGAAAAGAAACTTTGTGTTCCCAACTATCTGGGTGAAGGACGGTTTCACACACACTTATCTCTCAGAACTGAGCATGTGGAGAGACGTTCGTTCATCTAGCACAAAGGGAACGGGTTGCAGGGGAAACTATTACTCTGGTTTCTCAGTCTGTTTCCTATTTCCGGTTTGAAGTTCCTGCAGTTTTCACTGTAAAACTGAGTTGGAGATTGTACCTCCCCATATATATGTATGGAGTGTAGTTTGCAACTGAAAAGGAATTTTGTGTTCCCAACAATCTAGTTGAAGGACGGCTTTCACACACAATTATCCCTCAGAATTTAGCATGTGACGAGACGTTCGTTCACCTAGCACAAATGGAACGGTTTGCAGGAAATACTTTTACTCTGGTTTCTCAGTCTGTTTCCTACTGCCTGTTTTAAGTTCTTGTATTTTTCACTTTAAAAACGAGTTGGAGCTTGTACCTACCCATATGTATGTATGGAGTGTAGTTTTCAACTGAAAAAGAACTGTGTTCCCATCAAGCTAGGTGAAGGACGGCTTTCACACACACTTAACCCTCAGAACTGAGCATGTGTATAGACGTTCGTTCATCTAGCACAAATGGAATTGGTTGCAGGAGAAACTTTTACTCTGGTTTCTCAGTCTGGTCCTGGTGCCTGTATGAAGTTCCTGCAGTTTTCACTGTAAACAGAGTTGGAGCTAGTACGTCCCCATATATATGTATGGAGTGTAGTTTGCAACTGAAAAGGAACTTTGTGTTCCCAACAATCTAGGTGAAGGAAGGCTTTCACACACACACTTCTCCCAGAACTCAGCATGTGGGAGACGTTCGTTCATCTAGCACATAGAGAAATGTTTGCAGGTTGAAACATTTTCTCTTGTTTCTCAGTTTGTTTCCTAGTGACAGTTTGAAGTTCCTGTAGTGTTCACTGTAAAACCGAGTTGGAGCTAGTACCTACCCATATATATATATGGAGTGTAGTTTGCAAATGGAAAGGAACTTTGTGTTCCCAAGAAGCTAGGTGAAGGACGGCTTTCACACACACTTTTCTCTCAGAACTGAGCATGTGGAGATACGTTCGTTTATCTAACACAAAGTGTACGGTATGCAGGGGAAAATTTTACTCTGGTTCTCAGTCTGTTTCCTAGGGCCGGTTAGAAGTTCCTGCAGTTTTCACTGTAAAACCGAGTTGGAGCTTGTACCTCCCCATTTATATGTATGGAGTGTAGTTTGCAACTGAAAAGGAACTTTGTGTTCCCAACAATCTAGGTGAAGGACGGCTTTCACACACACTTATTTCTCAGAACTGAGCATTTGGAGAGACGTTCGTTCATCTAGCACAAACTAAACGGTTTGCAGGGGAAACTTACTCTGGTTTCTCAGTCTGTTTCGTAGTGCCGGTTTCAAGTTCCTGCAGTTTTCACTGTAAAACAGTGGTGAAGCTAGTACCTCCCCATATATATGTATGGAGTGTAATTTGCAACTGAAAAGGAACTTTGTGTTACCAACAATCAAGGTGAAGGACGGCTTTCACACACACTTATCTCTCAGAACTGAGCATGTGGAGAGACATTCGTTCATCTAGCACAAAGGGAACGGGTTGCAGGGGAAACTTTTTCTCTGGTTTCTCAGTCTGTTTCCTAGTGCCGGTTTGAAGTTCCTGCAGTTTTCCCTGTAAAACTGAGTTGGGGCTAGTACCTCCCCATATATATGTATGAAGTGTAGTATGCAACTGAATGGAACTTTGTGTTCCCAACAATCTAGGTGAAGGCCGGCTTTCACACACACTTTTCTCTCAGAACTGAGCATGTGGAGAAATGTTCGTTCATCTAGCAAAAAGGAATGCATTGCAGGGGAAACTTTTACTCTGGTTTCTCAGACTGTTTCCTAGTGCCGGTTTGAAGTTCCAGCAGTTTTCACTGTAAAACCGAGTTGGAGCTAGTAACTCACCATATAAATGTATGGAGTGTAGTTTGCACCTGAAAAGGAACTTTGTGTTCCCAACAATGTAGGTGAAGGGCGGCTTTCACACACTCTTCTTTCTCAGAAATGGGCATGTGGAGAGACGTTCGTTCATCTAGCACAAAGGGAAGGGGTTGCAGGGGAAACTTTTACTCTGGTTTCTCAGTCTGTTTCCTAGTGCCGGTTTGAAGTTCCTGCAGTTTTCACTGTAAAAGTATGTTGGAGCTAGTACCCCCCTTATTTATGTATGGAGTGTAGTTTCCAAATGAAAAGTAACTTTGTGTTCCCAACAATCTAGGTGAAGACCGGCTTTCAGACACACTTATCTCTCAGAACTGCGCATGTGGAGAGACGTTCGATCATCTAGCACAAAGGGAACGTGTTGCAGGGGAAACTTTTACTCTGGTTTCTCAGTCTGTTTCCTAATGCCGGTTTGAAGTTCCTGTAGTTTTCACTGTAAAACTGAGTTGGAGCTAGTTCCTCGCCATATATATGAATGGAGTGTAGTTTGCAACTGAAAAGGAACTTTGTGTTCCCAACAATCTAGGTGAAGGACGGTTTTCACACACTCTAATCTCTCAGAACTGACCATGTGGAGAGACGTTCGTTCATCTAGCAAAAAGGGAACGTGTTGCAGGGGAAAATTTTACTCTAGTTTCTCAGTCTGTTTCCTAGTGCCAGATTGAAGTTCCTGCAGTTTTCACTGTAAATTCGAGTTGGAGCTAGTACCTCCCCATATATATGTATGAAGTGTAGTTTGCAACTGAAAAGGAACTTTGTGTTCCCAACAATCTAGGTGAAGGACGGGTTTCACACATAATTATCTCTCAGAACTGAGCATGTGGAGAGACGTTCGTTCATCTAGCACAAAGGGAAAGGGTTGCAGGGAAAACTTTACTCTGGTTTCTCAGTCTGTTTCCTAGTGCCGGTTTGAATTTCCTGCAGATTTCACAGTAAAACTTAGTTGTAGCTAGTACCTCCCCATATATATGTAGGGAGTGTAGTTTGCAACTGAAAGGAACATTGTGTCCCAACCATCTAGGTGAAGGACGGCTTTCACACACACTTATCTCTCAGAACTTAGCATGTGGAGAGACGTTCGTTCATCTAGCACAAAGGGAACGGGTTGCAGGGGAATCTTTTACTCTGGTTTCTCTGTCTGTTTCCTAGTGCCGGTTGGAATTTCCTGCAGTTTTCACCGTAAAACCGAGTTGGAGCTAGTACCTCCGCATAAATATGTATGGAATGTAGTTTGCAACTGAAAAGGAACTTTGTGTTCCCAAAAAACTAGGTGAAGGACAGCTTTCACACACACTTTTCTCTCATAACTGAGTATGTGGAGAGACGTTCGTTCATCTAGCACAAAGGGAACGGGTTGCAGGGGAAACTTTTACTGTGGTCTCTCAGTCTGTTTCCTAGGGCCGGTTTGAAGTTCCTGCAGTTTTCACTGTAAAACCGATTTGGAGCTAGTACCTCCCCTTATATATATATGGAGTGTAGTTTGCAACTGAAAAGGAACGTTGTTTTCCCAACAAGCTAGGTGAAGGACGGCTTTCACACACTCTATTCTCTCAGAACTGAGCTTGTTGAGAGACGTTCGTTCATCTAGCACAAAGGGAATGTGTTGCAGGGGAAACTTTTTCTCTGGTTTTTCAGTCTGTTTCCTAGTGCCGGTTTGAAGTTCCTGCAGTTTTCACTGTAAAAGTATGTTGGAGCTAGTACCCCCCATATATATGTATGGAGTGTAGTTTCCAAATGAAAAGTAACTTTGTGTTCCCAACAATCTAGGTGAAGGCCGGCTTTCAGACACACTTATCTCTCAGAACTGCGCATGTGGAGAGACGTTCGTTCATCTAGCACAAAGGGTACGGGTTGCAGGAGAAACTTTCGCTCTGGATTCTCAGTCTTCTTCCAAGTGCCGGTTTGAAGTTCCTGCAGTTTTCACTTGAAAACCGCGTTGGAGCTAGTACTTACCTTATATATATATGGAGTGTAGTTTGCAAATGGAAAGGAACTTTTTGTTCCCAACAAGCTAGGTGAAGGACGGCATTCACACACAGTTATCTCTCACAACTGAGCATGTGGAGAGACGTTCGTTCATCTAGCACAAAGGGAACGGTTTGCAGGAGAAATTTTAATCTTTTTTCTCAGTCTGTTTCCTAGTGCCGGTTTGAAATTCCTGCAGTTTTCACTGTAAAACCGAGTTGGAGCTAGTACATCCCCATATATATGTATGGAGTGTAGTTTGCAACTCTAAAGGAACTTTGTGTTCCAACAAGCTAGGTGAAGGACGGCTTTCACACACCCTTGTCTCTCAGAACTGAGCATGTGGTGAGACGTTCGTTCATCTAGCACAAAGGGAACGCCTTGCAGGGGAAACTTTTACTCCGGTTTCTCAGTCTGTTTCCTAGTGCCTGTTTGAAGTTCCTGCAGTTTTCACTGTAAAACCGAGTTGGAGCTAGTACCTCCCCATATATATGTATGGAGTGTAGTTTGCAACTGAAAAGGAACTTTGTGTTCCCAACAATCTAGGTGAAGGGCGGCCTTCACATACACTTATATCACAGAATTGAGCATGTGGAAAGACGTTCGTTCATCTAGCACAACGGGAACTGGTTGCAGGTGAAACTTTTACTCTGGTCTCTCAGTCTGTTTCCTAGGGCCGGTTTGAAGTTCCTGCAGTTTTCACTGTAAAACCGATTTGAAGCTAGAACCTCCTCTTATATATATATGGAGTGTAGTTTGCAACTGAAAAGGAACTTTGTTTTCCCAACAAGCTAGGTCAAGGACGGCTTTCACACACTCTATTCTCTCAGAACTGAGCATGTGGGAGACGTTCGTTCATCTAGCACATAGGGAAATGTTTGCAGGATGAAACATATACTCTCGTTTCTCAGTTTGTTTACTAGTGCCGGTTTGAAGTTCCTGTAGTGTTCACTGTAAAACCGAGTTGGAGCTAGTACCTACCCATATATATATATGGAGTGTAGTTTGCAAATGGAAAAGAACTTTGTGTTCCCAACAAGCTAGGTGAAGGACGGCTTTCACACACACTTTTCTCTCAGAGCTGAGCATGTGGAGATACGTTCGTTTATCTAACACAAAGTGTACGGTTTGCAGAAGAAAATTTTACTCTTGTTCTCAGTCTGTTTCCTAGGGCCGTTTAGAAGTTCCTGCAGTTTTCACTGTAAAACCGAGTTGGAGCTTGTACCTCCCCATATATATGTATGGAGTGTAGTTTGCAACTGAAAAGGAACTTTGTGTTCCCAACAAGCTAGTTTAATGACGGCATTCACACGCAGTTATCCCTCAAAACTGAGGATTTGGAGAGAAATTCGTTCATCTTGCACAAAGGGAATGGGTTGCAGGGGAAACTTTTACCCTGGTTTTCAGTGTGTTTCCTAGTGCCGGTTTGAAGTTCCTGCAGTATTCACAGTAAAACCGAGTTGGAACAAGTACACCCCATATATATGTATGGATTGTGGTTTGCAACTGGAAAGGAACTGTGTGTTCCCAACAAGCTAGGTGAAGGACGGCTTTCACACACACATTTCTCTCAGAACTGAGCATGTGGAGAGACGTTCGTTCATCTAGCACAAAGGGTACGGGTTGCAGGAGAAACTTTCGCCCTGGATTCTCAGTCTTTTTCCTAGTGCCGGTTTGAAGTTCCTGCAGTTTTCACTTTAAAACCGCGTTGGAGCTAGTACTTACCTTATATATATATGGAGTGTAGTTTGCAAATGGAAAGGAACTTTTTGTTCCCAACAAGCTAGGTGAAGGACGGCATTCACACACAGTTATCTCTCACAACTGAGCATGTGGAGAGACGTTCGTTCATCTAGCACAAAGGGTACGGTTTGCAGGAGAAATTTTAATCTGTTTTCTCAGTCTGTTTCCTAGTGCCGGTTTGAAATTCCTGCAGTTTTCACTGTAAAACCGAGTTGGAGCTAGTACATCCCCATATATATGTATGGAGTGTAGTTTGCAACTGTAAAGGAACTTTGTGTTCCAACAAGCTAGGTGAAGGACGGCTTTCACACACATTTATCTCTCAGAACTGAGCATATGGAGAGACGTTCGTTCATCAAGCACAAATGGAAAAGTTTGCAGGTGAAACTTTACTATGGTTACTCAGTCTGTTTCCTGGTGAAGTTTTGAGATTCCTGCAGTTTTCACTGGAAAACATGTTTGGAGCTAGTACATTCCCATATATATGTATAGAGTGTAGTTTGCAAATGGAAAGGAACTTTGTTATCCCAACAAGCTTGGTGAAGTACGGCTTTCACACACAGTTATCTCTCAGAACTGAGCATGTGTAGAGACGTTCGTTCACCTAGCACAAACGGAACGTATTGCAGGAGAAACTTTTACTCTAGTTTCTCAGTCTGTTTCTTAGTACCGGTATGAAGTTCCTGCAGTTTTCACTGTAAAAACGAGTTCGAGCTCGTAAAACCCCATATAAATATATGGAGTGTAGTTTGCAACTGGAAAAGAACTTTGTATTCCCAACAAGGTAGGTGAAGAACGGCTTTCACACACACTTATCTCTAAGAACTTAGCCTGTGGAGAGACGTTCGTTCTTCTAGCAAAAATGGAACGGTTTGCATGAGAATCTTTTACTCTTGTTTCTCAGTCTGTACCCTAGTGCCGGTTTGAAGTTACTACAGTTTTTACTGTAAAATTTAATTGTAGCTAGTACATCTCCTTATAAATTTATGGAGACTAGTTTGCATCTGGAAAGGAACTTTGTGTTCCCAACAAGCTATGTAAAGTACGGCTTTCACACACACATATCTCTCAGAACTGAGCATGTGGAGAGAATTTCGTTCATCTAGCACAAAGGGAACAGTTTGCAGGAGAAAGTTTTATTCTGGTTTCTCAGTCTGATTCCTAGTGCCGGTCTGAAATTCCTGAAGTTTTCACTGTAAAATCGATTTGAATCTAGTACATCCCCATATATATGTATGGAGTGTATTTTGCAACTGGAAATGATCTTTGTGTTCCCAACAACCTAGATGAAGGACGGCTTTCACATACACCTATCTCTCAGAAATGAGCATGTGGAGAGACTTTCGTTCATCTAGCACAAAGGGAACGGTTTGCAGGAGAAAATATTACTCTGGTTTTTCAGTCTGATTCCTAGTGCAGTTTAGATGTTCCTGCAGCTTTCACTGTAAAACCGAGTGGGGGCTATTACCTCCCCTTATATATTTATGGAGTATAGTTTGCAACTGCATAGGAACTATGTGTTCCCAACAAGCTAGGAGAAGTTCGGCTTTCACACACACTTATCTCTCTGAACTGAGCATGTGGAGAGAAGTTAGTTCATCTAGCACGAATTGAACGTTTTTCAGGAGAAACTATTCTCTGGTTTCTCAGTCTGATTCCTAGTGCCAGTTTGAAGTTCCTGTAGTTTTCACTGTAACACCGATTTGGAGCTATTACATCCCCATTTATATGTATGGAGTGTAGTTTGCAACTGAAAAGGATCTTTGTGTTCCCAACAAGATAGGTGAAGCACGGCTTTCCCACACACATATCTCTCAGAACTGAGGATTTGGAGAGAATTTCGTTCATCTAGCACAAAGGGAACGGGTTGCAGGAGAAACTTTTACTCTGGTTTTTCAGTCTGTTTCCTAGTGCCGTGTTGAATTTTCCTCAGTTTTCACTTTAAAACCGATTTGGAGCTAGTAATTCCTTTATATATGTATGGAGTGTAGTTTGCAACTGGAAAGGAACTTTGTGTTCACAACAAGCTAGGTGAAGGACGGCTTTCCCTCACACTTTTCTCTCAGAACTGAGCATGTAGAGAGACTTTCGTTCATCTAGCACAAAGGAAATTGTTGCAGGAGAAAATTTTACTATGGTTTCTCACACTGATTCCTAGTGCCGGATTGACGTTCCTGGAGTTTTCACTGTAAAACCGAGTTGGATCTAGTACATCCCCATATATATGTATGAGTTGTAGTTTGCAATTGGAAAGGAACTTTGTGTTCCCAACAAGCTAGGTGAAGGACGGCTTTCACACACATTAATCTCTCAGAACTGAGCATGTGGAGAGACGTTCGTTTATCTAACACAAAGGGAACGGGTTGCAGCGGAAACTTTTACTCTGGTTTCTCAGTCTGTTTCCTAATGCCGGTTTCAAATTCCTGCAATTTTCACAGTAAAACCGTGTTGGAGCTAATACCTCCCAGTATATATGTATGGAGAGTAGTTGGCAACTGAAAAGGTACTATGTGTTCCCAAAAAGCTAGGTGAAGTACGGCTTTCACACAAAATTATCTCTCAGAACTGAGCATGTGGAGAGACGTTCGTTCATCTAGCACAATGGGAACGGGTTGCAGGAGAAACTTTTACTCTGGTTTCTCAGTCTGTTTTCTAGTGAAGGTTTGAATTTCCTGCAGTTTTCACTGTAAAACAGTTTTGGAGCTCGTACATCCCCATATATATATATGGAGTGTAGTTTGCAACTGGAAAGGAACTTTGTGTTCCCAACAAGGTAGGTGAAGGACGGCTTTCACACACACTTACCTCTCAGAACTGAGCATGTGGAGAGACGTTCGTTCATCTAGCAAAAATTGAACGGTTTGCAGGAGAAACTTTTACTCTGGATTCTCAGTCTGTTTCCTAGTGCCGGTTTGAAGTTCCTGCAATTTTCACTGTAAAATCCAATTGGAGCTAGTACATCCCGATATATATGTATGGATTCTAGTTTGCAACTGAAAAGGAACTTTGTGTTCCCAACAAGATAGGTGATGGGCGTCTTTCACAAACACACATCTTTCAGAACTGAGCATGTGGAGAGACGTTCGTTCATCTAGCATAAATTGAACGGGTTGAAAGAAAACCTTTTACTGTGGTTTCTCATTCTGTTTCCTAGTGCCGGTTTGAAGTACCTGGAGTTTTCACTGTAAAACCGAGTTGGAGCTAATACCTCCCCATATATATGTATGGTGTGTAGTTTGCAATTGGAAAGGAACTTTGTGTTCCCAACAAGCTAGGTGAAGGACGGCTACCACGCACACTTATCTCTCAGAGCTGATCATGTGGAGAGACGTTCGTTCATCTAGCACAAAGGGAAAGGGTTGCAAGGGAAACTTTTACACTGGGTTCTCAGTCTGTTTCCAAGTGCCGGTTTGATGTTCCTTCATTTTCAACTGTAAAACCGAGTTGGAGCTAGTACCACCACATATATATTTATGGAGTGTAGTTTGCAACTGAAACGGAATCTTGTGTTTCCAACAATCTAGGTGAAGGACGGCTTTAACACACATTTATCTCTCAGAACTGAGCATGTGAACAGGCGTTCGTTCATCTAGCACAAAGGGAATGGTTTACAGGAAAATCTTTTACACTGGTTTCTCTGTCTGTTTCCTAGTGCCGGTTTGAAGTTCCTTCAGGTTTCACTGTAAAACCGATTTGGAGCTACTACCTCCCCATATATATGTATGGAGTGTAGTTGGCAATTGGAAAGGAACTTTGTGTTCCCAACAAGCTAGTTAAAGAACGTCTTTCACACACACTTATCTCTCAGAATTGAGCATGTGGGGAGACGTTCGTTCATCTAGGAAAAATGGGAACGGGTTGCAGGAGTAACTTTTACTCTTTTTTCTCAGTCTTTTTCCAGTTACTGTATGAAGTTTCTTCAGTTTTCACTGTAAAACCGAGTTGGAGCTACTACTTCCCCATATATATATATGGAGTGTAGTTTGCATCTGGATAGGAACTTGGTGTTCCCAACAAGCTATGTGAATGACGGCTTTCACACACACTTATCTCTCAGAACTGAGCATGTGGAGAGACTTTCGTTCATCTTGCACAAAGGGAACGGGTTGCAGGAGAAACTTTTACTATGGTTTCTCAGTCTGTTTCCTAGTGCCGGTTTGAAGTTCCTGGAGTTTTCACTGTAAACCGAGTTGGAGCTAGTACATCCCCATATATATGAATGGGGTGTAGTTTGCAATTGGAAAGGAACTTTCTGTTCCCAACAAGCTAGGTGAAGGACGGCTTTCACACACAATTATCTCTCAGAACTGAGCATGTGGAGAGACGTTCGTTCATCATGCACAAAGGGAACGTGTTGCAGGGGAAACTTTTACTCTGGTTTCTCAGTCTGTTTCCTAGTGCCGGTTTCAAGTTCCTGCAATTTTCACTGTAAAACCGAGTTGGAGCTAATACCTCCCAATATGTATGTATGGAGTGTAGTTTGCAACTGAAAAGGAACTATGTGTTCCCAAATATCTATGTGAAGTACGGCTATCACACAAAATTACCTCTCAGAACTGAGCATTTGGAGAGACGTTCGTTCATCTAGCACAAAGGGAACGGTTTGCAGGAGAAACTTTTACTCTGGTCTCTCAGTCTGTTTCCTAGTTCCGGTTTGAAGTTCCTACAGTTTTCACTGTAAAATCGACTAGGATCTAGTACCCCCATATATATATTTAAGGAGTGTAGTTTGCACCTGGAAAGGAACTTTTTGTTCCCAACAAGCTAGGTGAAGGACGGCTTTCACACACACTTATCTCACACAACTGAGCATGTGGAGAGAATTTCGTTCATCTAAAATAAATGGGAACGGGTTGCAGTGGAAACTTTTACTCTGGTTTCTCAGTCTGTTTCCTAGTGCCGGTTTCAAGTTCCTGCAATTTTCACAGTAAAACCGTGTTGGAGCTAATACCTCCCAATATATATGTATGGAGATTAGTTTGCAACTGAAAAGGAACTATGTGTTCCCAAAAAGCTAGGTGAAGGACGGCTTTCACACAAAATTATCTCTCAGAACTGAGCATGTGGGGAGACGTTCGTTCATCTAGCACAATGGGAACGGGTTGCAGGAGAAACTTTTACTCTGGTTTCTCAGTCTGTTTTCTAGTGAAGGTTTGAATTTCCTGCAGTTTTCACTGTAAAACAGTTTTGGAGCTCGTACATCCCCATATATATATATGGAGTGTAGTTTGCAACTGGAAAGGAACTTTGTGTTCCCAACAAGGTAGGTGAAGGACGGCTTTCACACACACTTACCTCTCAGAACTGAGCATGTGGAGAGACGTTCGTTCATCTAGCAAAAATTGAACGGTTTGCAGGAGAAACTTTTACTCTGGTTTCTCAGTCTGTTTCCTAGTGCCGGTTTGAAGTTCCTGCAATTTTCACTGTAAAATCCTATTGGAGCTAGTACATCCCGATATATATGTATGGATTCTAGTTTGCAACTGAAAAGGAACTTTGTGTTCCCAACAAGATAGGTGATGGGCGTCTTTCACAAACACACATCTTTCAGAACTGAGCATGTGGAGAGACGTTCGTTCATCTAGCATAAATTGAACGGGTTGAAAGAAAACCTTTTACTGTGGTTTCTCATTCTGTTTCCTAGTGCCGGTTTGAAGTACCTGGAGTTTTCACTGTAAAACCGAGTTGGAGCTAATACCTCCCCATATATATGTATGGTGTGTAGTTTGCAATTGGAAAGGAACTTTGTGTTCCCAACAAGCTAGGTGAAGGACGGCTACCACGCACACTTATCTCTCAGAGCTGATCATGTGGAGAGACGTTCGTTCATCTAGCACAAAGGGAAAGGGTTGCAAGGGAAACTTTTACACTGGGTTCTCAGTCTGTTTCCAAGTGCCGGTTTGATGTTCCTTCATTTTCAACTGTAAAACCGAGTTGGAGCTAGTACCACCACATATATATTTATGGAGTGTAGTTTGCAACTGAAACGGAATCTTGTGTTTCCAACAATCTAGGTGAAGGACGGCTTTAACACACATTTATCTCTCAGAACTGAGCATGTGAACAGGCGTTCGTTCATCTAGCACAAAGGGAATGGTTTACAGGAAAATCTTTTACACTGGTTTCTCTGTCTGTTTCCTAGTGCCGGTTTGAAGTTCCTTCAGGTTTCACTGTAAAACCGATTTGGAGCTACTACCTCCCCATATATATGTATGGAGTGTAGTTGGCAATTGGAAAGGAACTTTGTGTTCCCAACAAGCTAGTTAAAGAACGTCTTTCACACACACTTATCTCTCAGAATTGAGCATGTGGGGAGACGTTCGTTCATCTAGGAAAAATGGGAACGGGTTGCAGGAGTAACTTTTACTCTTTTTTCTCAGTCTTTTTCCAGTTACTGTATGAAGTTTCTTCAGTTTTCACTGTAAAACCGAGTTGGAGCTACTACTTCCCCATATATATATATGGAGTGTAGTTTGCATCTGGATAGGAACTTGGTGTTCCCAACAAGCTATGTGAATGACGGCTTTCACACACACTTATCTCTCAGAACTGAGCATGTGGAGAGACTTTCGTTCATCTTGCACAAAGGGAACGGGTTGCAGGAGAAACTTTTACTATGGTTTCTCAGTCTGTTTCCTAGTGCCGGTTTGAAGTTCCTGGAGTTTTCACTGTAAACCGAGTTGGAGCTAGTACATCCCCATATATATGAATGGGGTGTAGTTTGCAATTGGAAAGGAACTTTCTGTTCCCAACAAGCTAGGTGAAGGACGGCTTTCACACACAATTATCTCTCAGAACTGAGCATGTGGAGAGACGTTCGTTCATCATGCACAAAGGGAACGTGTTGCAGGGGAAACTTTTACTCTGGTTTCTCAGTCTGTTTCCTAGTGCCGGTTTCAAGTTCCTGCAATTTTCACTGTAAAACCGAGTTGGAGCTAATACCTCCCTATATATATGTATGGAGTGTAGTTTGCAACTGAAAAGGAACTATGTGTTCCCAAATATCTATGTGAAGTACGGCTATCACACAAAATTACCTCTCAGAACTGAGCATTTGGAGAGACGTTCGTTCATCTAGCACAAAGGGAACGGTTTGCAGGAGAAACTTTTACTCTGGTCTCTCAGTCTGTTTCCTAGTTCCGGTTTGAAGTTCCTACAGTTTTCACTGTAAAATCGACTAGGATCTAGTACCCCCATATATATATTTAAGGAGTGTAGTTTGCACCTGGAAAGGAACTTTTTGTTCCCAACAAGCTAGGTGAAGGACGGCTTTCACACACACTTATCTCACACAACTGAGCATGTGGAGAGAATTTCGTTCATCTAAAATAAATGGGAACGGGTTGCAGCGGAAACTTTTACTCTGGTTTCTCAGTCTGTTTCCTAGTGCCGGTTTCAAGTTCCTGCAATTTTCACAGTAAAACCGTGTTGGAGCTAATACCTCCCAATATATATGTATGGAGATTAGTTTGCAACTGAAAAGGAACTATGTGTTCCCAAAAAGCTAGGTGAAGGAAGGCTTTCACACAAAATTATCTCTCAGAACTGAGCATGTGGAGAGACGTTCGTTCATCTAGCACAATGGGAACGGGTTGCAGGAGAAACTTTTACTCTGGTTTCTCAGTCTGTTTTCTAGTGAAGGTTTGAATTTCCTGCAGTTTTCACTGTAAAACAGTTTTGGAGCTCGTACATCCCCATATATATATATGGAGTGTAGTTTGCAACTGGAAAGGAACTTTGTGTTCCCAACAAGGTAGGTGAAGGACGGCTTTCACACACACTTACCTCTCAGAACTGAGCATGTGGAGAGACGTTCGTTCATCTAGCAAAAATTGAACGGTTTGCAGGAGAAACTTTTACTCTGGTTTCTCAGTCTGTTTCCTAGTGCCGGTTTGAAGTTCCTGCAATTTTCACTGTAAAATCCAATTGGAGCTAGTACATCCCGATATATATGTATGGATTCTAGTTTGCAACTGAAAAGGAACTTTGTGTTCCCAACAAGATAGGTGATGGGCGTCTTTCACAAACACACATCTTTCAGAACTAAGCATGTGGAGAGACGTTCGTTCATCTAGCATAAATTGAACGGGTTGAAAGAAAACCTTTTACTGTGGTTTCTCATTCTGTTTCCTAGTGCCGGTTTGAAGTACCTGGAGTTTTCACTGTAAAACCGAGTTGGAGCTAATACCTCCCCATATATATGTATGGTGTGTAGTTTGCAATTGGAAAGGAACTTTGTGTTCCCAACAAGCTAGGTGAAGGACGGCTACCACGCACACTTATCTCTCAGAGCTGATCATGTGGAGAGACGTTCGTTCATCTAGCACAAAGGGAAAGGGTTGCAAGGGAAACTTTTACACTGGGTTCTCAGTCTGTTTCCAAGTGCCGGTTTGATGTTCCTTCATTTTCAACTGTAAAACCGAGTTGGAGCTAGTACCACCACATATATATTTATGGAGTGTAGTTTGCAACTGAAACGGAATCTTGTGTTTCCAACAATCTAGGTGAAGGACGGCTTTAACACACATTTATCTCTCAGAACTGAGCATGTGAACAGGCGTTCGTTCATCTAGCACAAAGGGAATGGTTTACAGGAAAATCTTTTACTCTGGTTTCTCTGTCTGTTTCCTAGTGCCGGTTTGAAGTTCCTTCAGGTTTCACTGTAAAACCGATTTGGAGCTACTACCTCCCCATATATATGTATGGAGTGTAGTTGGCAATTGGAAAGGAACTTTGTGTTCCCAACAAGCTAGTTAAAGAACGTCTTTCACACACACTTATCTCTCAGAATTGAGCATGTGGGGAGACGTTCGTTCATCTAGGAAAAATGGGAACGGGTTGCAGGAGTAACTTTTACTCTTTTTTCTCAGTCTTTTTCCAGTTACTGTAAGAAGTTTCTTCAGTTTTCACTGTAAAACCGAGTTGGAGCTACTACTTCCCCATATATATATATGGAGTGTAGTTTGCATCTGGATAGGAACTTGGTGTTCCCAACAAGCTATGTGAATGACGGCTTTCACACACACTTATCTCTCAGAACTGAGCATGTGGAGAGACTTTCGTTCATCTTGCACAAAGGGAACGGGTTGCAGGAGAAACTTTTACTATGGTTTCTCAGTCTGTTTCCTAGTGCCGGTTTGAAGTTCCTGGAGTTTTCACTGTAAACCGAGTTGGAGCTAGTACATCCCCATATATATGAATGGGGTGTAGTTTGCAATTGGAAAGGAACTTTCTGTTCCCAACAAGCTAGGTGAAGGACGGCTTTCACACACAATTATCTCTCAGAACTGAGCATGTGGAGAGACGTTCGTTCATCATGCACAAAGGGAACGTGTTGCAGGGGAAACTTTTACTCTGGTTTCTCAGTCTGTTTCCTAGTGCCGGTTTCAAGTTCCTGCAATTTTCACTGTAAAACCGAGTTGGAGCTAATACCTCCCAATATATATGTATGGAGTGTATTTTGCAACTGAAAAGGAACTATGTGTTCCCAAATATCTATGTGAAGTACGGCTATCACACAAAATTACCTCTCAGAACTGAGCATTTGGAGAGACGTTCGTTCATCTAGCACAAAGGGAACGGGTTGCAGGAGAAACTTTTACTCTGGTCTCTCAGTCTGTTTCCTAGTTCCGGTTTGAAGTTCCTACAGTTTTCACTGTAAAATCGACTAGGATCTAGTACCCCCATATATATATTTAAGGAGTGTAGTTTGCACCTGGAAAGGAACTTTTTGTTCCCAACAAGCTAGGTGAAGGACGGCTTTCACACACACTTATCTCACACAACTGAGCATGTGGAGAGAATTTCGTTCATCTAAAATAAATGGGAACGGGTTGCAGCGGAAACTTTTACTCTGGTTTCTCAGTCTGTTTCCTAGTGCCGGTTTCAAGTTCCTGCAATTTTCACAGTAAAACCGTGTTGGAGCTAATACCTCCCAATATATATGTATGGAGATTAGTTTGCAACTGAAAAGGAACTATGTGTTCCCAAAAAGCTAGGTGAAGGACGGCTTTCACACAAAATTATCTCTCAGAACTGAGCATGTGGAGAGACGTTCGTTCATCTAGCACAATGGGAACGGGTTGCAGGAGAAACTTTTACTCTGGTTTCTCAGTCTGTTTTCTAGTGAAGGTTTGAATTTCCTGCAGTTTTCACTGTAAAACCGTTTTGGAGCTCGTACATCCCCATATATAGGTATGGAGTGTAGTTTGCACCTGGAAAGGAATTTTGTGTTCCCAACAAGCTAGGTGAAGGACGGCTTTCACACACACTTACTTCTCAGAACTGAGCATGTGGAGAGACGTTCTTTCATCTAGCAAAAATTGAACGGTTTGCAGTAGAAACTTTTACTCTGGTTTCTCAGTCTGTTTCCTAGTGCCGGTTTGAAGTTCCTGCAATTTTCAGTGTAAAACCCAATTGGAGCAAATACATCCCGATATATATGTATGGATTCTAGTTTGCAACTGAAAAGGAAATTTGAGTTCCCAACAAGATAGGTGAAGGGCGTCTTTCACAAACACACATCTCTCAGAACTGAGCATTTGGAGAAACGTTCGTTTATCTAGCACAAATTGAACGGGTTGAAGGAGAATCTTTTACTGTGGTTTCTCACTCTGTTTCCTTGTGCCGGTATGAAGTACCTGGCGTTTTCACTGTAAAACCGTGTTGGAGCTAATACCTCCCCATAAATATGTATGGTGGGTAGTTTGCAATTGGAAAGGAACTTTGTGTTCCCAACAAGCTAGTAGAAAGACGGCTTCCACGCACACTTATCTCTCAGAGCTGATCATGTGGAGAGACGTTCGTTCATCTAGCACAAAGGGAAAGGGTTGCAGGAGAAACTTTTACACTGGGTACTCAGTCTGTTTCCTAGTGACGGTTTCAAGTTCCTTCAGTTTCAACTGTAAAACCGAGTTGGAGCTAGTACCACCCCATATATATTTATGGAGTGTAGTTTGCAACTGAAACGGAATTTTGTGTTCCCAACAAGCTAGGTGAAGGACGGCTTTGACACACACTTATCCCTCAGAACTGAGAATGTGGAGAGATGTTCGTTCATCTAGCACCAAGGAAACGGGTCCCAGGAGAAACTTTTACTCTGGTTTTAAGTCTGTTTCCTAGTGCCGGTTTGAAGTTCCTGCAGTTTTAACTGTAAAACCGTGTTGGAGTTAGTACCTCCCCATATATAAGTATGCAGTGTAATTTGCAAATGGAAAGGGAATATGTGTTCCGAACAAGCTAGGTGAAGGACGGCTTTCACACACACTTATCTCTCAGAACTTAGCATGTTGAGAGACGTTCTTTCATCTAGCACAGAGGGAACGTGTTGCAGGAGAAACTTTTACTCTGGTTTCTCAGTCTGTTTCCTAGTGCCGGTTTGAATTTCCTGCAGTTTTCACTGTAAAACCGATTTGGAGGTTGTACATCCCCATATATATATATGGAGTGTAGTTTGCATCTGGATAGGAACTTGGTGTTCCCAACAAGCTATGTGAATGACGGCTTTCACACACACTTATCTCTCAGAACTGAGCATGTGGAGAGACTTTCGTTCATCTTGCTCAAAGGGAACGGGTTGCAGGAGAAACTTTTACTATGGTTTCTCAGTCTGTTTCCTACTGCCGGTTTGAAGTTCCTGGAGTTTTCACTGTAAACCGAGTTGGAGCTAGTACATCCCCATATATATGAATGAGGTGTAGTTTGCAATTGGAAAGGAACTTCCTGTTCCCAACAAGCTAGGTGAAGGACGGCTTTCACACACAATTATCTCTCAGAATTGAGCATGTGGAGAGACGTTCGTTCATCTTGCACAAAGGGAACGGGTTGCAGGGGAAACTTTTACTCTGGTTTCTCAGTCTGTTTCCTAGTGCCTGTTTCAAGTTCCTGCAATTTTCACTGTAAAACCGAGTTGGAGCTAATACCTCCCAATATATATGTATGGAGTGTAGTTTGCAACTGAAAAGGAACTATGTGTTCCCAAAAATCTAGGTGAAGTACGGCTTTCACAAAAAATTACCTCTCAGAACTGAGCATTTGGAGAGACGTTCGTTCATCTAGCACAAAGGGAACGGGTTGCAGGAGAAACTTTTACTCTGGTCTCTCAGTCTTTTTCCTAGTTCCAGTTTGAAGTTCCTACAGTTTTCACTGTAAAATCGACTAGGAGCTAGTACCCCCATATATATATGTAAGGAGTGTAGTTTGCAACTGGAAAGGAACTTTGTGTTCCCAACAAGCTAGGTGAAATACGGCTTTAACACACATTTATCTCTCAGAACTGAGCATGTGAAGAGACATTCGTTCATCTAGCACAAAGGGAACGGTTTTCAGGAGAATCTTTTACTCTGATTTCTCTGTCTGTTTCCTAGTACCGGTTTGAAGTTCCTTCAGGTTTCACTGTAAAACAGAGTTGGAGCTACTTCCTCCCGATATATATGTATGGAGTGTAGTTGGCAATTGGAAAGGAACTTTGTGTTCCCAACAAGCTAGTTAAAGGACGGCTTTCACACACACATATCTCTCAGAATTGAGCATGTGGGGAGACGTTCGTTCATCTAGCAAAAATGGGAACGGGTTGCAGGAGTAACTTTTACTCTTTTTTCTCAGTCTTTTTCCTAGTTCCTGTATGATGTTCCTTCAGTTTTCACTGTAAAACAGAGTTGGAGCTACTACTTCCCCATATATATATATGGAGTGTAGTTTGCAATTTGAAAGGAACTTTGTGTTCCCAAAAAGCTAGGTGAAGGACGGCTTTGACACACACTTATCCCTCAGAACTGAGCATGTGGAGAGATGTTCGTTCATCTAGCACCAAGGAAATGGGTCCCAGGAGAAACTTTTACTCTGGTTTCTCAGTCTGTTTCCTAGTGCCGGTTTGAAGTTCCTGCAGTTTTCACTGTAAAATCGTGTTGTAGCTTGTACCTCCCCATATATAATTATGCAGTGTAATTTGCAAATGGAAAGGGGAATTTGTGTTCCGAACAAGCTAGGTGAAGGACGGCTTTCACACACACTTATCTCTCAGACCTGAGCATGTTGAGAGACGTTCTTTCATCTAGCACAAAGGGAACGGTTGCAGGAGAAACTTTTCTCTGATTTCGCAGTCTGTTTCCTAGTGCCGGTTTGAATTTCCTGCAGTTTTCAGTGTAAAACCGAGTTGGAGATAGTACCTCCCCATAAACATATATATGGATTATATTTTGCAACCTGAAAGGAACTTTGTGTTCCCAACAAGCTAGGTGTAGTACGGCTTTCACACACACTTTTGTCTCGGAACTGAGCATGTGGAGAGACGTTCGTTCATCTAGCACAAAGGAACGGTTTGCAGGAGAAACTTTTACTCTGGTTTCTCAGTCTGTTTCCTAGTGCCGGTTTGAATTTCCTGCAGTTTTCACTGTAAAACCGAGTTGGATCTAGTACATCCCCATATATATGTATGGAGTGTAGTATGCCACTGGAAAAGAACTTTGTGTTCCCAAAAATCTAGGTGAAGTACGGCTTTCACACACACTTATCTCTCAGAACTGAGCATGTGGAGAGACGTTCTTTAATCTAGCACAAAGGGAACGGGTTGCAGGACAAACTATTACTCTGGATTCTCAGAATGTTTCTTTGTGCCAGTTTGAAGTTCCTACAGTTTTCACTCTAAAACCGAGTTGGAGCTACTACCTCCCCATATATGTGTACAGACTGTAGTTTGCAACTGAAAAGGAACTTTGTGTTCCCAACAAGCTAGGTGAAAGATGGCTTTCACACACATTTTTCTCTCAGAACTGAGCATTTGGAGAGACGTTCGTTCATCTAGCACAAAGGGAAAGGGTTGCAGGAGAAACTTTTACTCTGGTTTCTCAGTCTGTTTCCTAGTGCCGGTTTGAAGTTCCTGAAGATTTCACTGTAAACCGACTTGGAGATAGTAGCCCCCATATATATGTATGGATTGTAGTTTGCAACTATAAAGGAACTTAGTGTTCCCAACAAGCTATGTGAATATCGGCTTCCACACACACTTATTTTCAGAACTCAGCATGTGGAGAGACGTTCGTTCATCTAGCACAAATGGAACGGGTTGCAGGAGAAACTTTTAATCTGGTTTCTCAATCTGTTTCCTAGTTCCGTTTTGAATTTCCTGCAGTTTTCACTGTAAAACCGATTTGGAGGTATTACCACCCAATATACATATATGGAGTGTAGTTTACAACTGGAATGGAACTTTGTGTTCCCAACAAGCTAGGTGAAGTACGGCATTCACACAGACTTATCTCTCAGAACTGAGCATGTGGAGAGACGTTCGTTCATCTAGCACAAAGGAACGGATTGCAGGAGAAACTTTTACTCTGGTTTCTCAGTCTGTTTCCTAGTGCCGGTTTGAAGTTCCTGCAATTTTCACTGTAAAACCCAATTGGAGCTAGTACATCCCAATATATATGTATGGATTCTAGTTTGCAACTGAAAAGGAACTTTGTGTTCCCAACAAGATAGGTGATGGGCGTCTTTCACAAACACACATCTCTCAGAACTGAGCATGTGGAGAGACGTTCGTTCATCTAGCATAAATTGAACGGGTTGAAAGAAAACCTTTTACTGTGGTTTCTCATTCTGTTTCCTAGTGCCGGTTTGAAGTACCTGGAGTTTTCACTGTAAAACCGAGTTGGAGCTAATACCTCCCCATATATATGTATGGTGTGTAGTTTGCAATTGGAAAGGGACTTTGTGTTCCCAACAAGCTAGTTGAAGGACGGCTACCACGCACACTTATCTCTCAGAGCTGATCATGTGGAGAGACGTTCGTTCATCTAGCACAAAGGGAAAGGGTTGCAAGGGAAACTTTTACACTGGGTTCTCAGTCTGTTTCCAAGTGCCGGTTTGATGTTCCTTCATTTTCAACTGTAAAACCGAGTTGGAGCTAGTACCACCACATATATATTTATGGAGTGTAGTTTGCAACTGAAACGGAATTTTGTGTTTCCAACAATCTAGGTGAAGGACGGCTTTAACACACATTTATCTCTCAGAACTGAGCATGTGAAGAGGCGTTCGTTCATCTAGCACAAAGGGAATGGTTTACAGGAAAATCTTTTACTCTGGTTTCTCTGTCTGTTTCCTAGTGCCGGTTTGAAGTTCCTTCAGGTTTCACTGTAAAACCGATTTGGAGCTACTACCTCCCCATATATATGTATGGAGTGTAGTTGGCAATTGGAAAGGAACTTTGTGTTCCCAACAAGCTAGTTAAAGAACGTCTTTCACACACACTTATCTCTCAGAATTGAGCATGTGGGGAGACGTTCGTTCATCTAGGAAAAATGGGAACGGGTTGCAGGAGTAACTTTTACTCTTTTTTCTCAGTCTTTTTCCAGTTACTGTATGAAGTTTCTTCAGTTTTCACTGTAAAACCGAGTTGGAGCTACTACTTCCCCATATATATATATGGAGTGTAGTTTGCATCTGGATAGGAACTTGGTGTTCCCAACAAGCTATGTGAATGACGGCTTTCACACACACTTATCTCTCAGAACTGAGCATGTGGAGAGACTTTCGTTCATCTTGCACAAAGGGAACGGGTTGCAGGAGAAACTTTTACTATGGTTTCTCAGTCTGTTTCCTAGTGCCGGTTTGAAGTTCCTGGAGTTTTCACTGTAAACCGAGTTGGAGCTAGTACATCCCCATATATATGAATGGGGTGTAGTTTGCAATTGGAAAGGAACTTTCTGTTCCCAACAAGCTAGGTGAAGGACGGCTTTCACACACAATTATCTCTCAGAACTGAGCATGTGGAGAGACGTTCGTTCATCATGCACAAAGGGAACGTGTTGCAGGGGAAACTTTTACTCTGGTTTCTCAGTCTGTTTCCTAGTGCCGGTTTCAAGTTCCTGCAATTTTCACTGTAAAACCGAGTTGGAGCTAATACCTCCCAATATATATGTATGGAGTGTATTTTGCAACTGAAAAGGAACTATGTGTTCCCAAATATCTATGTGAAGTACGGCTATCACACAAAATTACCTCTCAGAACTGAGCATTTGGAGAGACGTTCGTTCATCTAGCACAAAGGGAACGGGTTGCACGAGAAACTTTTACTCTGGTCTCTCAGTCTGTTTCCTAGTTCCGGTTTGAAGTTCCTACAGTTTTCACTGTAAAATCGACTAGGATCTAGTACCCCCATATATACATTTAAGGAGTGTAGTTTGCACCTGGAAAGGAACTTTTTGTTCCCAACAAGCTAGGTGAAGGACGGCTTTCACACACACTTATCTCACACAACTGAGCATGCGGAGAGAATTTCGTTCATCTAAAATAAATGGGAACGGGTTGCAGCGGAAACTTTTACTCTGGTTTCTCAGTCTGTTTCCTAGTGCCGGTTTCAAGTTCCTGCAATTTTCACAGTAAAACCGTGTTGGAGCTAATACCTCCCAATATATATGTATGGAGATTAGTTTGCAACTGAAAAGGAACTATGTGTTCCCAAAAAGCTAGGTGAAGGACGGCTTTCACACAAAATTATCTCTCAGAACTGAGCATGTGGAGAGACGTTCGTTCATCTAGCACAATGGGAACGGGTTGCAGGAGAAACTTTTACTCTGGTTTCTCAGTCTGTTTTCTAGTGAAGGTTTGAATTTCCTGCAGTTTTCACTGTAAAACCGTTTTGGAGCTCGTACATCCCCATATATAGGTATGGAGTGTAGTTTGCACCTGGAAAGGAATTTTGTTTTCCCAACAAGCTAGGTGAAGGACGGCTTTCACACACACTTACTTCTCAGAACTGAGCATGTGGAGAGACGTTCTTTCATCTAGCAAAAATTGAACGGTTTGCAGTAGAAACTTTTACTCTGGTTTCTCAGTCTGTTTCCTAGTGCCGGTTTGAAGTTCCTGCAATTTTCAGTGTAAAACCCAATTGGAGCAAATACATCCCGATATATATGTATGGATTCTAGTTTGCAACTGAAAAGGAAATTTGAGTTCCCAACAAGATAGGTGAAGGGCGTCTTTCACAAACACACATCTCTCAGAACTGAGCATTTGGAGAAACGTTCGTTTATCTAGCACAAATTGAACGGGTTGAAGGAGAATCTTTTACTGTGGTTTCTCACTCTGTTTCCTTGTGCCGGTATGAAGTACCTGGCGTTTTCACTGTAAAACCGTGTTGGAGCTAATACCTCCCCATAAATATGTATGGTGGGTAGTTTGCAATTGGAAAGGAACTTTCTGTTCCCAACAAGCTAGTTGAAAGACGGATTCCACGCACACTTATCTCTCAGAGCTGATCATGTGGAGAGACGTTCGTTCATCTAGCACAAAGGGAAAGGGTTGCAGGAGAAACTTTTACACTGGGTACTCAGTCTGTTTCCTAGTGACGGTTTCAAGTTCCTTCAGTTTCAACTGTAAAACCGAGTTGGAGCTAGTACCACCCCATATATATTTATGGAGTGTAGTTTGCAACTGAAACGGAATTTTGTGTTCCCAACAAGCTAGGTGAAGGACGGCTTTGACACACACTTATCCCTCAGATCTGAGAATGTGGAGAGATGTTCGTTCATCTAGCACCAAGGAAACGGGTCCCAGGAGAAACTTTTACTCTTGTTTTAAGTCTGTTTCCTAGTGCCGGTTTGAAGTTCCTGCAGTTTTAACTGTAAAACCGTGTTGGAGTTAGTCCCTCCCCATATATAAGTATGCAGTGTAATTTGCAAATGGAAAGGGAATATGTGTTCCGAACAAGCTAGGTGAAGGACGGCTTTCACACACACTTATCTCTCAGAAATTAGCATGTTGAGAGACGTTCTTTCATCTAGCACAGAGGGAACGTGTTGCAGGAGAAACTTTTACTCTGGTTTCTCAGTCTGTTTCCTAGTGCCGGTTTGAATTTCCTGCAGTTTTCACTGTAAAACCGATTTGGAGGTTGTACATCCCCATATATATATATGGAGTGTAGTTTGCATCTGGATAGGAACTTGGTGTTCCCAACAAGCTATGTGAATGACGGCTTTAACACACACTTATCTCTCAGAACTGAGCATGTGGAGAGACTTTCGTTCATCTTGCTCAAAGGGAACGGGTTGCAGGAGAAACTTTTACTATGGTTTCTCAGTCTGTTTCCTAGTGCCGGTTTGAAGTTCCTGGAGTTTTCACTGTAAACCGAGTTGGAGCTAGTACATCCCCATATATATGAATGAGGTGTAGTTTGCAATTGGAAAGGAACTTCCTGTTCCCAACAAGCTAGGTGAAGGACGGCTTTCACACACAATTATCTCTCAGAATTGAGCATGTGGAGAGACGTTCGTTCATCTTGCACAAAGGGAACGGGTTGCAGGGGAAACTTTTACTCTGGTTTCTCAGTCTGTTTCCTAGTGCCTGTTTCAAGTTCCTGCAATTTTCACTGTAAAACCGAGTTGGAGCTAATACCTCCCAATATATATGTATGGAGTGTAGTTTGCAACTGAAAAGGAACTATGTGTTCCCAAAAATCTAGGTGAAGTACGGCTTTCACACAAAATTACCTCTCAGAACTGAGCATTTGGAGAGACGTTCGTTCATCTAGCACAAAGGGAACGGGTTGCAGGAGAAACTTTTACTCTTGTCTCTCAGTCTTTTTCCTAGTTCCAGTTTGAAGTTCCTACAGTTTTCACTGTAAAATCGACTAGGAGCTAGTACCCCCATATATATATGTAAGGAGTGTAGTTTGCAACTGGAAAGGAACTTTGTGTTCCCAACAAGCTAGGTGAAATACGGCTTTAACACACATTTATCTCTCAGAACTGAGCATGTGAAGAGACATTCGTTCATCTAGCACAAAGGGAACGGTTTGCAGGAGAATCTTTTACTCTTTTTTCTCAGTCTTTTTCCTAGTTCCTGTATGATGTTCCTTCAGTTTTCATTGTAAAACAGAGTTGGAGCTACTACTTCCCCATATATATATATGGAGTGTAGTTTGCAATTTGAAAGGAACTTTGTGTTCCCAAAAAGCTAGGTGAAGTACTGCTTTGACACACACTTATCCCTCAGAACTGAGCATGTGGAGAGATGTTCGTTCATCTAGCACCAAGGAAATGGGTCCCAGGAGAAACTTTTACTCTGGTTTCTCATTCTGTTTCCTAGTGCCGGTTTGAAGTTCCTGCAGTTTTCACTGTAAAATCGTGTTCGAGCTTGTACCTCCCCATATATAATTATGCAGTGTAATTTGCAAATGGAAAGGGGAATTTGTGTTCCGAACAAGCTAGGTGAAGGACGGCTTTCACACACACTTATCTCTCAGACCTGAGCATGTTGAGAGACGTTCTTTCATCTAGCACAAAGGGAACGGGTTGCAGGAGAAACTTTTCTCTGATTTCGCAGTCTGTTTCCTAGTGCCGGTTTGAATTTCCTGCAGTTTTCAGTGTAAAACCGAGTTGGAGATAGTACCTCCCCATAAACATATATATGGATTATAGTTTGCAACCTGAAAGGAACTTTGTGTTCCCAACAAGCTAGGTGAAGTACGGCTTTCACACACACTTTTGTCTCGGAACTGAGCATGTGGAGAGACGTTCGTTCATCTAGCACAAAGGAACGGTTTGCAGGAGAAACTTTTACTCTGGTTTCTCAGTCTGTTTCCTTGTGCCGGTTTGAATTTCCTGCAGTTTTCACTGTAAAACCGAGTTGGATCTAGTACATCCCCATATATATGTATGGAGTGTAGTATGCAACTGGAAAAGAACTTTGTGTTCCCAAAAATCTAGGTGAAGTACGGCTTTCACACACACTTATCTCTCAGAACTGAGCATGTGGAGAGACGTTCTTTAATCTAGCACAGAGGGAACGGGTTGCAGGACAAACTATTACTCTGGATTCTCAGACTGTTTCTTTGTGCCAGTTTGAAGTTCCTACAGTTTTCACTCTAAAACCGAGTTGGAGCTACTACCTCCCCATATATGTGTACAGACTGTAGTTTGCAACTGAAAAGGAACTTTGTGTTCCCAACAAGCTAGGTGAAGGATGGCTTTCACACACATTTTTCTCTCAGAACTGAGCATTTGGAGAGACGTTCGTTCATCTATCACAAAGGGAACGGGTTGCAGGAGAAACTTTTACTCTGGTTTCTCAGTCTGTTTCCTAGTGCCGGTTTGAAGTTCCTGCAGATTTCACTGTAAACCGACTTGGAGGTAGTAGCTCCCCATATATATGTATGGATTGTAGTTTGCAACTATAAAGGAACTTAGTGTTCCCAACAAGCTAGGTGAATATCGGCTTCCACACACACTTATTTTCAGAACTGAGCATGTGGAGAGACGTTCGTTCATCTAGCACAAATGGAACGGGTTGCAGGAGAAACTTTTAATCTGGTTTCTCAATCTGTTTCCTAGTTCCGTTTTGAATTTCCTGCAGTTTTCACTGTAAAACCGATTTGGAGCTATTACCACCCAATATATATATATGGAGTGTAGTTTACAACTGGAATGGAACTTTGTGTTCCCAACAAGCTAGGTGAAGTACGGCATTCACACAGACTTATCTCTCAGAACTGAGCATGTGGAGAGACGTTCGTTCATCTAGCACAATTGGAACGGGTTTCAGGAGAAACTTTTACTCGGGTCTCTCAGTCTGTTTCCTAGTCCCAGTTTGAAGTTCCTGCAGTTTTCACTTTAAAATCTACTAGGAGCTACTACCCCATATATATATGTAAGGAGGGTGGTTTGCAACTGGAAAGGAACTTTGTGTTCCCAACAACTAGGTGAAGGACGGCTTTCACACACAGTTATCTCTCAGAACTGAGCATGTGGAGACACGTTCGTTCATCTAGCACAAAGGGTACGGATTGCAGGAGAACCTTTTACTCTGGTTCCTTAGTCTGTTTCCTAGTTCTGGTTTGAAGTTTGTGCAGTTTTCACTGTAAAACCGAGTTGGAGCTAGTAACTCCCCATATATACATGGAGTGTATTTTGCAACTGAAAAGAAACTGTGTGTTCCCAAAAAGCTAGGTGAAGGACGGCTTTCACACACACCTATCACTCAGAACTGAGCATGAGGAGAGACCTTCGTTCATCTAGCACAAATGGAATCGCTTGCAGGAGAAATTTTACTCTGGTTTCTCAGGCTGTTTCCTAGTGCTGGTTTGAAGTTCCTGCAGTTTCCATTGTAAAATCGAGTTGGAGCTAGTACCTCCCCTTATATATGTATGGAGTGTAGTTTGAAACTGAAAAGAAACTTTGTGTTCCAAAAAGATAGGTGAAGGACGGCTTTCAAACACACATATTCCTCAGAACTGAGCATGTGGAGAGACGTTCGTTCATCTAGCACAAATGAAAAAGTTTCAAGGAGAATGGTTTACTCTTTTTTCTCAGTCTGTTTCCTAGTGCCGTTTTGAAGTTCCTGCAGTTTTCTATGTAAATCCGATTTGGAGCTAGTACCTCCACATATTTATGTATGGAGTGTAGTTTGCAACTGAAAAGAAACTTTGTGTTCCAAGAAAGCTTGGTGTAGGACGGCTTTCACACACACTTATCTCTCAGATATGAGCATGTGGAGAGACTTTGGTTCATCTAGCATGAATGGAACGGGTTGAATGGGAAAATTTTACTCTTGTTTCTCATTCTGTTTCCTAGTGCCGGCTTGAAGTTCCTGCATTTTTCACTGTAAAACCGTGTTGGAGTTAGTACCTCCCCATATATATGCATGTAGTGTATTTACCTACTGTAAAGAAACTGTTTTCCCAACAAGTAAGTTTTCTGATGCCATACACAAATATTTATCTGTCAGAATTGAAAATGAGAATTTCTATCATCCAGTATAAATGGAATGGACTGTAGTAGAATAAATTCCTCTGGTTTCTCAGTATCTTAATATTCATCCGGGTAAATTTCATCAAGTTTTTCTGTAAAGCTGAGTTGGAGCTTGTAATCCCCATATATATGTATGTAGGGCGGTTTCCAACAGAATAAAATGTGTTCCCAACAACCTAGAAGATTGAAGACTTCCCACACACTTAACACTCAATATTCAACATATAGAGAGTCGTTCGTTCATCTAGCAAAAGGGACGTGGTTCAATAGAAATACTTATAATGGTTTCTTAGTCTGTTTCCTACTGCCGGTTTGAAGTTCATGCGGCTTTCAGAGCAAAACCGAATACGAGATAGTACATCCCAAAAATATATATATGTAGTGTTGTTTCCAAAACAAAAGTATCTATGTGTTCCCAGGAAGATAGGTGAAAGTCTGCTTTCATGGACAATTATCTCTCAAAAATGAGCTTGAGGAGAGACGTTCGAACATATACCATAAAGGTAATGTTTACAGTTGAAACGCTTATACTGTTTACTCAGTATTTTTCCTTCTCTCGTTCTGAACTTCATGCAGATATCACTGTAAATCAAATAAGCAGATACTACATCCCAAAATACATGAATGTAGGGAATTTAGGAACTAAAAAGAAACATAATGTTCGAAAGGAGCCAGGTGAAGAAGGTTTTTCACACAAATTTATCTCTCAGAAATGACCATGAGGAGAGATATTTCTTCATCTAGCACAAGGAGAAGGGGATGCAGGAGAACCAATTACTCCGGATTCTCAGTCTGTTTCATAGTGCTGTTGGGACTTCCACCAGTTTAAACTATGAAACACAGTTGGAGACAAAATATCACCATAAATATATATGGAGTGTAGTTTGCAAATGAAAAGAAACTTTGTGTTCCCAACAAGCTAGGTGAAGGACGGCTTTCACACACACTTAACTCTCAGAAGTGAGCATGTGGAGAGACGTTCGTTCATCTAGCACAAAGGGAACGGGTTGCAGGAGAAACTTTAACTCTGGGTTCTCAGTCTGTTTCCTAGTGCCGGTTTGAAGTTCCTGCAGATTTCACTGTACAACGGAGTTGGAGCTATTACCTAACCATATAAATGTATGGAGTGGAGTTTGCAACTGAAAAGAAACTTTGTGTTCCCAAAAAGCTCGGTGAAGTACGGCATTCACACACAAATATCTCTCAGAACAGAGCATGTGGAGAGACATTCGTTCATCTAGCACAAAAGGAACCGCTTGCAGGGGAAATTTTACTCTGGATTCTCATCCTGTTTCCTAAGACCGGTTAGAAGTTCCTGCAGTTTTCACTGTAAAACAAACTTGGAGCTAGTACCAACCCATATATATATATGGAGTGTAGTTTGCAACTGAAAAGAAACTTCGTGTTCCAAACTAGCTGGGTGAAGTACGGCTTTTCACACAATGATCTCTTAGAACTTAACATGTGTAGATACGTTCGTTCATCTAGCACAATGGGAAAGGATTGCAGGAAAAAAATTTACTCTGGATTCTCAACCTGTTTCCTAGGACCGGTTAGAAGTTCCTGCAGTTTTCTCTGTAAAAGCGTGTTGGACTTTGTACCTCCCCATATATGTTTATGGAGTGTAGTTTGCAAATGAATAGAAACTTTGTGTTCCCAACAAGCTGGGAGAAGTACGGCTTTCACACACAGTTATCTCCCACAACTGAGCATGTGGAGAAACGTTAGTTCATCTAGCACAAAGGGAACGGGTTGCAAGAGAAACTTTTTCTCTGGTTTCTCAGTTTGTTTCCTAGTGCCTGTTGAAGTTCCTGCAGTTTTCACTGTAAAACAGAGTTGGTGTTAATAAATCCCTATATATATGTATGGATTGTTGTTTGCAAATGAAAAGAATCTTTGTGTTCCCAACAATCTATGTGAAGGGTGGCTTTCACACACACTTATTTCTCAGAAATGAGCATGTGGAGAGACGTTCGTTCATATAGCACAAAGGGAACGGTTTGCAGGGGATACTTTTACTCATTTTTCTCAGTGTGTTTCCTAGTGCCGGTTTGAAGTTCCTGCAGTTTTCACTGTAAAACAGAGTTGGAGCTATTACTTCCCCATATATATGTATGGACTGTTGTTTGCTACTGAAAAGAAACTTTGTGTTCCCAACAAGCTGGGTGAAGTACGGCTTTAACACACAGATATCTCTCACAACTGAGCATGTGGAGAGACGTTCGTTCATCTAGCACAAAGGGAACAGGTTGCAGGAGAATGTTTTTCTCTGGTTTTTCAGTCTGTTTCCTAGTGCCGGTTTGAAGTTCCTGCAGATTTCACTGTACAACGGATTTTGAGCTAGTCCCTAACCATGTATATGTATGGAGTGAAGTTTGCAACTGAAAAGTAACTTTGTGTTCCCAAAAAGCTGGGTGAAGTACGACATTCACACACAAATATTTCTCAGAACAGAGCATGTGGAGAGACATTCGTTCATCTAGCACAAAAGGAACGGCTTGCAGGAGAAATTTTACTCTGGTTTCTCAGTCTGTTTCCTAGTGCCGGCTAGAAATTCCTGCAGTTTTCACTGTAAAACACACTTGGAACTAGTACCAACCCATATATATGTATGGAGTATAGTTTGTAACTGAAAAGAAACTTTGTGTTCCAAACAAGCTGGGTGAAGTACGGCTTTCTCACACACTTATCTCTGAGAATATACCATGTGTAGAGACGTTCTTTCATGTAGCACAATGGGAAAGGGTTGCAGGAAAAACATTTACTCTGGATTCTCATCCTGTTTCCTAGGACTGGTAAAAAGTTCCTCTAGATTTCTCTGTAAAATCGAGTTGGACCTTTTACCACCCCATATAAGTTTATGGAGTGTAGTTTGAAACTGAAAAGAAACTTTGTGTTCCCCACAAGATGGGTGAAGTACGGCTTTCACACACAGTTATCTCTCAGAACTGAGCATGTGGAGACACGTTCGTTCATCTAGCCCAAAGGAACGGGTTGCAGGGGAAACTTTTTCTCTGGTTTCTCAGTTTGTTTCTTAGTGCCCGTTGAAGTTCCAGCAGTTTTCACTGTAAAACGGAGTTTGAGTTAGTACATCCCCATATATATGTATGGATTGTAGTTTGCAAATGAAAAAAATGTTTGTTTTCCCAACAAGCTAGGTGAAGTTCGGCTTTCACACACAATTATTTCTCAGAACTTAGCATGTGGAGAGACTTTCGTTCATCTAGCACAAAGGGAACGGGTTGCAGGGGAAACTTTTACTCTGGTTTCTCAGTCTGTTTCCTAGTGCCGGTTTGAATTTCATGCAGTTTTCACTGTAAAACCGAGTTGGAACTAGTACCCCCCCACATATATGTATGGAATTTAGTTTGCAAATGAAAAGGAAATTTGTGTTCCCAACAAGCTATGTGAAGTTCGGCTTTCACACACACATATTTCTCGGAAATGAGCATGTGGAGAGACGTTCCTTCATCTAGCACATATTGAATGGCTTGCAGGAGAAAATTTTACTCTGGTTTCTCAGTCTGTTTCCTAGTGCCGGTTTGAAGTTCCTGCAGTTTTCACTGTAAAACCGAGTTGGAGCTTGTACCTACCCATATATATTTATGGAGTGTAGTTTGCAAATGAAAAGGAACTTTGAGTTCCCAACAATCTAAATGAAGTTCGGCTTTAACACTCTCATATTTCTCAGAACTGAGCATGTGGAGAGACGTTCCTTCATCTAGCACAACGTGAATGGCTTGCAGGGGACTCTTTTACTCTGGTTTCTCAGTCTGTTTCCTAGTGCCGGTTGAAATTTCCAGCAGCTTTCACTGTAAAACCGAGTTGGAGCTAGTACTTCCCCATATATATGTATGGAATGTAGTTTGCATCTTAAAAGAATCTTTGTGTTCCCAACAACCTAGGTGAAGGATGGCTTTCACACACACTTATCTCTCAGACCTGAGCATGTGGAGAGACGTTCGTTCATCTAGCACAAAAGGAACGGGTTCAAGGAGAATGATTTACTCTTTTTTTCTCACTCTGTTTCCTAGTGCCGTTTAGAAGTTCCTGCAGTTTTCAATGTAAAACCTATTTGGAGCTAGTACCTCCCCATATTTATGTATGGAGTGTAGTTTGCAACTGAAAAGAAACTTTGTGTCCAAAGAAAACTAGGTGAAGAACGGCTTTCACACACACTTATCTCTCAGATATGAGCATGTGGAATGTCTTTGTTTCATGTAGCACAAATGGAACGTGTTGAAGGGGAAACTTTTACTCTGGTATCTCATTCTGTTTCCTAGTGCCTGTTTGAAGTTCCTGCATTTTTCACTGTAAAACCGAGTTGGAGCTAGTACCTCCCCATATATATGCATGTAGTGTGTTTACCTACTGAAAAGAAACTCTTTCCCAATAAGTCAGTTTTCTGATGCCATACACAAATATTTATCTGTCAGAATTGAGAATGAGAAGAGAAGTTCTATCACCCAGTATAAATGGGGAATGGACTGTAGTAGAGAAAATTACTCTGGTTTCTCAGTATCTTATTATAGATCCGGGTAAATTTCATGATGTTTTTCTGTAAAGCTGAGTTGGAGCTAGTAATCCCCATATATATGTATGTAGGGCAGTTTCCAACAGAAAAAAATTTGTTCCGAAACACCTAGAAGATTGAAGAATTCCCACACACTTAACACTCAATATTCAACATATAGAGAGACGTTCGTTCATCTAGCAAAAGGGAGTGGGTTCAGTAGAAAGACTTATAATGGTTTCTTAGTACGTTTCCAACTGCCGGTTTGAAGTTCATGCGGCTTTCAGAGCAAAACCGAATACGAGCTAGTACATCCCAATAATATATATATGTAGTGTTGTTTCCAACACAAAAGTAACTATGTGTTCCCAGGAAGATAGGTGAAAGACTGCTTTCATGGACAATTATCTCTCGGAAATGAGCTTGAGGAGAGACGTTCGAACATTTACCATAAATGTAATATTTTCATTTGAAACGCTTATACTGTTTACTCAGTGTTTTTCCTATTCTCGTTCTGAACTTCATGCAGATATCACTGTAAATGAAATAGGCAGGTACTACATCCCAATATACATGAATGTAGGGAATTTAGGAACTAAAAAGAAACATAATGTTTGAAAGGATCCAGGTGAAGAAGGTCTTTCACACAAATTTATCTCTCAGAAATGACCATGAGGAGAGATACTTGTTCATCTAGCACAAAGAGAAGGGGATGCAGGAGAACCAATTACTCCGGTTTCTCAGTCTGTTTCCTAGTGCTGTTGGGACTTCCACCAGATTAAACTATGAAACAAAGTTGGAGCTTGTACCTAACCATATATATGTATGGAGTGGAGTTATCAACTGAAAAGAAAATTTGTGTTCCCAAAAACCTTGGTGAAGTACGGCATTCACACAGAAATATCTCTCAGAACAGAGAATGTGGAGAGACATTCGTTCACCTAGCACTAAAGGAACGGCTTGCAGGAGAAATTTTACTCTGGTTTGTCAGTCTGTTTCCTAGTGCCGGGTAGAATTTCTTGCAGTTTTCACTGTAAAACAGACTTGGAGCTAGTACCAACCCATATATATATATGGAGTGTAGTTTGCAACTGAAAAGAAACTTTGTGTTCCAAACAAGCTGGGTGAAGAAAGGCTTTCTCACACAATTATCTCTGAGAACTTAGCATGTGTAGGGACGTTCGTTCAACTAGCACAATGGAAAAGGATTGCAGGAAAAATATTTACTCTGGATTCTCATCCTGTTTCCTAGGACCGGTTAGAAGTTCCTGCAGTTTTCTCTGTAAAACAGTGTTGGACATTGCCCCTACCCATAAATGTGTATGGAGTGAGGTTTGCAACTGAAAAGAAACTTTGTGATCCTAAAAAGCTGGGTGAAGTACGGCTTTCACACACAGTTATCTCTCAGAACTGAGCATGTGGAGAGACGTTCGTTCATCTAGCACAAAGGGAACGGGTTGCAGGGGAAACTTTTTCTCTGGTTTCTCAGTTTGTTTCCTAGTGCCGGTTGAAGTTCCTGCAGTTTTCACTGTAAAACAGAGTTGGAGTTAGTACATCCCCATATATATGTATGGATTGTAGTTTGCAAATGAAAAGAATCTTTGTGTTCCCAACAATCTAGGTGAAGGGCGGCTTTCACACACAATTATTTCTCAGAAATGAGCATGTGTATAGACGTTCGTTCATCTAGCACAAAGGGAACGTGTTGCAGGGGAAACTTTTACACATTTTTTTCAGTCTGCTTCCTAGTGCCGGTTTGAATATCCTGCAGTTTTACTGTAAAACCGAGTTGGAAGTAGTACTTCCCCATATATATATATGGAGTGTAGTTTGCAAATGAAAAGGAACTTTGTGTTCCCAACAAGATAAGTGAATTTCGGCTTTCACACACACATATTTCACAGAACTGAGCATGTGGAGAGACGTTCCTTCATCTAGCACAAAGTGAATGGCTCGCAGGGGGCACTTTTACTCTGGTTTCTCAGTCTGTTTTCTAGTGCCGGTTTGAATTTACTGCAGTTTTCCTTGTAAAACCGTGTTGGAGCTAGTACCACCCCATATAAATCTACGGAGTGTATTTTGCAACTGAAAAGAAACTTTGTGTTCCCAACAAGCTAGGTGAACTACGGCTTTCACACACACTTATCTCTCAGAACTGAGCATGAGGAGAGACCTTCGTTCATCTAGCACAAAGGGAACGTCTTGCAGTTAAACTTATACTCTTGTTTCACAGTCTGTTTCCTGGTGCCAGTTTGAAGTTCCCTGCAGTTTCCATTGTAAAACCGAGTTGGAGCTAGTACCTCCCCATATATATGTATGGAGATTAGTTTGCAAATGAAAAGAAAGTTTGTGTTCCAAATAAGCTAGGTGATGGACGGCTTTCACACACACATATTTCTCAGAACTGAACATGTGGAGAGACGTTCGTTCATCTAGCACAAAGGGAACGGTTTCAAGGGTAATGGTTAACTCTTTTTCTCAATCTGTTTCCTAGTGCCGTTTTGAAGTTCCTGCAATTTTCACTGTAAAACCGATTTGGAGCTAGTACCTTCCAATATATATGTAGGGAGTGTAGTTTGCAACTGAAAAGAAACTTTGTGTTCCAAACAAGCTAGGTGAAGGACGGCTTTCACACACACATATCTCTCAGATCTGAGCATGAGGAGAGACGTTCGTTCATCTAGCACAAATGGAACGGTTTGCAGGAGAAACAATTACGCTTTTTTTCTCACTCTGTTTTATAGTGCCGGTATGAAGTTCCTGCAGATTTCACTGTAAAATCGAGTTGGAGCTAGTACCACCCCATATATATATATGGATTGTAGTTTGCAACTGAAAAGAATCTTTCTTTTCCCAACAAGCTAGTTGAAGAATGTCTTTCACACACATTTATCTCTCAGAACTCACCATGTGGAGAGACGTTCGTTAATCTAGCTTAAAGGGAAAGGGTTGCAGGAAAAAATTTTACTCTGCTTTCTCAGACTGTTTCCTACTGCCAGTTTGAAGTTCCTGCAGTTTTCACTCTAAAACCGATTTGGAGCTCGTACCACCCCATATATATTTATCGAGTGTAGTTTGCAACTGAAAAGAATCTTGTGTTCCCAACAAGCTAGTTGAAGGAAGGCTTTCACACACAATTATTTCTTAAAACTGAGAATTTGGAGAGACGTTCATTAATCTAGCCAAAGGGAACATGTTGAAGGAGAAACTTTTTCTCTGGTTTCTCATTCTGTTTCCTAGTGCCGGTTTGAAGTTCCAGCAGTTTTCACTGTAAAACCGAGTTGGAGATAGTACCCCCCATATATATGTATGGAGTGTAGTTTGCAACTGAAAAGAAACTTTGTGTTCCCAACAAGCTAGGTGAAGGACGGCTTTCACACACACTTATCTCTCAGACCTGAGCATGTGCAGAGACGTTCGTTCATCTAGCACAAATGGAACAGGTTCAAGGTGAATGGTTTACAATTTTTTATGTCTGTTTCCTAGTGCCGGTTAGAAGTTCCTTCAGTTTTCACTGTAAAACAGACTTGGAGCTAGTAGAAACCCATATATATGTATGAAGAGTAGTTTGCAACTGAAAAGAAACCTTGTGTTCCCAACAAGCTGGGTGAAGTACGGCTTTCACACACAGTTATCTCTCAGAACTGAGAATGTGGATAGAGTTTCGTTCATCTAGCACAAAGGGAACGGGTTGCAGGAGAAACTTTTTCTCTGGTTTCTCAGTTTGTTTCCTAGTGCCGGTTGAAATTCCTGCATTTTTCACTGTAAAACCGACTTGGAGTTAGTACATCCCCATATATATGTATGGATTGTAGTTTGCAAATGAAAAGAATCATTGTGTTCCCAATAATCTAGGTGAAGTGCGCCTTTCACAAACACTTATTTTTCAGAACTGAGCATGTGGAGAGACGTTCGTTCATCTAGCACAAAGGGAACGGGTTGCAGGGGAAACTTATAATTACTTTTCTCAGTATTTTTCTAGTGCCGGTTTGAAGTTCCTGCGGTTTTCTCTGTAAAACCGAGTTGGAGCTAGTACCTCCCCATATATTTGTATGGAGTGTAGTTTGCAAATGAAAAGGAACTTTGTGTTCCCAACAAGCTAAGTGAAGTTCGGCTTTCACACACACATATTTCTCAGAAATGAGTATGTGGAGAGACGTTCCTTCATGTAGCACAAATGAAATGGCTTGCAGGAGAAAATTTTACTCTGGTTCTCAGTCTGTTTCCTAGTGCCGGTTTTAAGTTCCTGCAGTTTTATCTGTAAAACCGAGTTGGAGCTAGTACCTCCCCTTTTATATGTATGGAATGTAGTTTGCAAATGAAAAGGAACTTTGTGTTCCCAACAAGATAAGTGAAGTTCGGCTTTCACACACACATATTTCTCAGAACTGAGCATGTGGAGAGACGTTCCTTCATCTAGCACAAAGTGAATGGCTTGCAGGGGACAATTTTACTCTGGTTTCACAGTCTGTTCCGTAGTGCCGGTTGGAATTTCCTGCCGATTTTCCCTGTAAACACGAGTTGGAGCTAGTACCTACCCATAAATATGTATGGAGTGTATTTTGCAACTGAAAAGAATCTGTGTGTTTCCAACAAGGTAAGGTGAAGGACGGCTTTCACACACACTTATCTCTCAGACCTGAGCATGTGCAGAGACGTTCGTTCATCTAGCACAAATGGAAAGGTTTCAAGGGGAATTGTTTACTCTTTTTATCAGTCTGTTTCCCAGTGCCGTTTTGAATTTCCTGCAGTTTTCAATATAAAACAGTTTTGGAGCTAGTACCTCCCCATAATTATGTATGGAGTGTAGTTTGCAACTGAAAAGAAACTTTGTGTTCCCAACAAGCTAAGTGAAGTTCGGCTTTCACACACAAATATTTCACAGAACTGAGCATGTGGAGAGACGTTCCTTCATCTAGCAGAAAGTGAATGGCTCGCAGGGGGCACTTTTACTCTGGTTTCTCAGTCTGTTTCCTAGTGCCGGTTTGAATTTCCTGCAGTTTTCCTTGTAAAACCGTGTTGGAGCTAGTACCACCCCATATAAATCTACGGAGTGTATTTTGCAACTGAAAAGAAACTTTGTGTTCCCAACAAGCTAGGTGAACTACGGCTTTCACACACACTTATCTCTCAGAACTGAGCATGAGGAGAGACCTTCGTTCATCTAGCACAAATGGAACGTCTTGCAGTTAAACTTATACTCTTGTTTCACAGTCTGTTTCCTGGTGCCGGTTTGAAGTTCCCTGCAGTTTCCATTGTAAAACCGAGTTGGAGCTAGTACCTCCCCATATATATGTATGGAGTTTAGTTTGCAACTGAAAAGAAAGTTTGTGTTCCAAATAAGCTAGGTGATGGACGGCTTTCACACACACATACTTCTCAGAACTGAACATGTGGAGAGACGTTCGTTCATCTAGCACAAAGGGAACGGTTTCATGGGTAATGGTTTACTCTTTTTTCTCAATCTGTTTCCTAGTGCCGTTTTGAAGTTCCTGCAATTTTCACTGTAAAACCGATTTGGAGCTAGTACCTTCCCATATATATGTAGGGAGTGTAGTTTGCAACTGAAAAGGAACTTTGTGTTCCAAACAAGCTAGGTGAAGGACGGCTTTCACACACACATATCTCTCAGATCTGAGCATGAGGAGAGACGTTCGTTCATCTAGCACAAATGGAACGTTTTGCAGGAGAAACAATTACTCTTTTTTTCTCACTCTGTTTTATAGTGCCGGTATGAAGATCCTGTAGATTTCACTGTAAAATCGAGTTGGAGCTAGTACCACCCCATATATATATATGGATTGTAGTTTGCAACTGAAAAGAATCTTTGTTTTCCCAACAAGCTAGTTGAAGAATGTCTTTCACACACATTTATCTCTCAGAACTCACCATGTGGAGAGACGTTCGTTAATCTAGCTTAAAGGGAACGGGTTGCAGGAAAAACTTTTACTCTGCTTTCTCAGTCTGTTTCCTACTGCCGGTTTGAAGTTCCTGCAGTTTTCACTCTAAAACCGATTTGGAGCTCGTACCACCCCATATATATTTATCAAGTGTAGTTTGCAACTGAAAAGAATCTTGTGTTCCCAACAATCTAGTTGAAGGAAGGCTTTCACACACAATTATTTCTTAGAACTGAGCATTTGGAGAGACGTTCATTAGTCTAGCCAAAGGGAACTTGTTGAAGGAGAAACTTTTACTCTGGTTTCTCATTCTGTTTCCTAGTGCCGGTTTGAATTTCCAGCAGTTTTCACTGTAAAACCGAGTTGGAGCTAGTACCTCCCCATATATATGTATGGAGTGTAGTTTGCAACTGAAAAGAAACTTTGTGTTCTCAACAAGCTAGGTGAAGGACGGCTTTCACACACAATTATCTTTCAGATATGAACATGTGGAGAGAATTTGGTTCATCTAGCACAATGGGAAAAGATTGTAGGAAAAACGTTTACTCTGGATTCTCATCCTGTTTCCTAGGACCGGTTAGTTTTTCCTGCAGTTTTTTCTGTAAACCCGAGTTGGACCTTGTACCTCCCCATATATGTGTGTGGAGTGTCATTTGCAACTGAAAAAAACTTTGTGTTCCCAACATGCTGGGTGAAGTACGACTTTCACACACAAATATCTCTCAGAACAGAGCATGTTGAGAGACATTCGTTCACATAGCACATAAGGAACGGCTTGCAGGAGAAAGTTTACTCTGGTTTCTCAGTCTGTTTCCTAGTGACGGTTAGAAGTTCCTGCAGTTTTCACTGTAAAACTGTTTTGGAGCTAGTACCAACCCATATATATATATGGAGTGTACTTTGCAACTGAAAAGAAAATTTGTGTTCCTAACAATCTAGGTGAAGGACGGCTTTCACACACAATTAACACTCTGAAATGAGCATGTGGAGAGACGTTCGTTCATATAGCACAAATGGAACGGTTTCAAGGAGAATTATTTACTCTTTTTTCTCAGTCTGTTTCATAGTGCCTTTTTGAAGTTCCTGCAGTTTTCAATGTAAAATCGATTTGGAGCTTGTACCTCCCCATATTTATGTATGGAGTGTAGTTTGCAACTGAAAAGAAACTTTGTGTTCCAAGAAATCTAGGTGAAGGACGACTTTAACACACACTTATTTCTCAGATATGAGCATGTGGAAAGACTTTGGTTCATCTAGCACAAATGGAACGGGTTGAAGGGGAAACTTTTACTCTGGTTTCTCATTCTGTTTCCTAGTGCCTTTTTGAAGTTCCTGCAATTTTCACTGTAAAACCGAGTTGGAGCTAGTACCTCCCCATATATATGCATGTAGTGTATTTACCTACAGAAAAGAAACTGTTTTCCGAACAAGTAAGTTTTCTGATGCCATACACAAATATTTATCTGTCAGAATTGAGAATGAGAATTTCTATCATCCAGTATAAATGGAATGGTCTGCAGTAGAAAAAATTACACTGGTTTCTCAGTATCTTATTATAGATCCGGGTAAATTTCATGAAGTTTTTCTGTAAAGCTGAGTTGGAGCTAGTAATCCCCATATATATGTATGTAGGGCAGATTCCAACAGAAAAAAATGTGTTCCCAGCAACCTAGAAGATTGAAGACTTCCCACACACTTAACACTCAATATTCAACATATAGAGAGACGTTCGTTCATCTAGCAAAAGGGAGGTGGTTCAGTAGAAAGTCTTATAATGGTTTGTTAGTCTGTTTCCTACTGCCGGTTTGAAGTTCATGCGGCTTTCAAAGCAAAACAGAATACGAGCTAGTACATCCCAAAAATATATATATGTAGTGTTGTTTCCAACACAAAAGAAACTACGTGTTCCCAGGAAGATAGGTGAAAGACTGCTTTCATGGACAATTATCTCTCAGAAATGAGCTTGAGGAGAGACGTTCGAACATATACCATAAAGGTAATGTTTACTGTTGAAACGCTTATACTGTTTACCCAATATTTTTCCTACTCTCGGTCTCAACTTCATGCAGATATCACTGTAAATCAAATAGGCATATACTGCATCCAATATACATGAATGTAGGGAATTTAGGAACTAAAAAGAAACATAATGTTCGAAAGGAGCCAGGTGAAGAAGGTCTTTCACACAAATTTATCTCTCAGAAATGACCATGAGGAGAGATATTTATTCATCTAGCACAAAGAGAATGGGATGCAGGAGAACCAATTACTCCGTTTTCTCAGTCTGTTTCCTAGTGCTGTTGGGACTTTCACCAGTTTAAACTATGAAACACAGTTGGAGACAGAATATCACCATAAATAATTATGGACTGTAGTTTGCAAATGAAAAGAAACTTTGTGTTCCCAAAAAGCTGGGTGAAGTACGGCATTCACACACAAATATCTCTCAGAACAGAGCATGTGGAGAGACATTCGTTCACCTAGCACAAAAGGAACGGCTTGCAGGAGAAATTTTACTCTGGTTCCTCAGTCTGTTTCCTAGTGCCAGTTAGAAGTTCCTGCAGTTTTCACTGTAAAACAGACTTGGAGCTAGTACAAACCCATATATATATATGGAGTGTAGTTTGCAACTTAAAAGAAACTATGTGTTCCAAACAAGCTGGGTGAAGTACGGCTTTCTCACACAATTATCTCTGAGAACTTAGCATGTGTAGAGAATTTCGTTCATCTAGCAAAATGGGAAAGGATTGCAGGGAAAACATTTACTCTGGATTCTCATCCTGTTTCCTAGGACCGGTTAGAAGTTCCTGCAGTTTTCTCTGTAAAACCGTGTTGGACATTGTACCTCCCCATATATGTGTATGGAGTGTAGTTTGCTACTGAAAAGAAACTTTGTGTTCCCAACAAGCTGGGTGAATTACGGCTTTCACACACAGTTATTGCTCACAATTGAGCACGTGGAGAGACGTTCGTTCATCTAGCACAAAGGGAACGGGTTGCAGGGGAAACTTTTTCTCTGGTTTCTCAGTTTGTTTCCTAGAGCCGGTTGAAGTTCCTGAAGTTTTCACTGTAAAACAGAGTTGGAGTTAGTACATCCCCATACATATGTATGGATTGTAGTTTGCAAATGAAAATAATCTTTGTGTTCCAACCATCTAGGTGAAGGGCGGCTTTCACAAACACTTATTTTTCAGAACTGAGCATGTGGAGAGACTTTCGTTCATCTAGCACAAAGGGAACGGTTTGCAGGAGAAACTTTTACTCATTTTTCTCAGTATTTTTCTTGTGCCGGTTTGAATTTCCTGCGGTTTTCACTGTAAAACCGAGTTGGAGCTAGTACCTCCCCATATATTTGTATGGAGTGTAGTTTGCAAATGAAAAGGAACTTTGTGTTCCCAACAAGCTAAGTGAAGTTCGGCTTTCACACACACATATTTCTCAGAACTGAGTATGTGGAGAGAAGTTCCTTCATCTCTCACAAATGGAATGGCTTGCATGAGAAAATTTTACTCTGGTTTCTCAGTCTGTTTCCTAGTGCCGGTTTTAAGTTCCTCTAGTTTTAACTGTAAAACCGAGTTGGAGCTAGTACCTCCCCATATATATGTATGGAGTTTAGTTTGCAAATGAAAAGGAACTTTGTGTTCCCAACAAGCTAAGAGAATTTCGGCTTTCACACACACATATTTCTCAGAACTGAGCATGAGGAGAGACGTTCCTTGATCTAGCAAAAATTGAACGGCTTGCAGGGGACCCTTTTACTCTGGTTTCTCAGTTTGTTTCCTAGTGCCGTTTGGAATTTCCTGCCGATTTTCCCTGTAAAACCGAGTTGGAGCTAGTACCTCCCCATATATATGTATGGAGTGTATTTTGCTACTGGAAAGAATCTTTGTGTTTCCAACAAGCTAGGTGATGGACTGCTTTAACACACATAATCTCTCAGAACTGTGCATGAGGAGAGACCTTCGTTCATCCAGCACAAATGGAATTGCTTGCAAGAGAAATTTTACTCTTGTTTCTCAGTCTTTTTCCTAGTGCCAGTTTGAAGTTCCTGCAGTTTTCAATGTAAAACCGATTTGGAGCTAGTACCTCCCCATATTTATGTATGGAGTGTTGTTTGCAACTGAAAAGTAACTTTGTGTTCCACGAAATCTAGGTGAAGGACGGCTTTCACACACACTTTTCTCTCAGATATGAGCATGTGGAAAGAGTTTGGTTCATCTAGCACAAATGGAACGGGTTAAAGGGGAAACTTTTACTCTGGTTTCTCTTTATGTTTCCTAGTGCCTGTTTGAAGTTCCTGCATTTTTCACTGTAAAACCGAGTTGGAGCTATTACCTCCCCATATATATGCATGTAGTGTATTACCTACTGAAAAGAAACTGTTTTCCCTACAAGTAAGGTTTCTAATGCCATACACAAATATTTATCTGTCAGAATTGAGAATGAGTAGTTCTATCATCCAGTATAAATGGAATGGTCTGTAGTAGAAAATATTACACTGGTTTCTCAGTATCTTATTATAGATCCGGGTAAATTTTATGAAGTTTTTCTGTAAAGCTGAGTTGGAGCTAGTAATCCCCATATATATGTATGTAGGGCAGTTTCCATCAGAAAAAAATGTGTTCCCTAAATCCTAGAAGATTGAATACTTCCCACACTCTTAACACTCAATATTCAACATATAGAGAGACGTTCGTTCATCTAGCAAAAGGGAGGTGGTTCAATAGAAAGTCTTATAATGGTTTCTTAGTCTGTTTCCTACTGCCGGTTTGAAGTTCATGCGGCTTTCTGAGCAAAACAGAATACGAGCTAGTATATCCCAAAAATATTTATATGTAGTGTTGTTTCCAACACAAAAGAAACAATGTGTTCCCAGGCAGATAGGTGAAAGACTGCTTTCATGGACAATTATCTCTCAGAAATGAGCTTGAGGAGAGACGTTCGAACATATACCATAAAGGTAATTTTTACAGTTGAAACGCTTATACTGTTTACTCAATATTTTTCCTACTCTCGGTCTGAACTTCATGCAGATATCACTGTAAATCAAATAGGCAAATACTACATCCCAATATACATGAATGCAGGCAAATTAGGAACTAAAAAGAAAAATAATGTTCGAAAAGAGCCAGGTGAAGAAGGTCTTTCACAAAAATTTATCTCTCAGAAATGACCATGAGGAGAGATATTTGTTCATCTAGCAAAAAGAGAAGGGGGTGTAGGAGAACCAAGTACTCCGGTTTCTCAGTCTGTTTCCTAGTGTTGTAGGGACTTCCACCAGTTTAAACTATGAAACACAGTTGGAGACAGAATATCACCATAAATATATATGGAGTGTAGTTTGCAAATGAAAAGAAACTTTGTGTTCACAACAAGCTAAGTGAAGTTCGGCTTTCAAACACACATATTTCTCAGAACTGAGCATGTGGAGAGACGTTCCTTCATCTAGCAAAAAGTGAATGGCTTGCAGGGGACACTTTTACTCTGGTTTCTCAGACTTTTTCCTAGTGCCGGTTGGAATTACCTGTCCATTTTCCCTGTAAAACCGAGTTGGAGCTAGTACCTCCCCATATATATGTATGGAGTGTATTTTGCAACTGAAAAGAATCTTTGTGTTTCCAACAAGCTAGGTGAAGGACGTCTTTCACACACACTTATCTCTCAGAACTGAGCATGAGGAGAGACATTCGTTCATCTAGCACAAATGGAATTGCTTGCAGGAGAAACTTTTATTCTGGATTCTCAGAATATTTTTCCTAGTGCCGGTTTGAAGTTCATGCAGTTTTCACTGTAAAACCGAGTTGGACCTATTATCACCCCATATATTTGTATGGTGTGTAGTTTGCAACTTAAAAGAAACTTTGTGTTCCCAACAAGCTAGGTGAAGGACGGCTTTCACACACACTTATCTCTCAGAACTGATCCTGTGGAGATAATTTCGTTCATCTAGCACAATGGGAAAGGATTGCAGGAAAAACATTTACTCTGGATTCACATCCTGTTTCCTAGGACCTGTTAGTAGTTCCTGCAGTTTTCTCTGTAAAACCGAGTTGGACCTTGTCCCTCCCCATATATGTGTATGGAGTGTAGTTTGCAACTGAAAAGAAACCTTGTGTTCCAAACAAGCTGGGTGAAGTACGGCTTTCACACACAGTTATATCTCAGAACTGAGCATATGGAGAGAAGTTCGTTCATCTAGCACAAAGGGAAAGGTTTGCAGGAGAAACTTTTCTCGGGTTTCTCAGTTTGTTTCCTAGTGCGGTTGAAGTTCCTGCATTTTTCACTGTAAAACCGAGTTGGAGTTAGTACATCCCCATATTTATGTATGGATTGTAGTTTGCAAATGAAAAGAATCTTTGTGTTCCAACCATCTAGGTGAAGGTCGGCTTTCACAAACACTTATTTTTCAGAACTGAGCATGTGGAGAGACTTTCGTTCATCTAGCACAAAGGGAACGGGTTGCAGGAGAAACTTTTACTCATTTTTCTCAGTATTTTTCTAGTGCCGGTTTGAATTTCCTGCGGTTTTCACTGTATAACCGAGTTGGAGCTAGTACCTCCCCATATATTTGTATGGAGTGTAGTTTGCAAATGAAAAGGAACTTTGTGTTCCCAACAAAATAAGTGAAGTTCGGCTTTCACACACACATATTTCTCAGAACTGAGTATGTGGAGAGAAGTTCCTTCATCTCTCACAAATGGAATGGCTTGCATGAGAAAATTTTACTCTGGTTTCTCATTCTGTATCCTAGTGCCGGTTTTAAGTTCCTCTAGTTTTAACTGTAAAACCGAGTTGGAGCTAGTACCACCCCATATATATATATATGGAGTGTAGTTTGCAAATGAAAAGGAACTTTGTGTTCCCAAAAAGCTAAGAGAATTTCGGCTTTCACACACACATATTTCTCAGAACTGAGCATGAGGAGGGACGTTCCTTCATCTAGCAAAAATTGAATGGCTTGCAGGGGACTCTTTTACTCTGGTTTCTCAGTTTGATTCCTAGTGCCGTTTGGAATTTCCTGCCGATTTTCCCTGTAAAACCGAGTTGGAGGTAGTACCTCCCCATATATATATATGGAGTGTATTTTGCAACTGGAAAGAATCTTTGTGTTTCCAACAAGCTAGGTGATGGACTGCTTTAACACACATTATCTCTCAGAACTGAGCATGAGGAGAGACCTTCGTTCATCCAGCACAAATGGAATTGCTTGCAAGAGAAACTTTTACTCTTGTTTCTCAGTCTTTTTCCTAGTGCCGGTTTGAAGTTACTGCAGTTTTCACTGTAAAACCGAGTTGGGGCTAGTACCTCACCATATATTTGTATGGTGTGTAGTTTGCAACTTAAAAGAAAGTTTGTGTTCCCAACAAGCTAGGTGAAGGACGGCTTTCACACAAACTTATCTCTCAGACCTGAGCATGTGGAGAGACTTTCGTTCATCTAGCACAAATGGAACGGGTTCAAGGAGAATGGTTTACTCTTTTTCCTCAGTCTGTTTCCTAGTGCCGTTTTGAAGTTCCTGCAGTTTTCAATATAAAAGAGTTTTGGGGCTAGTACCTCCCCATATTTATGTATGGAGTGTAGTTTGCAACTGAAATGAAATTTTGTGTTCCCTACACGCTAGGTGAAAGACGGCTTTCACACACAATTATCTCTCAGATATGAGCATGTGGAGAGAATTTCGTTCATCTAGCACAAAGGGAACGGGTTGCAGGAGAAACTTTTTCTCTGGTTTCTCAGTTTGTTTCCTAGTGCCTGTTGACGTTCCCGCAGTTTTCACTGTAAAACCGAGTTGGATTTAGAACATCCCCATATACATGTATGGAGTGTAGTTTGGAACTGAAAAGAAACTTTGTTTTCCCTGCACGCTAGGTGAAAGACGGCTTTCACACACAATTATTTCTCAGAATTGAGCATGAGGAGGGACCTTCGTTCATCTAGCACAAATGGAAATGCTTGCAGGGGAATCTTTTACTCTGGATTCTCAGTCTTATTCCTAGAGCCGGTTTGAAGTTCCTGCAGTTACCAGTGTAAAACCGTGTTGGAGCTTGTACCACCCCATATATATGTATGGAGTGTTGTCTGCAAATGAAAAGAAAGTTTGTGTTCCCAACAAGCTAAGTGAAGTTCGGCATTCACACACACATATTTCTCGGAACTTACCATGTGGAGAGACGTTCCTTCATCTAGCACAAAGGGAATGGCTTGCAGGAGAAACTTTTACTCTGGTTTCTCAGTCTGTTTATAGTGCCGGTTTGAAGTTCCTGCAGTTTTCACTGTAAAACCGACTTGGAGTTAGTACCTCCCCATATATATGTATGGATTGTATTTTGCAACTGAAAAGGAACTTTGTGTTCCCAACAAGCTAGATGAAGGACGGTTTTAACACACTTATTTCTCAGAACTGACCATGTGGAGAGACGTTCCTTCATCTAGCACAAGGGGAATGGCTTGCAGGAGAAACGTTTACTCTGGTTTCTCAGTCTGTTTCTAGTGCCGGTTTGAAGTTCCTGCAGTTTTCACTGTAAAACCGAGTTGGAGTTAGTACCTCCCCATATATATGTATGGATTGTATTTTGCAACTTAAAAGGAAATTTGTGTTCCCAACAAGCTAGGTGAAGGACGGCTTTCACACACACTTATTTCTCAGAACTGATCATGTGGAGAGACTTTCGTTCATCTATCACAAAGGGAAAGGGTTGCAGGCGAAACTTTTACTCTGGTTTCTCAGTCTGTTTCTAGTTCTGCTCTGAAGTTCCTGCAGTTTTCAATGTAAAACCGAGTTGGATGTAGTACCTCCCCATATATATTTATGGAGTGTACTTTGCAACTGAAAAGAATTTTTGTGTTCCAACTAGATACATGAAGGACGACTTTCACACACACTTATCTCTGAGAACTTAGCATGTGGAGAGACGTTCTTTTATCTAGCACAAAGGGAAATGGTTGCAGGAGAAACTTTTACTATGATTTCTCAGTGTGTTTCCTTGTGCCGGATTTATGTTCCTGCATTTTTCATTGTAAAACTGATTTGGAGCTAGTACCTTCTCATATATATGTAAGGTGTGTTGTTTGCAACTGAAAAGGAACTTTGTGTTCCCGACAAGATATATGAAGGACGGCTTTAACACACACTTATCTCTCAGAACTGAGCATGTGGAGAGACTTTCGTTCATCAAGCATAAACGGAACGTGTTGCAGGAGAAACTTTTTCTCTGGTTTCTCAGTCTGTTCCCTAGTGCCGTTGTTAAGTCCCTGCATTTTTCTATTAAAACCGAGTTGGAGCTAGTTCCTCCCCATATATTTGTATGGAGTGTAATTTGCAACTTAAAAGAAACTTTGTGTTCCCAACAAGGTAGGTGAAAGACGGCTTTCACACACACATATCTCTCAGACCTGAGCATGTGGAGAGACGTTCGCTCATCTTGCACAAATGGAACAGTTTCAAGGAGAATGGTTTTCTCTTTTTTCTCAGTCTGTTTCCTAGTGCCGTTTGAAGTTCCTGCAGTTTTCAAATTAAAACCGATTTGGAGCTAGTACTGCCCCATATTTATCTATGGAGTGTAGTTTGCATCTGAAAAGAAACTATGTGTACCCTACAAGCTATGTGAAGGACGGCTTTCAGACACACTTACCTCTCAGAAATGAGCATGTAGAGAGACTTTCATTCATCTAGCACAAAAGGAAAGGTTTGCAGCTGAAATTTTACTCTGGAATCTCAGTCTGTTTCCCTGTGCCGGTTTGAAGTTCCTGCATTTTTCACTGTAAAAACGAATTGGAGCTACTACAACCCAATATATATATATGGAGATTAGTTTGCAAATGAAAAGATACTTTGTGTTCCCAACAAGCTATGTGAAGGATGGCTTTCAGACACAATTATCTCTCAGAACTCAGCATGTTGAGATACATTCGTTCATCTCGCAGAAAGGCTACGGTTTTCAGGAGAATCTTTTACTCTGGATTCTCAGTCTGTTTCCTAGTGCCGGTTTGAAGTTCTTGCAGTTTCTCTGTAAAACAGAGTTGGAACTAGTACCTCCCCATATATATTAATGGATTGTAGTTTGCAACTGAAAAGAAACTCTGTGTTCTCAACAAGCTAGGTGAAGTACGGCTTTAACACACATATATCTCTCTGAACTGAGCATGTTGAGAGACGTTCGTTCATCTAGCACAAAAGGAAAATGTTGAAGGAGAAACTTTTACTCTGCTTTCCCAAGTCTGTTTCCTAGTGCCGGTTTGAAGTTACTGCAGTTTTCACTCTAAAACCTACTTGGAGATCGTACTTCCCCATATATATATATGGAGTGTAGTTTTCAAGTTAAAAGAAATTATCTGTTCCCAACAAGCTAGGTGAAGGACGGATTTCACACATACATATCTCTCAGAACTGAGCATGTTTAGAGACGTTCGTTAATTAAGCACAAAAGGAAAGGTTTGCAGAAGATAATTTTATTCTGGTTTCTCAGTCTGTTTCCTATTGCCGGTTTGAAGTTCCTGCAGTTATAACTGTAAAACCGTGTTGGTGCTAGAAGCTCCCTATGTATATGTACGGAGTTTTGTTTGCAACTTGAAAGAAAATATGTGTTCCCAACAAGCTAGATAAAGGACGGATTTCACACACACTTATTCCTCAGAACTGAGCATGAGGAGTGACTTTCGTTTATCTAGCACAAAGGGAAGAGTTTGCAGCAGAAATTTTATTCTGGTTTCTCAGTCTGTTTCCTAGTGCCGGTCTGAAGTTCCGGCAGGTTTCACTGTAATACCGAGTTGGATATACTACCTCCCAATATATGTATATGGAGATTAGTTTGCAAATGAAAATAACTTTCTGTTCCCAACTAGCTAGGTGAAGGGCGACTTTCACACCAACATATATCTCAGAACTGAGCATGTGGAGACACGGTCGTTCATCTAGCACAAGTGGAACGGCTTCCATGAGAATCTTTTACTCTTTTTTCTCAGTCTGTTTCCTAGTGCCGGTTTGAAGTTCCTGCATTTTTCACTGTAAAACCGAGTTGGAGCTAGTACTTCCCCATATATATTCATGGAGTATAGATTGCATCTGATAAGAAACATTGTGTTCCCAACAAGCTAGGTGAAGTAAGTTTTCACACACACTTATCTCTCGAAACTGAGCATGTGGATAGACGTTCGTTGAATAACACAAATGGAACGAGTTGCTGGAGATACATTTACTCTGGTTTCTCAGACTGTTTCCAAGTGCCTGTTTGAAGTTCCTGCAGTTTTCACTGTAAAACCGTGTTGGAGCTCATAAATCCCCATATAAATAAATGGAATGTTGTTTGCAACAGAAAAGAATCTTTGTGTTCCCAACAAGCTAGGTGAAGAACGGCTTTCACACAGATTTAACTCTCAGAACTGAGCATGTGGAGAGACGTTCTTTCATCTAGCACAAATTGAACAGACTGAAAATCCAGGGTAATTGTTTCTCCTGCAAACCGTTCCCTTTGTGCTAGATGAACGAATGTCTCTCCACATGCTCAGTTGTCAGAGATAAGTGTGTGTGAAATCCGCCCTTAACAAAGCTTGTTGGGAACACAAAGTTCCTATTCAGTTGCAATCTACACTCTATACATATATATGGGGAGGAACGAGCTCTAAGTCGGTTTCACAGTGAAAATTGCAGAAACTTCAAACCGGAACTTGGAAACACAATGAAAAACCAGAGTAAAAATTTCTTCGGCAACATGTTCCATTTGAGCTAGATGAACGAACGTCTCTCCACATGCTCTGTTCTGTGTGATAAGTGAGTGTGAAAGCCGTAATTCACCTAGCTTGTTGGGAACACAAACTTTCTTTTCACTTGAAAACTCCACTCAATATATATATATGGGGAGTTAGTAGCTCCAACTCGGTTTTACAGTGAAAACAGCAGGAAATTCAAACCGGTACTAGGAAACAGAATTAGAACCCAGAGAAAAAGCTTCTCCAGCAACCCGTTCCCTTTGAGCTAGATGAACGAACGTCTCTCCACATGCTCAGTTCTGAGGGAACAGTGTGTGTTAAAGCCGCCCTTCAACTAGCATGTTGGGAACACAAAGTTCCTTTTAAGTTGCAAATTACACTCCATACATATATAAGGGGAGGTACTAGCTCCAACTCAGTTTTACAGTTAAAACTGCAGTAACTTCAAAACGTCACTAAGAAACAGACTGAGAAACAGAGTAAAAGTTTCTCCTGCAAACCGATCATTTTGTGCTAGATGAACGAATATCCCTCCACATGCTCAGTTCTCAGAGATAAGTGTGTGTGAAAGCCGTCCTTCACATCACTTGTTGGGAACACAAAGGTTCTTTCAGTGGCCCACTACACTCCATACATATATATGGGGAATTACAAGCACCAACTCGATTTTACAGTGAAAACTGCGGGGACTTCAAACAGGCACTAGGAAACAGACTGAGACACCAGAGTAAATTTTACTCCTGCAACCCGGTCCCTTTGTGCTAGATGAACGAACGTCTCTTTTCATGCTCAGTTCTGAGAGATGTATGTGTGTGAAAGCCGTACTTCACCTAGCTTGTTGGGAACACAATGATTCTTTTAAGTTGGAAACTACAATCCATAAATATATATGGGGAGGTACTAGCTCCAACAATCATTTAAAGGGAAAACTGCAGGAACTTCAAACCGTTAATAGGAAACAGATTGAGAAAACAGAGTAAATGTTTCTCCAGCAAACCGTTCCATTTGTGCTACATGAATGAACGTCTCTACCCATGCTCAGTTCTGAGATATACGTGTGTGTGAAAACCGTCCTTCACATTGCTTGTTGGGAACACAAAGTTCCTATTAATTTGCAATCTACCCTGTATACTTTTATATGGGGAGGAACGAGCTCTTATTCAGTTTTACTGTGAAAACTGCAGGAAATTCAAACCGGCACTAGGAAACAGAGTGAGAAACCAGAGTAAAAGTTTCTCCTGCAACCCGTTTCTTTTCTGCTGGATGAACGAAATTCTCTCCAAATGCTCAGTTCTGGGAGATAAATGTGAGTGAAAGCCGTCTTTCACCTAGCTTGTTGGGAACACAAAGTTCCTTTTCATTTGCATACTACACTTCATAAATATATGGGGTGGTACTAGCTCCAACTCAGATTTTCAGTGAAAACTGCAGGTAATTCAAACCGGCACTACGAAAAAGACTGAGAATCCAGAGTAATACTTTCTCCTGCAATCAGTTCCATTTGTGCTAGATGAACGAACGTCCCTCCACATGCTAAGTTCTGAGAGATAAGTGTGTCTGTAAGCCGTCCTTCAACAAGCTTGTTGGGAACACAAAGATCCTATTCAGTTGCAGACTACTATCCAAATATATATATGGGAAGGTACTAAATCCAACTCCGTTTTACAGTGAAAACTGCAGGAAATTCAAATCGGCACAAAAAAAAAGACTGAGAAAGCAGAGTAAAAGTTTCTCCTGCAATACGTTCCCTTTTTCCTAGATGAAATTAAGTCTCTCCACATGCTCATTTCTCAGAGATAAGTTTGTGTGAAAGCCGCACTTCACCTAGATTTTTGGGAACACAAAGTTCCTATTCAGTAGCAAACTAAAATCAATACGTATATATGGGGAGATAATAGCTCCAAGTAGGTTTTACAGTGAAAACTGCAGGAACTTCAAACCAGCACTAAGAAACTGACTGAGAAAATAGAGTAAATTTTTCTCCTGGAAACCGTTCCCTTTGTGCTAGATGAACGAATGTCTATACACATGCTCAGTTCTGAGTGATAAGTGTGTGTTAAAGACGTCCTTCACCTAGCTTGTTTTGAACACAAAGTTTCTTTTCATTTGCTATTTAACTCCATACATATATATGGGGAGGAACTAGCTCCAACTCGGTTTTAGAGTGAAAAATGCAGGAACTTCAAACCGGCAGTAGGAAACACACTGAGAAAAAAGACTAATAGTTTCTCCTGCTATCCATTCCCTTTATGCTAGATGAACGAAAGTCTCTCAACATGTTCATTTCTGAAAGATAATTGTTGTGAAAGCCGTCCTTCACCTAGCTTGTTGGGAACACCAAGTTCTTTTTAAGTTGCAAATTACACTCCATACATATATATGGGGAGGTACTAGCTCCAACTTAGTTTTACAGTGAAAACTGCAGTAACTTCAAAACGTCACTAAGAAACAGACTGAGAAACAGAGTAAAAGTTCCTCCTGAAAACCGATCCCTTAGTGCTAGATGAACGAATATCCTTCCACATGCTCAGTTCTCAGAGATAAGTGTGTGTGAAAGCCGTCCTTCACATCACTTGTTGGGAACACAAAGGTTCTTTTCAGTTGCACACTACACTCCATACATATATATGGGGAATTACAAGCACCAACTCGATTTTACAGTGAAAACTGCAGGGACTTCAAACAGGCACTAGGAAACAGACTGAGAAACCAGAGTAAATTTTACTCCTGCAACCCGGTCCCTTTGTGCTAGATGAACGAACGTCTCTCGACATGCTCAGTTTTGAGGGATGTATGTGTGTGAAAGCCGTACTTCACCTAGCTTGTTGGGAACACAATGATTCTTTTAAGTTGGAAACTACAATCCATAAATATATATAGGGAGGTACTAGCTCTAACAATCTTTTAAAGGGAAAACTGCAGGAACATCAAACCGGCAATAGGAAACAGATTGAGAAAACAGAGTAAATGTTTCTCCGGCAAATCTTTCAGTTTGTGCTACATGAATGAACGTCTCTACACATGCTCAGTTCTGTGATATACGTGTGTGTGAAAACCATCCTTCATATTGCTTGTTGGGAACACATAATTCCTATTCATGTGCAATCTACCCAGTATAATTATATATGGGGAGGAACGAGCTCCTACTAAGTTTTACTGTGAAAACTGCAGGAATTTGAAACCGGCACTAGGAAACAGAATGAGAAACCTGAGAAAAAGTTTCTCCTGCAAACCGTTCCTTTTCTGCTGGATGAACGAATGTCTCACCAAATGCTCAGTTCTGAGAGATAAGTGTGTGTGAAAGCCGTCCTTCACCTAGATTGTTGGGAACACAAAGTTCCTTTTCATTTGCAAACCACACTCCATAATTATATATGGGGAGGTACCAACTACAAACCTTTTTTACAGTGAAAACTGCAGGAACTTCAAACCGGCACTAGGAAACAGACTGAGAAACGAGAGTAAAAGTTTCTCCTGCAAACCGTTCCCTTTGTGGTAGATGAATGAACGTCTTACCACATGCTAAGTTCTGAGAGATAAGTGTGTGGGAAAGCCGTCCTTCACCTAGCTTTTTGGGAACACAAAGTTTCTTTTCAGTTGCCAACTACATTCCATAGATATATATGGGGTGGTACAAGCTCCAACTCGGGTTTACTGTGAAAAGTGCAGGAACTTCAAAACGGCACTAAGAAACAGATTGAGAATCCAGAGTAAAAGATTCTATTGCAACCCATTCCCATTGTGCTAGTTGAACGAAAGTCTCTCAACATGCTAAGTCCTGTGAGATAAGTGTGTGTGAAAGCCGTCCTTAACCTAGCTAGTTGGGAACACAAAGTTCCTTTAGAGTTGCAAACTACAATCCATAACTATATATGGGTGGTACCAACTCGAACTCTTTTTTACAGTGAAAACTGCAGGAACTTCAAAACGGCACTATTAAACAGACTGAGAAACTAGTGTAAAAGTTTTTCCTTCAATCCGTTCCCTTTGTGCTAGATGAACGAAAGTCTCTCCACATGTTCATTTCTAAGAGATAAGTGTGTGTGAAAGCCGTCCTTCACCTAGCTTATTTCGAACAGCAAAGATCCTTTACAGTTGAAAACTACACTCCATAAATATATATGGGGAGGTACGAGCTCCAAATCGGTTTTACAGTGAAAACTGCAGGAACTTCAATCCCGCACTAGGAAACAGATTGAGAAACCAGAGAAAAAGTTTCTACTGTAAACTGTTTCCATTGTGCTAGATGAAAGAACTTATCTCCACATGCTGATTTCTGAGAGATATAAGTGTGGGAAAGCCGTCCTTCACGTAGCATGTTGGGAAAACAAAGTACGTTTTCAGTTGCAAATTACAAACCGTACATATATATGGGAAGGTACTTTCTCCAAATCGGTTTTACAGTGAAAATGCAGGAACTTCAAACCGGCACTACGAAACAGACTGAGAAAACAGAGTAAGAGTTTCTCCTGCAAACATATCCCTCTGTGCTAGATTAACAAACGTCTCTCCACATGCTAAATTCTGAGAGATAATTTTTGTGAAAGTCGTCCTTCACCTAGCTTGTTGGGAATACAAAGTTTCTTTTCACCTGCATTCTACACTCCATAAATATATATGGGAAGGTACCAACTCCAACTCGTTTTTACAGTGAAAATTGCAGGAATTTAAACCGGCACTAGGAAATAGACTGAGAATCCAGAGTATATGTTTCTTCGGCAAACCGTTCACTTTGTGCTAGATGAACGAACGTTTATCCACGTGCTCAGTTCTGAGAGATAAGTGTGTGTGAAAGTCGTCCTTCAAATTGCTTGTTGGGAACACAAAGATTCTTTTCAGTAACAAATTACACTCCATACATATATATGGGTAGGTACTACATCCAACTCTGTTTTACAGTGAAAAATGCAGAAACTTCAAATCAAGACAAGGAAACAGACTGAGAAACCAGAGTAAAAGTTTCCCCTGCAACCCGTTCCCTTTGTGCTAGATGAACGATCGTCTCTCCACATGCGCAGATCACAGAGATAAGTGTGTGTGAAAGCAATCCTTCACCTAGCTTGTTGGGAACACAAAGTTCCCTTCCAGATGCAAATTACACTCCATACATATATATGGGGAGGTACTAGCTCCAAGAAGATTTTACAGTGAAAACTACAGGACCTTCAAAGAGGCACTATGAAACAGACTGATAAACCAGAGTAAAAGTTTCTCTTGCAACCCGTTCACTTTGTGCTAGATGAACGAACTTCTCTCCACATGCTCAGTTCTGAGAGGTAAGTGTGTGTGAAAGCCGATCTTCACCTAGCTTGCTGGGAACACATAGTTCCTATCCAGATGCAAACTACACTCCATATATATATATGGGGATGTACAACATCCAAATCGGTTTTAAAGTGAAAACTGCAGGAAATTCAAACCGGCACTAGGAAAAAGACTGAGAAAACAGAGTAAAAGTTTCTCCAGCAATCCTTTCCTTTTGTGCTAGATGAACGAATATCTCTCCACATGCTCAATTCTGAGAGACAAGTGTGTGTGAAAGCCGTACTTTAACTAGCTTGTTGGGAATACAAAGTTAATTTTCAGTTGCAAACTACACTCCATACATATATATGTGGATGTACAAACTCCTACTCGGTTTTACAGTGAAATCTGCTGGAACTTCAAACCGGAACTAGGAAACAGACTGAGAAATCAGAGTAAAAGTTTCTGCTGCAACCCGTTCTCATTGTGCTAGATGAACGAACGTCTCTCCACATGCTCAGTTCTGAGTGATAAGTGTGTGTGAAAGCCGTCCTTTAACTAGATTGTTGGGATATAAACTTCCTTTCAAATTTCAAACTACACTCCATACATATATATTGGGAGGTAGTAACTCCAACTCGGTTTTACAGTGAAATCTGCTGGAACTTCAAACCGGAACTAGGAAACAGACTGAGTAACCAGAGTAAATGTTCCTCCTGCAAACCGTTCCCTTTGTGCTAGATGAAAGAACGTCTCTCCACATGCTCATTTCTGAGAGATAAGTGTGTGTGAAAGCCGAGCTTCACCTAGCTTTTTGGGAACACATATTTCCTATCCAGTTGCAAACTAAACTCCATATATATATATCGGTATGAACTAGCTCCACCTCGGTTTTACAGTGAAAAATGCAGGAACTTCAAACCGGCACTAGGAAAAAGACTGAGAAACCAGAATAAAAGTTTCTCCTGCAACCCGTTCAATTTGTGCTAGATGAACGAAATTCTCTCCACATGCTCAGTTCTGAGAGATATGTGTGTGTGAAAGCCGTCCTTCACCTAGCTTGTTGGGAACACAAAGTTCCTATCCAGTTGCAAACTACACTCCATGTATATATGTGGGGATGTACAACCCCCAAATTGGTTTTACAGTGAAAACTGAAGGAAATTCAAACCGGAAGTAGGAAACAGACTGAGAAATCAGAGTAAAAGTTTCTCCAGCAAACTTTTCCCATTGTGCTAGATGAACGAACGTCTCTCCACATGCTCAGTTCTGAGAGATAAGTATGTGTGAAAGCCGTCCTTCACCTAGCTTGTTGGGAACACAAAGTTCCTTTCCAGATGCAAATTACACTCCATAAATATATATGGGGAGGTACTAGCTCCAACTCAGTTTTAGAGTGAAAACTGCAGTAACTTCAAAACGTCACTAAGAAACAGACTGAGAAACAGAGTTAAAGTTTCTCCTGCAAACCGATCCCTTTTTGCTAGATGAACGAATATCCCTCCACATGCTCAGTTCTCTGAGATAAGTGTGTGTGAAAGCCGCCCTTCACATCACTTGTTGTTAACACAAAGGTTCTTTTCAGTTGCACACTACACTCCTTACATATATATGGGGAATTACAAGCACCAACTCGATTTTACAGTGAAAACTGCAGGGACTTCAAACAGGCACTAGGAAACAGACTGAGACACCAGAGTAAATTTTACTCCTGCAACCCGGTCCCTTTTTGCTAGATGAACGAACGTCTCTCGACATGCTCATTTCTGAGGGATATATGTGTGTGAAAGCCGTACTTCACCTAGCTTGTTGGGAACACAATCATTCTTTTAAGTTGGGAACTACAATCCATAGATATATATGGGTAGGTACTAGATCCAACAATCATTTAAAGGGAAAACTGCAGGAACTTCAAACCGGCAATAGGAAACAGATTGAGAAAACAGAGTAAATGTTTCTCCGGCAAACCGTTCAGTTTGTGCTACATGAATGAACGTCTCTACACATGCTCAGTTCTGAGATATACGTGTGTGTGAAAACCGTCCTTCACATTTCTTGTTGGGAACACAAACTTCCTATTCATGTGCAATCTACCCTGTATTATTATATATGGGGAGGAACGAGCTCTTACTCGGTTTTTCTGTGAAAAATGCAGGAATTTGAAACCGGCACTAGGAAACAGAATGAGAAACCTGAGTAAAAATTTCTCCTGCAAACCGTTCCTTTTCTGCTGGATGAACGAAAGTCTCTCCAAATGCTCAGTTCTGAGAGATAAGTGTGTGTGAAAGCCGTCTTTCAACTAGCTTGTTGGCAACACAATATTCCTTTTCATTTGCAAACTACACTTCATAAATATATGGGGTGGTATTAGCTCCACCTCGGTTTTACAGTGAAAACTGCAGGAACTTCAAACCGGCACTACGAAAAAGACTGAGAAACCAGAGTAATAGTTTCTCCTGCATCAGTTCCATTTGTGCTAGATGAACGAACGTCTCTCCACATGCTCAGTTCTTAGAGATAAGTGCGTCTGAAAGCCGTCCTTCAACTAGCTTGTTGGGAACACAAAGTTCCTATTCAGTTGCAAACTACTATCCATACATATATATGGGGAAGTACTAAATCCAACTCCGTTTTACAGTGAAAAATGCAGGAACTTCAAACCGGCACTAGGAAACAGACTGAGAAACGAGAGTAAAATATCTCCTGCAAACCGTTCCCTTTTTCCTAGATGAAAGAAAGTCTCTCCACATGCTCATTTCTCAGAGATAAATGTCTGTGAAAGGCGCACTTAACCTAGTTTGTTGGGAACAAAAGTTCCTTTTCATTTGCAAACCACTCTCCATAATTATATATGGGGAGGTACCAACTACACCACTTTTTCACAGTGAAAACTGCAGGAGATTCAAACCGGCACTAGGAAACAGACTGAGAAACGAGAGTAAAAATTTCTCCTGCAAACCGTTCCCTTTGTGGTAGATGAACGAACGTCTCTCCACATGCTAAGTTCTGAGAGATAAGTGTGTGGGAAAGCCGTCCTTCACCTAGCTTGTTGGGAACACAAAGATTCTTTTCATTTGCATACTACACTCCATACATATATATGGGGAAGTTCTAGCTCCAACTCGCTTTTACAGTGAAAACTGCAGGAACTTCAAAACGGCACTAGGAAACAGAATGAGAAACCAGAGTAAAAGTTTCAACTGCAAACCTTTCCCTTTGTGCTAGATAAACGAACGTCTCTATACATGCTCAGTTCTGAGAGATAATTGTGTGTGAAAGCCGTCCTTCACCTAGCTTTTTGGGAACACAAATTTTCTTTTCAGTTGCCAAATACACCCCATAGAAATATATGGGGTGATACTAGCTCCAACACGGGTTTACTGTGAAAAGTGCGGGAACTACAAAACGGCACTAAGAAACAGACTGAGAATCCAGAGTAAAAGATTCTATTGCAACCCATTCCCATTGTGCTAGATGAACGAAAGTCTCTCAACATGCTAAGTCCTGTGAGATAAGTGTGTGTGAAAGCCGTCCTTAACCTAGCTAGTTGGGAACACAAAGTTCCTTTAGAGTTGCAAACTACAATCCATAACTATATATGGGTGATACCAACTCGAACTCTTTTTTACATTGAAAACTGCAGGAACTTCAAAACGGCACTATTAAACAGACTGAGAAACTAGTGTAAAAGTTTTTCCTTCAATCCGTTCCCTTTGTGCTAGATGAACGAACGTCTCTCCACATGTTCATTTCTAAGAGATAAGTGTGTGTGAAAGCCGTCCTTCACCTAGCTTGTTTCGAACAGCAAATTTCCTTTACAGTTGAAAACTACACTCCATAAATATATATGGGGAGGTACGAGCTCCAAATCGGTTTTACAGTGAAAACTGCAGGAACTTCAATCCCGCACTAGGAAACAGATTGAGAAACCAGAGAAAAAGTTTCTCCTGCAAACTGTTTCCATTGTGCTAGATGAAAGAACTTATCTCCACATGCTGATTTCTGAGAGATATAAGTGTGGGAAAGCCGTCCTTCACGTAGCATGTTGGGAAAACAAAGTACGTTTTCAGTTGCAAACTACAAACCGTACATATATATATGGGAAGGTACTTTCTCCAAATCGGTTTTACAGTGAAATTGCAGGAAATTCAAACCGGCACTACGAAACAGACTGAGAAAACAGAGTAAGAGTTTCTCCTGCAAACATATCTCTTTGTGCTAGATGAACGAACGTCTCTCCACATGCTCAATTCTGAGAGATAAGTGTGTCTGAAAGCCGTCCTTCACCTAGCTTGTTGGGAACTCAAAGTTTCTTTTCAGTTGCAAACTACAATCTATAAATATATATGGAGTGGTACAAGCTCCAACTCGGTTTTACAGTGAAATCTGCAGGAACTTCAAACCGGCAATAGGAAACAGACTGAGAAACCAGAGTAAAGTTTCTCCTGCAACTTTTTCCGTTTGTGCTAGATGAACAAACATCTCTCCAAATGCTCAGGTCTGAGAGATAATTGTAGTGAAAGTCGTCCTTCACCTAGCTTGTTGGGAATACAAAGTTTCTTTTCAGCTGCAATCTACACTCCATACATACATATGGGTTTGTACTAGCTTCAACTCGGTTTTACAGTGAATACTGCAGGAACTTCAAACCGGCACTAGTAAACAGACTGAGAAACCAGAGTAAAAGTGTCTCATGCAACCCGTTCCCTTTGTGATAGATGAACGAACGTCTATCCACGTGCTCAGTTCTAAGAGATAAGTGTGTGTGAAAGTCGTCCTTCAAATTGCTTGTTGGGAACACAAAGATTCTTTTCAGTAACAAACTACACTCCATACACATATATGGGTAGGTACTACATCCAACTCTGTTTTACAGTGAAAAATGCAGAAACTTAAAATCGAGACTAGGAAACAGACTGATATACCAGAGTAAAAGTTTCTCCTGTAACCCGTTCACTTTGTGCTAGATGAACGAACGTCTCTCCACATGCTCAGTTCTGAGAGATAAGTGTGTGTGAAAGCCGCCCTTCACCTAGCTTTTTGGGAACACAAAGTTCCCTTCCAGATGCAAATTACACTCCATACATATATATGGGGAGGTACTAGCTCCAACTCAGTTTTACAGTGAAAACTGCAGTAACTTCAAAATGTCACTAAGAAACAGACTGAGAAACAGGGTAAAAGTTTCTCCTGCAAACCGATCCCTTTTTGCTAGATGAACGAATATCCCTCCACATGCTCAGATCTCAGAGATAAGTGTGTGTGAAAGCCGTCCTTCCCATCACTTGTTGTTAACACAAAGGTTCTTTTCAGTTGCACACTACACTCCTTATATATATATGGGGAATTACAAGCACCAACTCGATTTTACAGTGAAAACTGCAGGGACTTCAAACAGGCACTAGAAAACAGACTGAGAAACCAGAGTAAATTTTACTCCTGCAACCCGGTCCCTATGTGCTAGATGAACGAAAGTCTCTCGACATGCTCAGTTCTGAGGGATGTATGTGTGTGAAAGCCGTACTTCACCTAGCTTGTTGGGAACACAATGATTCTTTTAAGTTGGAAACTACAATCCATAAATATATATGGGGAGGTACTAGCTCCAACAATCATTTAAAGGGAAAACTGCAGGAACTTCAAACCGGCAATAGGAAACAGATTGAGAAAACAGAGTAAATGTTTCTCCGGCAAACCGTTCAGTTTGTGCTACATGAATGAACGTCTCTACACATGCTCAGTTCTGAGATATACATGTGTGTGAAAACCGTCCTTCACATTGCTTGTTGGGAACACAAAGTTCCTCTTCATGTGCAATCTACCCTGTATAATTATATATGGGGAGGAACGAGCTCTTACTCGGTTTTACTGTGAAAACTGCAGGAATTTGAAACCGGCACTAGGAAACAGAATGAGAAACCTGAGTAAAAATTTCTCCTGCAAACCGTTCCTTTTCTGCTGGATGAACGAAAGTCTCTCCAACTGCTCACTTCTGAGAGATAAGTGTGTGTGAAAGCCGTCTTTCAACTAGTTTGTTGGCAACACAATGTTCCTTTTCATTTGCAAACTACACTTCATAAATATATGGGGTGGTATTAGCTCCACCTCGGTTTTACAGTGAAAACTGCAGGAACTTCAAACCGGCACTACGAAAAAGACTGAGAAACCAGAGTAATAGTTTCTCCTGCATCAGTTCCATTTGTGCTAGATGAACGAACGTCTCTCCACATGCTCAGTTCTTAGAGATAACTGTGTCTGAAAGCCATCCTTCAACTAGCATGTTGGGAACACAAAGTTCCTATTCAGTTGCAAACTTCTATCCATACATATATATGGGGAAGTACTAAATCCAACTCCGTTTTACAGTGAAAAATGCAGGAACTTCAAACCGGCACTAGGAAACAGACTGAGAAAGCTGAGTAAAATATCTCCTGCAAACCGTTCCCTTTTTCCTAGATGAAAGAAAGTCTCTCCACATGCTCATTTCTCAGAGATAAATGTGTGTGAAAGGCGCTCTTAACCTAGTTTGTTGGGAACAAAGTTCCTTTTCATTTGCAAACCACTCTCCATAATTACATATGGGGAGGTACCAACTACACCCCTTTTTCACAGTGAAAACTGCAGGAACTTCAAACCGGCACTAGGAAACAGACTGAGAAACGAGAGTAAAAATTTCTCCTGCAAACCGTTCCCGTTGTGGTAGATGAACGAACGTCTCTCCACATGCTAAGTTCTGAGAGATAAGTGTGTGGGAAAGCCGTCCTTCACCTAGCTTGTTGGGAACACAAAGATTCTTTTCATTTGCATACTACACTCCATACATATATATGGGGAAGTTCTAGCTCCAACTCGCTTTTACAGTGAAAACTGCAGGAACTTCAAAACGGCACTAGGAAACAGAATGAGAAACCAGAGTAAAAGTTTCAACTGCAAAACTTTCCCTTTGTGCTAGATAAACGAACGTCTCTGTACATGCTCAGTTCTGAGAGATAATTGTGTGTGAAAGCCGTCCTTCACCTAGCTTTTTGGGAACACAAATTTTCTTTTCAGTTGCCAAATACACCCCATAGATATATATGGGGTGGTACTAGCTCCAACTCGAGTTTACTGTGAAAAGTGCAGGAACTTCAAAACGGCACTAAGAAACAGACTGAGAATCCAGAGTAAAAGATTCTATTGCAACCCATTCCCATTGCGCTAGATGAACGAATGTCTCTCAACATGCTAAGTCCTGTGAGATAAGTGTGTGTGAAAGCCGTCCTTAACCTAGCTAGTTGGGAACACAAAGTTCCTTTAGAGTTGCAAACTACAATCCATAACTATATATGGGTGGTACCAACTCGAACTCTTTTTTACATTGAAAACTGCAGGAACTTCAAAACGGCACTATTAAACAGACTGAGAAACTAGTGTAAAAGTTTTTCCTTCAATCCGTTCCCTTTGTGCTAGATGAACGAACGTCTCTCCACATGTTCATTTCTAAGAGATAAGTGTGTGTGAAAGCCGTCCTTCACCTAGCTTGTTTCGAACAGCAAAGATCCTCTACAGTTGAAAACTAAACTCCATAAATATATATGGGGAGGTACGAGCTCCAAATCGGTTTTACAGTGAAAACTGCAGGAACTTCAATCCCGCACTAGGAAACAGATTGAGAAACCAGAGAAAAAGTTTCTCCTGCAAACTGTTTCCATTGTGCTAGATGAAAGAACTTATCTCCACATGCTGATTTCTGAGAGATATAAGTGTGGGAAAGCCGTCCTTCACGTAGCATGTTGGGAAAACAAAGTACGTTTTCAGTTGCAAACTACAAACCGTACATATATATATGGGAAGGTACTTTCTCCAAATCGGTTTTACAGTGAAATTGCAGGAAATTCAAACCGGCACTACGAAACAGACTGAGAAAACAGAGTAAGAGTTTCTCCTGCAAACATATCTCTTTGTGCTAGATGAACGAACGTCTCTCCACATGCTCAATTCTGAGAGATAAGTGTGTCTGAAAGCCGTCCTTCACCTAGCTTGTTGGGAACTCAAAGTTTCTTTTCAGTTGCAAACTACAATCTATAAATATATATGGAGTGGTACAAGCTCCAACTCGGTTTTACAGTGAAATCTGCAGGAACTTCAAACCGGCAATAGGAAACAGACTGAGAAACCAGAGTAAAGTTTCTTCTGCAACTTTTTCCGTTTGTGCTAGATGAACAAACATCTCTCCAAATGCTCAGTTCTGAGAGATAATTGTAGTGAAAGTCGTCCTTCACCTAGCTTGCTGGGAATACAAAGTTTCTTTTCAGCTGCAATCTACACTCCATACATACATATGGGTTGGTACTAGCTCCAACTCGGTTTTACAGTGAAAACTGCAGGAACTTCAAACCGGCACTAGTAAACAGACTGAGAAACCAGAGTAAAAGTGTCTCATGCAACCCGTTCCCTTTGTGATAGATGAACGAACGTCTATCCACGTGCTCAGTTCTAAGAGATAAGTGTGTGTGAAAGTCGTCCTTCAAATTGCTTGTTGGGAACACAAAGATTCTTTTCAGTAACAAACTACACTCCATACACATATATGGGTAGGTACTACATCCAACTCTGTTTTACAGTGAAAAATGCAGAAACTTCAAATCGAGACTTGGAAACAGACTGATATACCAGAGTAAAAGTTTCACCTGCAACCCGTTCACTTTGTGCTAGATGAACGAACGTCTCTCCACATGCTCAGTTCTGAGAGATAAGTGTGTGTGAAAGCCGCCCTTCACCTAGCTTTTTGGGAACACAAAGTTCCCTTCCAGATGCAAATTACACTCCATACATATATATGGGGAGGTACTAGCTCCAACTCAGTTTTACAGTGAAAACTGCAGTAACTTCATAACGTCACTAAGAAACAGACTGAGAAACAGAGTAAAAGTTTCTCCTGCAAACCGATCCCTTTTTGCTAGATGAACGAATATCCCTCCACATGCTCAGTTCTCAGAGATAAGTGTGTGTGAAAGCCGTCCTTCCCATCACTTGTTGTTAACACAAAGGTTCTTTTCAGTTGCACACTACACTCCTTAAATATATATGGGGAATTACAAGCACCAACTCGATTTTACAGTGAAAACTGCAGGGACTTCAAACAGGCACTAGAAAACAGACTGAGAAACCAGAGTAAATTTTACTCCTGCAACCCGGTCCCTTTGTGCTAGATGAACGAACGTCTCTCGACATGCTCAGTTCTGAGGGATGTATGTGTGTGAAAGCCATACTTCACCTAGCTTGTTGGGAACACAATGATTCTTTTAAGTTGGAAACTACAATCCATAAATATATATGGGGAGGTACTAGCTCCAACAATCATTTAAAGGGAAAACTGCAGGAACTTCAAACCGGCAATAGGAAACAGATTGAGAAAACAGAGTAAATGTTTCTCCGGCAAACCGTTCAGTTTGTGCTACATGAATGAACGTCTCTACACATGCTCAGTTCTGAGATATACATGTGTGTGAAAACCGTCCTTCACATTGCTTGTTGGGAACACAAAGTTCCTCTTCATGTGCAATCTACCCTGTATAATTATATATGGGGAGGAACGAGCTCTTACTCGGTTTTACTGTGAAAACTGCAGGAATTTGAAACCGGCACTAGGAAACAGAATGAGAAACCTGAGTAAAAATTTCTCCTGCAAACCGTTCCTTTTCTGCTGGATGAACGAAAGTCTCTCCAAATGCTCACTTCTGAGAGATAAGTGTGTGTGAAAGCCGTCTTTCAACTAGTTTGTTGGCAACACAATGTTCCTTTTCATTTGCAAACTACACTTCATAAATATATGGGGTGGTATTAGCTCCACCTCGGTTTTACAGTGAAAACTGCAGGAACTTCAAACCGGCACTACGAAAAAGACTGAGAAACCAGAGTAATAGTTTCTCCTGCATCAGTTCCATTTGTGCTAGATGAACGAACGTCTCTCCACATGCTCAGTTCTTAGAGATAACTGTGTCTGAAAGCCATCCTTCAACTAGCATGTTGGGAACACAAAGTTCCTATTCAGTTGCAAACTTCTATCCATACATATATATGGGGAAGTACTAAATCCAACTCCGTTTTACAGTGAAAAATGCAGGAACTTCAAACCGGCACTAGGAAACAGACTGAGAAAGCTGAGTAAAATATCTCCTGCAAACCGTTCCCTTTTTCCTAGATGAAAGAAAGTCTCTCCACATGCTCATTTCTCAGAGATAAATGTGTGTGAAGGCGCTCTTAACCTAGTTTGTTGGGAACAAAGTTCCTTTTCATTTGCAAACCACTCTCCATAATTACATATGGGGAGGTACCAACTACACCCCTTTTTCACAGTGAAAACTGCAGGAACTTCAAACCGGCACTAGGAAACAGACTGAGAAACGAGAGTAAAAATTTCTCCTGCAAACCGTTCCCGTTGTGGTAGATGAACGAACGTCTCTCCACATGCTAAGTTCTGAGAGATAAGTGTGTGGGAAAGCCGTCCTTCACCTAGCTTGTTGGGAACACAAAGATTCTTTTCATTTGCATACTACACTCCATACATATATATGGGGAAGTTCTAGCTCCAACTCGCTTTTACAGTGAAAACTGCAGGAACTTCAAAACGGCACTAGGAAACAGAATGAGAAACCAGAGTAAAAGTTTCAACTGCAAAACTTTCCCTTTGTGCTAGATAAACGAACGTCTCTGTACATGCTCAGTTCTGAGAGATAATTGTGTGTGAAAGCCGTCCTTCACCTAGCTTTTTGGGAACACAAAGTTTCTTTTCAGTTGCCAAATACACCCCATAGATATATATGGGGTGGTACTAGCTCCAACTCGAGTTTACTGTGAAAAGTGCAGGAACTTCAAAACGGCACTAAGAAACAGACTGAGAATCCAGAGTAAAAGATTCTATTGCAACCCATTCCCATTGCGCTAGATGAACGAATGTCTCTCAACATGCTAAGTCCTGTGAGATAAGTGTGTGTGAAAGCCGTCCTTAACCTAGCTAGTTGGGAACACAAAGTTCCTTTAGAGTTGCAAACTACAATCCATAACTATATATGGGTGGTACCAACTCGAACTCTTTTTTACATTGAAAACTGCAGGAACTTCAAAACGGCACTATTAAACAGACTGAGAAACTAGTGTAAAAGTTTTTCCTTCAATCCGTTCCCTTTGTGCTAGATGAACGAACGTCTCTCCACATGTTCATTTCTAAGAGATAAGTGTGTGTGAAAGCCGTCCTTCACCTAGCTTGTTTCGAACAGCAAAGATCCTCTACAGTTGAAAACTAAACTCCATAAATATATATGGGGAGGTACGAGCTCCAAATCGGTTTTACAGTGAAAACTGCAGGAACTTCAATCCCGCACTAGGAAACAGATTGAGAAACCAGAGAAAAAGTTTCTCCTGCAAACTGTTTCCATTGTGCTAGATGAAAGAACTTATCTCCACATGCTGATTTCTGAGAGATATAAGTGTGGGAAAGCCGTCCTTCACGTAGCATGTTGGGAAAACAAAGTACGTTTTCAGTTGCAAACTACAAACCGTACATATATATATGGGAAGGTACTTTCTCCAAATCGGTTTTACAGTGAAATTGCAGGAAATTCAAACCGGCACTACGAAACAGACTGAGAAAACAGAGTAAGAGTTTCTCCTGCAAACATATCTCTTTGTGCTAGATGAACGAACGTCTCTCCACATGCTCAATTCTGAGAGATAAGTGTGTCTGAAAGCCGTCCTTCACCTAGCTTGTTGGGAACTCAAAGTTTCTTTTCAGTTGCAAACTACAATCTATAAATATATATGGAGTGGTACAAGCTCCAACTCGGTTTTACAGTGAAATCTGCAGGAACTTCAAACCGGCAATAGGAAACAGACTGAGAAACCAGAGTAAAGTTTCTTCTGCAACTTTTTCCGTTTGTGCTAGATGAACAAACATCTCTCCAAATGCTCAGTTCTGAGAGATAATTGTAGTGAAAGTCGTCCTTCACCTAGCTTGCTGGGAATACAAAGTTTCTTTTCAGCTGCAATCTACACTCCATACATACATATGGGTTGGTACTAGCTCCAACTCGGTTTTACAGTGAAAACTGCAGGAACTTCAAACCGGCACTAGTAAACAGACTGAGAAACCAGAGTAAAAGTGTCTCATGCAACCCGTTCCCTTTGTGATAGATGAACGAACGTCTATCCACGTGCTCAGTTCTAAGAGATAAGTGTGTGTGAAAGTCGTCCTTCAAATTGCTTGTTGGGAACACAAAGATTCTTTTCAGTAACAAACTACACTCCATACACATATATGGGTAGGTACTACATCCAACTCTGTTTTACAGTGAAAAATGCAGAAACTTCAAATCGAGACTTGGAAACAGACTGATATACCAGAGTAAAAGTTTCACCTGCAACCCGTTCACTTTGTGCTAGATGAACGAACGTCTCTCCACATGCTCAGTTCTGAGAGATAAGTGTGTGTGAAAGCCGCCCTTCACCTAGCTTTTTGGGAACACAAAGTTCCCTTCCAGATGCAAATTACACTCCATACATATATATGGGGAGGTACTAGCTCCAACTCAGTTTTACAGTGAAAACTGCAGTAACTTCATAACGTCACTAAGAAACAGACTGAGAAACAGAGTAAAAGTTTCTCCTGCAAACCGATCCCTTTGTGCTAGATGAACGAACGTCTCTCGACATGCTCAGTTCTGAGGGATGTATGTGTGTGAAAGCCATACTTCACCTAGCTTGTTGGGAACACAATGATTCTTTTAAGTTGGAAACTACAATCCATAAATATATATGGGGAGGTACTAGCTCCAACAATCATTTAAAGGGAAAACTGCAGGAACTTCAAACCGGCAATAGGAAACAGATTGAGAAAACAGAGTAAATGTTTCTCCGGCAAACCGTTCAGTTTGTGCTACATGAATGAACGTCTCTACACATGCTCAGTTCTGAGATATACATGTGTGTGAAAACCGTCCTTCACATTGCTTGTTGGGAACACAAAGTTCCTCTTCATGTGCAATCTACCCTGTATAATTATATATGGGGAGGAACGAGCTCTTACTCGGTTTTACTGTGAAAACTGCAGGAATTTGAAACCGGCACTAGGAAACAGAATGAGAAACCTGAGTAATAATTTCTCCTGCAAACCGTTCCTTTTCTGCTGGATGAACGAAAGTCTCTCCAAATGCTCAGTTCTGAGAGATAAGTGTGTGTGAAAGCCGTCTTTCAACTAGCTTGTTGGCAACACAATGTTCCTTTTCATTTGCAAACTACACTTCATAAATATATGGGGTGGTATTAGCTCCACCTCGGTTTTACAGTGAAAACTGCAGGAACTTCAAACTGGCACTACGAAAAAGACTGAGAAACCAGAGTAATAGTTTCTCTTGCATCAGTTCCATTTGTGCTAGATGAACGAACGTCTCTCCACATGCTCAGTTCTTAGAGATATGTGTGTCTGAAAGCCGTCCTTCAACTTGCTTGTTGGGAACACAAAGTTCCTATTCAGTTGCAAACTACTATCCATACATATATATGGGGAAGTACTAAATCCAACTCCGTTTTACAGTGAGAAATGCAGGAACTTCAAACCGGCACTAGGAAACAGACTGAGAAAGCTGAGTAAAATATCTCCTGCAAACCGTTCCCTTTTTCCTAGATGAAAGAAAGTCTCTCCACATGCTCATTTCTCAGAGATAAATGTGTGTGAAAGCCGCACTTAACCTAGTTTGTTGGGAACACAAAGTTCCTTTTCATTTGCAAACCACACTCCATAATTATATACGGGAAGGTACCAACTACAACCCTTTTTCACAGTGAAAACTGCAGGAACTTCAAACCGGCACTAGGAAACAGACTGAGAAACGAGAGTAAAAATTTCTCCTGCAAAACTTTCCCTTTGTGGTAGATGAACGAACGTCTCTCCACATGCAAAGTTCTGAGAGATAAGTGTGTGGGAAAGCCGTCCTTCAACTAGCTTGTTGGTAACACAAAGATTCTTTTCATTTGCATACTACACTCCATATATATATATGGGGAAGTTCTAGCTCCAACTCGCTTTTACAGTGAAAACTGCAGGAACTTCAAAACGGCACTAGGAAACAGAATGAGAAACCAGAGTAAAAGTTTCAACTGCAAACCTTTCCCTTTGTGCTAGATAAACGAAAGTCTCTATACATGCTCAGTTCTGAGAGATAATTGTGTGTGAAAGCCCTCCTTCACCTAGCTTTTTGGGAACACAATGTTTCTTTTCATTTGCCAAATACACCCCATAGATATATATGGGGTGGTACTAGCTCCAACTCGGGTTTACTGTGAAAAGTGCAGGAACTTCAAAACGGCACTAAGAAACAGACTGAGAATCCAGAGTAAAAGATTCTATTGCAACCCATTCCCATTGTGCTAGATGAACGAAAGTCTCTCAACATGCTAAGTCCTGTGAGATAAGTGTGTGTGAAAGCCGTCCTTAACCTAGCTAGTTGGGAACACAAAGTTCCTTTAGAGTTGCAAACTACAATCCATAACTATATATGGGTGATACCAACTCGAACTCTTTTTTACATTGAAAACTGCAGGAACTTCAAAACGGCACTATTAAACAGACTGAGAAACTAGTGTAAAAGTTTTTTCTTCAATCCGTTCCCTTTGTGCTAGATGAACGAACGTCTCTCCACATGTTCATTTCTAAGAGATAAGTGTGTGTGAAAGCCGTCCTTCACCTAGCTTGTTTCGAACAGCAAAGATCCTTTACAGTTGAAAACTTAACTCCATAAATATATATGGGGAGATACGAGCTCCAACTCGATTTTACAGTGAAAACTGCAGGAACTTCAATCCAGCACTAGGAAACAGATTGAGAAACCAGAGAAAAAGTTTCTACTGTAAACTGTTTCCATTGTGCTAGATGAAAGAACTTATCTCCACATGCTGATTTCTGAGAGATATAAGTGTGGGAAAGCCGTCCTTCACGTAGCATGTTGGGAAAACAAAGTACGTTTTCAGTTGCAAACTACAAACCGTACATATATATGGGAAGGTACTTTCTCCAAATCGGTTTTACAGTGAAAATGCAGGAACTTCAAACCGGCACTACGAAACAGACTGAGAAAACAGAGTAAGAGTTTCTCCTGCAAACATATCCCTTTGTGCTAGATGAACGAACGTCTCTCCACATGCTCAATTCTGAGAGATAAGTGTGTATGAAAGCCGTCCTTCACCTAGCTTGTTAAGAACTCAAAGTTTCTTTTCAGTTGCAAACTACAATCTATAAATATATATGGGGTGGTACAAGCTCCATCTCGGTTTTACAGTGAAATCTGCAGGAACTTCAAACCGGCAATAGGAAACAGACTGAGAAACCAGAGTAAAGTTTCTCCTGCAACTTTTTCAGTTTGTGCTAGATGAACAAACATCTCTCCAAATGCTCAGTTCTGTGAGATAATTGTTGTGAAAGTCGTCCTTCACCTAGCTTGTTGGGAATACAAAGTTTCTTTTCAGCTGCAATCTACACTCCATAAATATATATGGGAAGGTACCAACTCCAACTCGTTTTTACTGTGAAAATTGCAGGAACTTCAAACCGGCACTAGGAAACAGACTGAGAATCCAGAGAAAAGTGTCTCATGCATCCCGTTCAATTTGTGTTAGATGAACGAACGTCTATCCACGTGCTCAGTTCTGAGGGATAATTGTGTGTGAAAGTCGTCCTTCAAATTGCTTGTTGGGAACACAAAGATTCTTTTCAGTAACAAACTACACTCCATACACATATATGGGTAGGTACTACATCCAACTCTGTTTTACAGTGAAAAATGCAGAAACTTCAAATCGAGACTAGGAAACAGACTGAGAAATCAGAGTAAAAGTTTCTCCTGCAACCCGTTCCCTTTGTGCTAGATGAACAAACGTCTCTCCACATGCTCAGTTCTGAGGGATAAGTATGTGTGAAAGCCGTCCTTCACCTAGCTTGTTGGGAACACAAAGTTCCCTTCCAGATGCAAATTACACTCCATACATATATATGGGGAGGTACTAGCTTCAACTTAGTTTTACAGTGTAAACTGCAGTAACTTCAAAACGTCACTAAGAAACAGACTGAGAAACAGAGTAAAAGTTTCTCCTGCAAACCGATCCCTTTTTGCTAGATGAACGAATATCCCTCCACATGCTCAGTTCTCAGAGATAAGTGTGTGTGAAAGCCGTCCTTCACATCACTTGTTGTTAACACAAAGGTTCTTTTCAGTTGCACACTACACTCCTTACATATATATGGGGAATTACAAGCACCAACTCGATTTTACAGTGAAAACTGCAGGGACTTCAAACAGGCACTAGGAAACAGACTGAGAAACCAGAGTAAATTTTACTCCTGCAACCCGGTCCCTTTGTGCTAGATGAACGAACGTCTCTCGACATGCTCAGTTCTGAGGGATGTATGTGTGTGAAAGCCGTACTTCACCTAGCTTGTTGGGAACACAATGATTCTTTTAAGTTGGAAACTACAATCCATAAATATATATGGGGAGGTACTAGCTCCAACAATCATTTAAAGGGAAAACTGCAGGGACTTCAAACCAGCAATAGGAAACAAATTGAGAAAACAGAGTAAATGTTTCTCCGGCAAACCGTTCAGTTTGTGCTACATGAATGAACGTCTCTACACATGCTCAGTTCTGAGATATACGTGTGTGTGAAAACCGTCCTTCACATTGCTTGTTGGGAACACAAACTTCCTATTCATGTGCAATCTACCCTATATACTTATATATGGGGAGGAACGAGCTCTTACTCAGTTTTACTGTGAAAACTGCAGGAATTCGAAACCGGCTCTAGGAAAAAGAATGAGAAACCTGAGTAAAAGTTTCTCCTGCCACCCGTTCCTTTTCTGCTGGATGAACGAAAGTCTCTCCAAATGCTCAGTTCTGAGAGATAAGTGTGTGTGAAAGCCGTCTTTCAACTAGCTTGTTGGCAACACAATGTTCCTTTTCATTTGCAAACTACACTTCATAAATATATGGGTTGGTTCTAGCTCCAACTCGGTTTTACAGTGAAAACTGCAGGAACTTCAAAACTGCACTACGAAAAAGACTGAGAAACCAGAGTAATAGTTTCTCCTGCATCAGTTCCATTTGTGCTAGATGAACGAACGTCTCTCCACATGCTCAGTTCTTAGAGATAAGTGTGTCTGAAAGCCGTCCTTCAACTAGCTGGTTGGGAACACAAAGTTCCTATTCAGTTGCAAACTTCTATCCATACATGTATATGGGGAAGTACTAAATCCAACTCCGTTTTACAGTGAAAACTGCAGGAACTTCAAATCGGCACTACGAAACAGACTGAGAAAGCTGAGTAAAAGTATCTCCTGCAAACCGTTCCCTTTTTCCTAGATGAAAGAAAGTCTCTCCACATGCTCATTTCTCAGAGATAAATGTTTGTGAAAGCCGCACTTAACCTAGTTTGTTGGGAACATAAAGTTTCTTTTCATTTGCAATCTATACTCCTTAATTACATATGGGGAGGTACCAACTACAACTCTTTTTTACAGTGAAAACTGCAGGAACTTCAAACCGGCACTAGGAAACAGACTGAGAAACGAGAGTAAAAGTTTCTCCTGCAAACCGTTCCCTTTGTGGTAGATGAACGAACGTCTATCCACATGCTAAGTTCTGAGGGATAAGTGTGTGGGAAAGCCGTCCTTCACCTAGCTTGTTGGTAACACAAAGATTCTTTTCATTTGCATACTACACTCCATGCATATATATGGGGAAGTTCTAGCTCCAACTCGCTTTTACAGTGAAAACTGCAGGAAATTCAAAACGGCACTAGGAATCAGAATGAGAAACCAGAGTAATAGTTTCAACTGCAAACCTTTCCCTTTGTGCTAGATAAACGAACGTCTCTATTCATGCTCAGTTCTGAGAGGTAATTGTGTGTGAAAGCCGTCCTTCACCTAGCTTTTTGGGAACACAAAGTTTCTTTTCAGTTGCCAACTACACTCCATAGATATATATGGGGTGGTACTAGCTCCAACTCGGGTTTACTGTGAAAAGTGCAGGAACTTCAAAACGGCACTAAGAAACAGACTGAGAATCCAGAGTAAAAGATTCTATTTCAAACCATTCCCATTGTGCTAGATGAACGAACGTCTCTCCACATGTTGATTTATAAAAGATAAGTGTGTGTGAAAGCCGTCCTTCACCTAGATTGTTTTGAACAGCAAAGATCCTTTACAGTTGAAAACTACACTCCATAAATATATATGGGGAGGTACGAGCTCCAACTCGGTTTTACAGGGAAAACTGCAGGAACTTCAATCCCGCACTAGGAAACAGATTGAGAAACCAGAGAAATAGTTTCTCCTGCAAACTGTTTCCATTGTGCTAGATGAAAGAACTTATCTCCACATGCTGATTTCTGAGAGATATAAGTGAGGGAAAGCCGTCCTTCACGTAGCATGTTGGGAAACAAAGTACGTTTTCAGTTGAAAACTACAAACTGTACATATATATGGGAAGGTACTTTCTCCAAATCGGTTTTACAGTGAAAATGCAGGAACTTCAAACCGGCACTAGGAAACACACTGAGAAACCAGAGTAAAAGTTTCCCATGCAACCCGTTCCCTTTGTGCTACATGAACGAACGTCTATCCACATGCTCATTTCTGAGAGATAAGTGTGTGTGAAAGCCTTTCTTCACCTAGATAGTTGGGAACACACAGTTCCTTTTCAGTTGCAAACTACAATCCATAGTTATATATGGGGAGGTACTAGCTCCAACTCGGTTTTACAGATAAAACTGCAGGAACTTCAAACCAGCACTAGGAAACACACTGAGAATCCAGAGTAAAAGTTTCCCCTGCAACCCGTTCCCTTTGTGCTAGATGAACGAAAGTCTCTCTACATGCTCTGTTCTGAGAGATAAGTGTGTGTGAAAGCCGCCCTTCACCTAGATTGTTGGGAATAGAAAGTTCCTTTTCAGTTGCAAACTACACTCCATACATATATATGGGGAGGTACTAGATCCAACTCGGTTTTACAGTGAAAACTGCAGGAACTTCAAACAAGCACTAGGAAACACACTGAGAAACCAGAGTAAAAGTTTCCCCTGTAAACCGTTCCCTTTGTGCTAGATGAAGGAATGTCTCTCCACATGCTCAGTTCTTAGAGATAAGTGTGTGTGAAAGCCGTCCTTCACCAAGATTGTTGGGAACACACAGTTCCTTTTCAGTTGCAAACTACACTCCATACATATATATGGGGAGGTACTAGATCCAACTCGGTTTTACAGTGAAAACTGCAGGAACTTCAAACAAGCACTAGGAAACACACTGAGAAACCAGAGTAAAAGTTTCCCCTGTAAACCGTTCCCTTTGTGCTAGATGAAGGAAAGTCTCTCCACATGCTCAGTTCTTAGAGATAAGTGTGTCTGAAAGCCGTCCTTCAACTAGCTGGTTGGGAACACAAAGTTCCTATTCAGTTGCAAACTTCTATCCATACATGTATATGGGGAAGTACTAAATCCAACTCCGTTTTACAGTGAAAACTGCAGGAACTTCAAATCGGCACTACGAAACAGACTGAGAAAGCTGAGTAAAAGTATCTCCTGCAAACCGTTCCCTTTTTCCTAGATGAAAGAAAGTCTCTCCACATGCTCATTTCTCAGAGATAAATGTTTGTGAAAGCCGCACTTAACCTAGTTTGTTGGGAACATAAAGTTTCTTTTCATTTGCAATCTATACTCCTTAATTACATATGGGGAGGTACCAACTACAACTCTTTTTTACAGTGAAAACTGCAGGAACTTCAAACCGGCACTAGGAAACAGACTGAGAAACGAGAGTAAAAGTTTCTCCTGCAAACCGTTCCCTTTGTGGTAGATGAACGAACGTCTATCCACATGCTAAGTTCTGAGGGATAAGTGTGTGGGAAAGCCGTCCTTCACCTAGCTTGTTGGTAACACAAAGATTCTTTTCATTTGCATACTACACTCCATGCATATATATGGGGAAGTTCTAGCTCCAACTCGCTTTTACAGTGAAAACTGCAGGAAATTCAAAACGGCACTAGGAATCAGAATGAGAAACCAGAGTAATAGTTTCAACTGCAAACCTTTCCCTTTGTGCTAGATAAACGAACGTCTCTATTCATGCTCAGTTCTGAGAGGTAATTGTGTGTGAAAGCCGTCCTTCACCTAGCTTTTTGGGAACACAAAGTTTCTTTTCAGTTGCCAACTACACTCCATAGATATATATGGGGTGGTACTAGCTCCAACTCGGGTTTACTGTGAAAAGTGCAGGAACTTCAAAACGGCACTAAGAAACAGACTGAGAATCCAGAGTAAAAGATTCTATTTCAAACCATTCCCATTGTGCTAGATGAACGAACGTCTCTCCACATGTTGATTTATAAAAGATAAGTGTGTGTGAAAGCCGTCCTTCACCTAGATTGTTTTGAACAGCAAAGATCCTTTACAGTTAAAAACTACACTCCATAAATATATATGGGGAGGTACGAGCTCCAACTCGGTTTTACAGGGAAAACTGCAGGAACTTCAATCCCGCACTAGGAAACAGATTGAGAAACCAGAGAAATAGTTTCTCCTGCAAACTGTTTCCATTGTGCTAGATGAAAGAACTTATCTCCACATGCTGATTTCTGAGAGATATAAGTGAGGGAAAGCCGTCCTTCACGTAGCATGTTGGGAAAACAAAGTACGTTTTCAGTTGAAAACTACAAACCGTACATATATATGGTAAAGTACTTTCTCCAAATCGGTTTTACAGTGAAAATGCAGGAACTTCAATCCGGCACTACGAAACAGACTGAGAAACCAGAGTAAGAGTTTCCCCTGCAAACATATCCCTTTGTGCTAGATGAACGAATGTCTCTCCACATGCTCAATTCTGAGAGATAAGTGTGTCTGAAAGCCGTCCTTCACTTAGCTTGTTGGGAACTCAAAGTTTCTTTTCAGTTGCAAACTACAATCTATAAATATATATGGGGTTGTACAAGCTCCAACTAGGTTTTACAGTGAAATCTGCAGGAACTTCAAATCGGCAATAGGAAACAGACTGAGAAACCAGAGTAAAGTTTCTCCTGCAACTTTTTCCGTTTGTGCTAGATGAACAAACATCTCCACAAATGCTCAGTTCTGAGAGATAATAGTTGTGAAAGTCGTCCTTCACCTAACTTGTTGGGAATACAAAGTTTCTTTTCAGCTGCAATCTACACTCCATATATATATATGGGAAAGTACCAACTCCAACTCGTTTTTACAGTGAAAATTGCAGGAACTTCAAACCGGCACTAGGAAACAGACTGAGAATCCAGGGAATATGTTTCTTCTGCAAACCGTTCACTTTGTGCTAGATGAACGAACGCTATCCACGTGCTAGGTTCTGAGAGATAAGTGTGTGTGAAAGTCGTCCTTCAAATTGCTTGTTGGGAACACAAAGATTCTTTTCAGTAACAAACTACACTCCATACACATATATGGGTAGGTACTATATCCAACTCTGTTTTACAGTGAAAAATGCAGAAACTTCAAATCGAGTCTAGGAAACAGCCTGAGAAACCAGAGTAAAAGTTTCTCCTGCAACCCGTTCCCTTTGTGCTAGATGAACGAATGTCTCTCCACATGCTCAGTTCAGAGAGATAAGTGTGTGTGAAAGCCGTCCTTCACCTAGCTTGTTTGGAACACAAAGTTCCCTTCCAGATGCAAATTACACTCCATACATATATATGGGGAGGTACTAACTCCAACCCAGTTTTACAGTGAAAACTGCAGTAACTTCAAAACGTCACTAAGAAACAGACTGAGAAACAGAGTAAAAGTTTCTCCTGCAAACCGATCCCTTTGTGCTAGATGAACGAACGTCTCTCCACATTATCAGTTCTCAGAGATAAGTGTGTGTGAAAGCCGTCCTTCACATCACTTGTTGTTAACACAATGGTTCTTTTCAGTTGCACACTACACTCCTTACATATATATGGGGAATTAAAAGCACCAACTCGATTTTACAGTGAAAACTGCAGGGACTTCATACAGGCACTAGGAAACAGACTGAGAATCCAGAGTAAATTTTACTCCTGCAAACCGTTCCCTTTGTCCTTGATGAACGAACGTCTCTCGACATGCTCAGTTCTGAGGGATGTATGTGTGTGAAAGCCGTATTTCACCTAGCTTGTTGGGAACACAATGATTCTTTTAAGTTGGAAACTACAATCCATAAATAT